>NC_091546.1:7992916-8310000 GCF_030788295.1 Drosophila virilis
TATATATATGAGAGATCATATCTGTGCATATATATATTGACATATTTGCGTTGTGTTTTATTCTAAGCTGAAGACAAGTTGCCAGCCTCAAAAATGTTTTTTTTTTTTTCAATTCAATTCAAGGCACAAGCATTTTGCGCATAATTTATTTAGACGCTTTTAATTTGCATTAAAAATTTCTTAATGAGTTCAGATGCGATAAAAATCTTCTTCAAGTGTTCTCAACACAACAGTGTGTGTGTGAGTGTGTGTGTGTGTGTGTGCGAGTGTGTTTGTGTGAATTGCTTAAGTGCCCCCACTCGAAGGCACACCAAAAGTGTTTGTGTTGATGCCTTTCCTGTGAGAAATCGCACAAAATTTGTGAACACTTCGTCAAAAGGACTTCAGCACAAGTGGAAATAAAATGTGGTCTCTGCTCTTGGCAAAAGTAGAGAAAGAGAAGGAAACGATTTGAGGATGCAGTTCAACATTCGCTTCAATTGACGAAACGTAGCCAAAGTTGATCGCTCCAAATGCAGTTTGAATAATTGATGATAATTAAAAAGAGTGCCGGCTGCTGCGGTTCCCGCTGCCCTCCTCGCTACCCCCCTCCGAGCACGCAGACACGTGCTGGCGTGCAAAGGGAGAGGAGCGGAGCACAAAATCAATGGCCAATAATTCGCCAAACGAATCCGAAACGCGCCAACAAATTAAACGTGCCCGCTGCCAGTGCCGGTTCCTCTGTGCCCCATGTAAAGAAGTATACAAAAAAAAAAAAGGTAGGAGAAGAAGCAGCAGGAGGAGCAGCAGCAGCAGCAGAGGGGCACTCTGCTGCAAATTGAATTGATCAACCGCAAATTAATTGGCAGCCAGGCGCTCCACTACACTCCTCGGGAGTTGCCTCAATTGAGTGGGTGCCCCTTCGAGGGGTGGCCCCATGGAGTAGTGTGTGGGGGAGGGAGTATGCGGGGTATGCGGTCGGTTGTCAACGCCAAGTTTCGATTCGTTTTCATTTCGTGCAACTCAATTAGCCAGGCGCGGGGGGGGGTCTGTCTGTCTGTCTGGAGGGGAAGGCACAGAAATAAAATACAATTTGGCATATTTTAAATTAGCAAATAGAATTATCGGCTAGGCTAGGCAAGTTGGCATGTTTATTGATTGCTTCATCGAATTGGCCAGCGAAAATTGGGAAATATTTTTGGCCCAATTGGGCTCTGCGTTTTGTCATATGCCGCAACGCGAGTGGCCAGCAGCAAATAAAAATTGTAGGCCAATCGGCAAATGCGCTCCAAATGGAGTTAACTTAAATAATTGGAATTATTGTTTGTCTGGTTTAAGTGGTATCAGCAAATAGATTGATCAGCTTTTGTACAATATTGAAATGCGATTTAATTTGCTCAGCATATCCAGAGTGAAAGAGAGTGAGAGAGAGGGAGAGAGAGGGAGAGAGAGCGCGAGAAAGACAGATTGATCATTACTTGGACTTAAGTCAAGCAATTCTAATTGGAAAGTCTACTTTAGATTAGTTTAAGTAAAACTTAAGTAGTTTGAAATTTTAAAATCAAACACTTTTTTTTTAAACTTGAATTAAGTTCGTGAGCTTAAAATAAAAGTAAGAAATTCTTAAACTGAGTATATACTTATATATAAATCTATGAATGAAGATTTCTCAAATATCTTGGCTTATTTGCAATGCAACTATAAAGATTAATTTATGAAATATCTACAATTAAGTCAAGATTATCTAAGCTTTTCGCATTCAAAGCCAAAAGTGGAGAATGTGTGTTGGTATTTCTCAAAGTTCTCGCAATTGCACACTTGGCTGGCGCTCTCTTTGAGCCAGTTTTGCCAAGAATCTCTCGCAGTTTCGTTTAATCAAGCAACCCTCTACCACCCTCCCGCCCCCCCAATAACAACAACAACAAATGACATCGGGGTAAAAAAAAAAAAGAAGTGTGTGCCACAAGCAGTTGCCCCTTTGGCAAATGCACATAAAAAGCAATTTGCTTTAATTAAACAGAAAATTCAATCAAAATATTTATAATAAAACAAAACACCAGCCGCGCAATTGTCAAGAGTGCAATATGCGACAATGCCAGAGCTTATATATGAATATATATATATATTTATATATATGTAGATTGCGCTATATGCAGACCTCCTACATGCGGGCGCCCCGAAGACGAATTCAAATTGAAGGGTTGACTCGGCTCAGCCAACAGCCACAACAGCTACCCCTGCGCATTGCACAATTGGCGACACTTGGACACGGATCGCAGTCGGAGCAACTGCAGCCAACGCCAGCGGGCGGCGGGTGGCGGGCGGCGGGCGTTCGACGCAGTTGTGCCGGGCACATAATTCAATTTAAAAGCATATTCCAAAGCTACAACTGATTTTAAATATACCCTAAACATATGTGAAGAAAAGGGTATCTGAAAGTTGGCCAAAGTGGCGGATAAATCAATTCCTTTTCATAAGTCTTTCCAAGGGATTAGCTATTGAATCTCTTACATATTCCAGTTTCCATTCGAACTGTTTGAAATTCCACTTATTGCTTGTATTTACATAAAACGATCAACCGAAAACTTTTAACAGATCTATGACATATCAAGTAATATCTCGATTTAATCTGACAATCCGTTTTTTTCGATATTCGAATCATGCCATATTATGTTGTCTATGAAATAATCATAATATAGTTTTAATGAATTGTTAATTGAATGAAAATGAAACTAATGTAGATAAATTATATTTTAGTATATCTGATATAGATAATATGATAGGATTCTGTTCACTCGAATAATCCACTGAAGATATTTTAAAGAAACTCTAGACTGTATCCATTTAAGATTATATTTTAGAATAATTAACAGCTTCGAATGGGATACTTAAGATCTTCTTATAGAATATCTTGTACGCACATAAGATAAAGATTATTTTATATATTACTTAAGATCTTCACGTAGAACACCTCGAAATAGATTACATAACTATTAAGTAACAATATCTCGTTACCTGAATGTTCGAGCCTCGTAATCTCGTATCAGAATTCTGAGGATCCTCGTTATATATTAGAATACTGAAAACCTTCACTTAGGTTTTCAGTACAGGCATCCTCTAGATCTTAATCTTATGTTCTGCGAAAAGGGAGTGAATGAATTTGGGATATTCTTATGGCATAGGATACCTTCAAGTCGAGCACACGTGCTTAGATCATAACTATATATATATATATATATACGTTTTTGTTGTTGTTTTATTTTGAGCCTAGGCGCGAGCCAATTGACACAATCAAATGCGCTAAATGCAGCAAAAACAAAAACAACAACGGCCAAAATATGCAATCAACGCCAGAAATGCAGCATCAACAGGCTAGAGGGGCGTGAAGGGGTATTGGTGCGAGTGATAGGGAGAGTGGAGGCGGGGAGAGGAAGGGGGGTGTAGGTGGTCTCTGCGCCAGTTTAGTTTGATTACGCGGACGGACAATTCGAAAAACGGATGCACTTTACTTTTCGCAAAAGTGATAACCTCATCATCAACAACTGTGAGCCGAGAGCCAGCCCCCGCAGCCGCCCCCGCAGCCAGCCCCTCGTCTAACGCGCGGCTCAAAATTATCGCGCTTTTAGGCACAACAACAATAGTCCGAGTTGCTGTTGTTGTTGTTGTTGTGTGGGTGGCAGACAATTTTGCAAATGCGTTTAAGTGGACCTAATGCAGGCGGGATGAGGCATCTGGCCGGGATTGGGGCTGCCTCGCACGTGGATACGGCTATGGCCCATGATGATGATGCTCCAGCTGATGATGATGATGATGACGCTGTCTGCCATGCGAATTATGCCAGCTGCCAATTGTGCTTCTCCATGTGCCGTGTGCTTCTCTCTGCTGTTGTTGTTGGTTTTTTTTTTTTTGCTCGTTTAGTCGCGATTTGTGAGCGAACGCTGAGATTTTGCCAGCCGATAAGTCCATTAGGGAATGGAGAGGTTTTGAAGTGACGTTATGGCTGTGACTATGACCTTGGCAGCTTAACTGGAGAACAAGGGGGGGAGGGGGGAGAGCAGCAGCAACGGGGCACTCGGCTGCAAATCTGGGTTAGTTGTGGGCTGTGTGTGTTGTAATATTCGTATGTATTTTGAGCGAGAAGTGCAGAAAATGCTTATTATGCAACATTTTAAAATATATACGATTTAAGAGCAAATACTATCTAAGGACACTTTTGAAAGACAGCTGATCCTCATGATCATATATATATATATAAATATTTATAGTTCTAGAGAACATTTTAATTCATGAAATTCTTGACTAGCTTATCGAATTCAGATTTTAATATTGATATAGAATCTAGAATGTGTTCAAATTCTGATCTAACATGTTACATAAAGCAAGTTCTTATAATCGAGAATAAATATAGATAAATCGAGATATATTAGATTATACATATGTTAAATTGAATTGGTTCAAGTCCAGCCAAGAGCAAGGGAACAAATCTTTGCCGTCTTCATTTGGAAATGATATTTTCTGATGGGTTTTGTCATTCTCATCGAAATCAATATAATAATAATATTTCTTTTATATGACAGAGTTTGAAATACATTTTTAATGCAAAGTTTGAAAATGATTTTTGGTGGATAGAAAAATAGTTGTAAAAGGATTTTGATGCATAGAAAATGAGTTTTTATTAAAATATGTAGATCATTGATCATTGATTCATAAAATTGTAGGAAATTTACTAAATAATTAGTGTAAAAATAAATGGAAATTTGAATATGAAAATCGATTTTATATAATTTTTAAGCTGCATAAGAAATGCATTAAGTCTAGATCACATCTTACATATGTCACAAATGCAAACCCTTTTTCATCAGATTGATATGGAAAACAGCTGATTGTCTGATTGAGTGCTTCTCAAATGAAATGGGGCAGCAATAAAAGAGACAAAAACACACACACACACACTCAACAAAAATTAACACAAAATTAATTAAAACGCATCAAAATGTAATGCAATTTGCAGCAGCTACGTCTGATGCGCATTATGCAACAGCAGCAGCAGCAGCAGCTGGAGCAACAGCGAAAAAGTAATAAAAATATAAATTAATAATGTTACAAAAAAGAAGAGAAAAAAGCATACCCAAAAAACAACAACAAGCGGGGCAATTGCATTAATTGAGCAAACAACAAAGTGGAAATGCGTCTGCGACAGCTGATGTCCAGGTTGTCCGGGTCTGTGCACGTCGGAAATATGGAACTGCCGGAGCATATGCATATTCATGCCATACATCTGTCAACCAATATGCCAATGCACTTTGCCAAGCAGAATGGCAGAAAATGACGCTCGCATACCCTGTACTTGATATAAGCATGCAAAGAGCTTAAGCTGGAAATAATAGGCTTTTCATATACAAATTCTATAAGCAAGTGGGGATATAAGATTTCCGAAAATAATCAATGATGATCAATAATGATGAATTGAAACACCTGCAAAGGTAGGCTTCGAGTCTATCCACAATATTCTTCTCTCTCTTCATTCTTCTTCTACGTTCTCCATTCTAGGATCTTCTTATAGACCATATCAAGTAACATGAATAATGTAACTACAATCGATTCAGACTAGTTTCTAGCATACCCATTCCATAAGCCAAACAGAGTATATGCGTACCTTCGTAACAGAGCATATTTGGCTAATGGATTCGTTCAAGCCCATTCGTTTCGAATTGGGTAAAATTATCAAGTTTGGCTAGGCTGCATCAACATACTAGCCCATCATACCCTATTTGAGTTCTGAAAGGGGTATGCATAAAAAATGCACTACCAGACACGCACTGGGCGATAAAAATTAAAAAAAGAAAAACAAATTGTCGACTTGATTAATTTGAATTAACCAAATTAAAATGAAACACAAGTCAATCAGCGGCAGCAACACCCAGCACGCAACGGGGCGACAGACAGAGACAGCAACAGCTGGCGGGAGCGAAACAGGGAGAGAGAGAGAGAGCGCATTCAAAACGGGAAGCTCCAAAGCGAGTTGGCATAAAAAGCGCACAGCAAACAAGCATAAAAAATGGAAGAGATAAAAAACATATATAAAAAATTGTTTAATTTTTAATTCCATTAACGCAGTCAGTACACGCGGATGTTGACAACCCTAAAACACACACACACACACGCACACACACATAGACATGCCGGACAATGAGCAAGCGGAACAACTCGAATGCAGCTCCCAAATGCAATTGGGGTAGACAGTGGCTGCCATTGCCTAATCCTACAGCTCTGATTGAATTTCCCGTTTTGGCGTCGGCTCGTGGCAGCAACTAGCGACAACTGCAACACAGGCCTACACACACACAGACACACACACACACGCATAGAGCACACGACAACAAAGGCATTTCCAGTCCGAGCTTAGCACACAGATTTGCCCAGTTTTGGCAGCGTCTCTTGAACTAGCTGCCGTTGCAGTTAGCTTTGTTTCCTAATAGCCCCACCCTGCCACCCTGTCACCCTGCCACCCCCTTGGGGCAGTCAAATCGAAACGTTGCGCTGTTTAGTGCACACCTAATTGAATTTCGCGTGTGCTGCGCTTCACGTCAGCACCTCGGCCGCGTTGCATTGTCCGGGTGCAGCAGGCCCGACAAGCACTTTGAAAGCGCATTTCACTGCAATTGGATAATTGCATTTGGCCTGCAGCTGCAACAGCCGCAGCAAGTTGCCGGCTGTGTGTCGCGTGTGTTGCAGCATTAGCAGCAATTGCCGACAATGTGCCTTAATTAGTTGGCGCAGCCCGAAAGTAGGCAACGCTTTTTTATTATTGAATTTGCAAAATCCTTCAGAGAGATTCTTGCCGAGATCTTTGTGAGCCACTAACAAACTTTAATAATATAATTTTAATAATTGCTGGGGACAGCATTAACAAGGATCCACATCAAAAACTTAATTGAGTGGAGCAGCAACTTGTGGGTTGCCTGTCTGCTTAGCAAGGCTTATCTGATCGCCGAACTTTGTTAGACATAGATCTAATTCTTTGGCGTCGTTTGTGGCGTATCCTCGGCCAGCTTGGCTTGAACTGTTTTTCAACGATGAATCTGTTGTGCTAAAGCCTCTAGACTCGGTTGGAGTGGGCCCACATGGGCCGTTATTGTTATAGGTCGAAATTTCCCACCCCCATAACTGGGTCAAAACTCTTCAGATTTGCACAAGGTTTGGCACTTTGTTTATTTATTGTTATTAAATACAAAAATTATACAAACCTTATTTTGTCTACATAAAGCTCTTTCCAGATAAAGTTCATGCATTTTTAAAAAATATAACTAAAAGAAAAACTGAAAACTATTATTTCAAATGCAATTTACTGCACTGTCAAATTTGTTTTTTTTTTAGGTGCAATCTTTGATGACTATAAATGTGTGCAATATATTTCTCATCAATTTATGATAGTTGTGCAAACATTTGGGAATAGAATTACAGATTGTTTGCTTTCATATTTAGACCAGGCCTCGCGCTGCTGCCCGGCAATTTCCTGTGCTCGCATTTCTAGTTACATTTCAATTTCAATTGCAATTAAAATTAATTGTGTGCATACAACTATGTGACACATTACAGCTGATGGCCACACACACGTATCTATCTTTATATATATATATATATATTTATATATATATATATATATATATATATATATATATATATATATATATATATATATATATATATATATATATCTATATATGTGTGTGTATGTGGCTCCAACCAACCCAACCAACCAACCCGCCATTTTAATTTATTTGAGTAAATTTGTTAAAAAACTTTATGAATTTTATTTATGGCATGCACACGACCGCTCGCACGCCCTCCCCGCCGGGCACCACAAGTGTTAGCATATCATGTTACAGACTATTTCCGCCAAATTTACACACGCAAAATAATTTAACGGCATCAGAGGTGGACGCGAACGCGAATGTCCTGGCGTCAGCTGCGTCCCCAGGCAGCGACCTGCGCGCGGCGCCAATAAATTTCCATTTAGTCAGCATCAGCCGCCAGCAGCTGCAGTCCTCGACCAGGCCGAGGCCCAGGCTCAGTCGCAGCCCGTCCTGACCATGGCATTCCATTAGAATTGTGAGAATTTGTAATTTTGCATAATTGTTATATTTGGAGTCCGTCGGCCGCAAAACTCATTTGCCAAATGGAAAATTGCCATTTCGTGTCTAATGTTGCACATGCGGCTCATTGCTGAGCCACCCACCCATCGACTACCACCCACCACCCACCACCCACTCCAGGCCGCCCAGTCTAAAGTTTTAGTGGCTGACTAACGCCCGAGCAGGGACCGACTAGGTGCCGTCGACCGTCGTAGCTGTTGCTCTGCTGCTGTTGGTGTTGTTAGTGAATTAATTTCCAGTGAATAATTTATGCTGAATTATTTGGCCGTATTAAATAGCCGTACATCGTGCCGTGCACATTTTGCGGCCACTATTTTAGGCTGGCTTTCAGCACATCCTCCGGCCGGGCTTAATGGGTAGCTGCTCGACTACATAGCTAATAAATAGCATATCTGAATGTTGACTGACCTAACCCCGCCCGCCTCCCTCGAGTGCGGTGTTTTATGTAAATCAAATCAAAATGCTATTTCTGAAATTGATTTTTACAATTTTAATGGGCCGACAGCGTAGCGTGTGTTTCAGGTAATCAGCAGGTGCAATGCAGCATAGAGCTTCGGCTGTTGCTGAGGTTTAGATTTTGTAATAGAATTGCGTATTGTACAAGGTGGTCTGTAAATTAAATAGACATTTCCAATGATTTTCGAGTGATATATCTACGATATATAAACTCAAGTGCAGGCCCTTAGTTATATGAAAAGGAATAGCAAATCCTTTGTATTGGACGACAGAAATAGTTCTTGCATATCGAACGTTTTTTGGGTTAAGCTATAATATCTCTGAACCCATATATGTTCACTGCTGTCTCTCCGTCTATCTGTTTCTATGCGAACTAGTCTCCCAGCTTAAAAACTATCATCTTGAAAAATTCGCTTTATTTTGAAGGTAGTACTTATGTCCGATCACTATATCTTATATCTGCCATAGGAACGATCAGTGGAGCTTTGCTAGTCTCATGCATCTACCTTGGCAGATTTGCAGAAGATACCACATATATTAATATTTGGTTTATCATAATTTGTATTGTCACCTATCGGCAGATATCTATTTCTCACATGTATCGCTTACATATGCGAAATGGGAAATCTTTTGAATCATATCTTATCAGATGGTTATTAATGGTTGACTGCTTTCTTTTGACGTTTCATAGGGGAATTTAGACTTTTGCTATATCTGTGAGCCGTTTCATGGGAAATTCTTTGGTCTAATTAAGAGTTATGCAGAGATGCAAAAGGCGCCAACTGGGCGGCAGTTGCATCCAGAGCTGATGTCTTTTCATCAACTGGGCAAAGTAGAGGCCGACGACAAGTTTGGTTGAGTGACGAGCGGACTCGAGCGGACTTTGCGGCAAATGCAATTAATTTAAATCAATTGATTCGTTTGAGGACAATTTAATTGTATGCAGAGAGCGACGTCGACAGCGCTGCATTCTGTGTGGCAGAGAAATGCAAAAGCGAAGAAATAAAAACTCAAATCGATTGTAGATTATTTGTCATAAGGCTGTAATTGTCTTTAATTGAATCGAATTGAGTTTGAGGTGCATATGACAACATTAAAGGCGACGCAAAGTCGGCCCGCATGCGCTGCAGTCGACGTCGCTGTCGGCGTTGCAGTCGCTGTCGACAACGTCGTCAATTGAATTGCATTTAAATTACAAGTTCGCTCAGACTCAATACTGAAATGCTCGTAACAGTTCGAGTACGTGATTGGCAAGTAAATTAATCAAAATTACTGACAATCTTTAACCAATTTGTTTATCTGTATCTTTTTATTCATCAATATTTCTTATGTTGCTCGTATTTACAGCTCGGTCCTGCAGCTGCGGGCAGAGGAATGTTTTGCTATCAGTGCCCGCCCGCCCTGCATCCGTGCGGTCCGCATCCGCCGCGTCTGCCCACACTCGACTATCCATTTGCTGCCACCCATCCATGTGAGTATGAAATACAAATGTTGTATCCGTTAGATACTTTCTGTTAGATAGCAGCTCAGCCGAACAGCTGCTCGCTTAGTGCCTGCCAAATGCGCAGCAGCTCCCAATTGAGTTTAGATAAAGAGCCAATGATAATCGCCCGACAACGGATTATATTCTACTTTGTATCTTGTAGTTACATTAACGAATTATTCTATTAGTGGCACGCTGAATGAAAAACGTGCAACGGACTGAACGTTGGGCTGAGAGGGGGTTGGGCGGGCATCACGACTGGGACTTTGTCGCATATCGGATTACATGGACGCACATGTCAAGGGTTTGCATTGGGCTTCGTCCGTTCCTGTTGTTGTTGCATGAATTATGCGCAGAACTTTGTGCCGAATTGGTCAGAGGGTAAGTGTGTGCACAAGTGCCAATGAAAAGGATAGAGAGAGAGAGAGAGAGAGAGTGAGAATTATATAGGGAGCGAGATGGCGAATGCACTAAACGAAGGGAGTGTTATTGAGTGTCGATTTCGCATCTAATTAATTATTCGTAGATTCCATAAACTGACAAATTTGCTGAGCAAAGAAACTTGCCATCAAGCATACAAAAATAATATGGCAACAATTGCAAATTTTAATATGTACATATTCCCAAAGGAGGCAGAAATATGAGAGCCACCAGGTAAAGAGAAAGTAGAATTCAATTAATCAAAATCATTTGATAAAAATTTATTTGATTTTATATAATTGTGTAATCAGTATACCAATTTTGTTTTTTATTAATTAATTTAAAGCGCTAAAGCGAAAGTGGAAGCAGGAGAAAGAATAGAGAATAAATAGAGAATAAATAAAGAGGAGGAGAGAAAGGGAGATAAATTGCAATAAAATTGTACCCAATGCAACTTTGTTAATACAAGAAAAATAATTAAAGTGTTACAACCTATATTACACTCACTTTAATTTATGAGAATCGCATTGAAGGGCAGAATGCAATGTTAGAAACTTTTGATATGTGCCAAGCACTTATGCTCTTTCAAGATTTAAGTTTGTAACCATTAAAAAAAAGAATACATATTTTTTTGGATTAGCTACTGTCTCAGATTGGAAAAATTAGTTTGGTATTACCCAACACTGTAGAATTTAGTTATGCACTCGAGTTGCCTCCTCGACGCTGATTGCACTTTATGAAAGTGCTGGAAATATGATTTTTATTTGTTTTTATCATAATTCCTTTGCCAGCATAACGAAACTTAGCATGCAGAGTGAGTCAGTCAGAAACTCTGTGACTGACAATTCGCGGAATGGCAGGGCATAAAAATTCCATTAAACGCTGTTCGACGAATGTCGAAAGAAAACCACAGAGCAATTCGATTTTCTATGCCCCGCCAGCACCCCCTCCGCCACACAACAATAATAAACTTTGCCTGTGCACAAGGTCCAATAGGAGCTCCCCATCGTTGCCAGATAACTATAATTGAATAATAAAAAATAAAAACTAAAGAAAAAAAAAAAAACAACGAAACCAAAACCAAACCAAAACGAAGCGAAGCGAGGCGGCAACTCAATCGATATTCGGCGCGAGATTCAAAGGAGTGGCTGCCTCCGCAAAGGGCGCCCAAGAAGAGAGGTTAGTTTTTGGGTTCGGTTTCGAATTTGGCGCGGATCTCGTATCATGCAATTATGCGGCAAAGCGTTAATGCTTTGGCATGCAAATTTCCTTCAGCCGCTGGAATGTGCGAAAGTGTCGCTCAGATATGGCAAAACTTCAGCGCGATTTCGTCAGCTGCATTTACCGAAATCCAAATCAAAATCCAAATCAAAATCAAAGTGCCACCTGCCGCCAAAAACGTTTTTTTTTTTTTATTGATTTTTGGCTACATGTCACACTTAAAAGGCGCCGACAAAGACGAATTTGTCGATACGTCTGACAATTTGCTGGGCAAATTGCAGCGCATTTAGTTTTTGGGATGCCTGAGCGAATGTACGAGTACTTAATGGGATTAGCCGAAGACTTACGAACGCATTACATAAACTTCATATATAGATAGTGCCGGGCGGGCGAAGGGCCCCATTACTCTTATATATAATGCATGAGGCTTCTGCACGTAGAGCTAGCTGGCCCACGTCCTGCTCTCTAATCAGCTGCTGCTTTTGCTGCCCAGAAGGTGCAAATTCCATTTTGGCCCCGACTGATTTATTCAATATGACAGGCAGACAGAGGGACAGACGGACAGACAGACTGGAGGCAGCTTGTACTTAGAACTTGCAACTTATGCCACATAATGTGGCAAGCTACGCATATTTGCGGCTTATTACCTAACAAATTCAACTGTCGCTTATGATTTGAGTCGAGACGAGTTCTGCCTGAACTACACACGTGTGTGAAGCAGGTGTTACTAATGCAATTTATAAATTGTGGCTGCTTAGCAGATACTTGACTATCTACTCTGTGACTGCTAATGACTTAAGAGTTCAAATATGAGTTGAATTACGAGCGACATATATTAATGTCATAAGGCAATAATCTTGCCCAGAAGAAGGCAATCATTCTGCGATAGCTTGTGTTTCAATTTAAGAACAACATCTGAAATTCATACAAAATATGACACTCCAAGTTTGACTTGGGGAAACTTTTTGCTGAAAAACATATTAGTTACCTTTTATCATTGATAATATCTTAATATTTCATTCCAATTTCTGTTGCTATTTCTCTTCCTATTCCTTTTCCTATTCATATTTCCATTCCCATTCCTACTTCGATTTAAATTCCTATACCTATTCCTATTTCTATGCCTATTCGTATTCCTATACCTATTCCATTTCCTATTCCTACTCCTATTCTCATTCATATGACTTTCCATTTACATTCCTAGTCTTACACCTATTCTTATCCCTACTCCGATTCCTATTCTTATTCTCATTTAAAAATAAACTTCATAGTTCGAATTTTACGCAAGGTAAGGGTAAGGTAAATAGTTTGTAACTAATCCCTTTATCTTTGTCATAGTCGATAGACTATTTAGCTTGGCAATCGCAGACCCACCTTAGTTATACATATTTTATTGCGTGTATATAAAATAGGTAAGGTATCAACTGCGACACTTTACACAAATCAGAAAGGCTCAACATTTGCATGGCTAATTCAATTTAGTCTCGTTTCGTGATTCGTGTTTTGTGATTCCGCCACTCGACACCAAGAACGCTTCTCAATTGCTAAACTAATTTAAAATTTCAAGCGCGTGCGACAGCGTCGAGAGCTGAGAACTGAGAGCTGAGTGCTCGATGCGGGACTCTGAAATTGAAACCGTGACACGGGCGGGGCGGAGGTACGGGCCAAAGGGCTACCCTATGCATTGGGAATTGGGGAAATCAAGCAAAAGAAGGAAATGTCAAAAAAGTGTCGCAAGAAATTTGCGAGCTGGCATGTTGCATGAGAAACTGGGCCAAAACTAATTTACTGCAAAACTATAATAAATGTTAATTTGTCTGAGATTACGCAAGACGCACACAGAGAGACAGAGAGAGAGAGAGAGAGAGAGAGAGAAAGGGCAAAAATCGAATGAAAATTGATTTTCTGGCTCAGTGTGTATATCTCACAGATGAAGTCAAAGTCAAGCTGCATGCCAATCAAGCAGCAGACACAGACACAAAAAGTTGCAGACAAGTATCTTACAGATACATAGATACAAATACAGACACAGGCACAGATACAGCTACAGCTACACAGCAGCCGAGGCAACCAGCGCCAGGGGTAGCTGATTGCAAGGACTCTCGACAGAGTCAGGACCAAAAATCCCTTAATGACGGTTTCGCTTGTTATGCCAAATGTTTAAAAATTGAATTATCTCCCATTACAGGCGCAGCTAACGAGCGGGGCGGCAGACAGACACAGTGCGAGAAAGTGAGAGAGAGAGAGAGAGAGGGAGAGAGAAAGAAGGAAAGAGCGAGTGTTGAGTAGAAATAGAGAGGTCTTGCTTTGCCCTGTAAAGTATAGGCAAAGAGGTTGTATGAGCTGTATGGATGCTTTATTTATTCGATATTGATATGTTTGAAAAGTTGTTAGGTTGATATCTAAGTATCCGCATTAAAAATAGATTATTTAGAGACTAAAATATCATGTATATTTCTTTATCAGCTACATTAAGTAATTTCTCCACACAGGGTATTTAAGAGTCGTTCATTATCTAGCTAGAGCCTTCTTATATATGTAGTACGTGCCATGTCTGTGAGTGTGTCGGCGTGTGCTCTGTGTGGCCTGCTCTGCGTACTTTTTGAATCAATTTGCCAACAAGGATTTATTAATCCTGTCTTCCTGACAAGTGCGGTTAGTTGAGTTGTTGTTGCTGCTGCTGGTGCTGGTGGTGCTGCTGCTGCTGCCTGGCTGACATTTGATGTTTGGTCTAGTAGGCAGGTCGATGCTTTCAGCATGAAATTCTTATTGAAAGCAGCAGCAGCGAGCGGGTGAGTACGAGCGGCTGGAGAGGGGTTGAAGTTGGGGCGTTTATAGAGAATTGAGCCTGGTGAGCGCTTTGGGGATTTGCACTGGCAACCTAATTGTGCTAATTGCCGTTGCCGATGCCGTTTGCTTTTTGGCCTCTAACCGTAGGCCATGCCACATGCCACATGTTCAAGGCGTCCATTTGCATTTCAAGCAATTATTGGCAACAAAAAATTTGATTAGCCCGAAAACGAAACGAAACGAAACGAACCAAAGAGTGCACCTAGCACGGCTCATTGACTATTTCATTAGCCAAGGCACTTATCGGACCCGATACTTAGCCCAAATATGTTAGATCTGGCAAACTGTTGGCCAAATGCGTGCTTCATTAGCAAATGTCAAGTGGCAGGTGGCAGTTGCAACTTGTGCAACTTAGCTGCCAATTATTTTCATAATTAAATATTAATAGCGGACACAAATGGGTAGCAGCTCGCATAGCGACACTTTGATAAGCAGCCTGCAAAAGTTGTTTCCCAGTTGTGAGCCAAACAACATTAGAGCGCATTAGATGTACTCCCCAGGGAGGGCGTGGCAGTCTGGTACACGACCTTCAGACAAATGGCGCAAATGAGCGTCCAAGGGCTGCTAACAACATTTTCCAGCTAATCGGATTATGCAACCTCTCCAACAAAAAAAAAAAAAAATTAAAAAAAAGACAAAAGACTGGGAGAGCGGCGGCTTGGAGCTTAGGAGCGTCAGCAGCAAGAAATTAAAATTAAATTTTGCAATTTGCTAGCTAATTATTTATTTAAAATCAAATTGAAAATTAATTTTACAACATGGCAAAAGGCTCAACAACAACAACAACAACGACAATGAAAAGTCCGAACATTTTCAGCCTCAGTTTTTGGCCTTTTCTGTGCTGCTTCCTGCCGGGGTCAAGTGCGGCTGTCAACATTCTCAGCCTTAACGCTCTATGCCGTCTCACTCTCTCTTTCGCTCTATCCCTCTGTGTTTCTCTTGCGTTTGGTCTGCTCAAAAGGCAGTTATAAAATATTTTGTAGCATACAAAATGGCGCTGCTGCTAGAAAATTCAATTAGCCTGCAATTTTGGCAACAGCTGCCTTTCAGCAAATGCCTCATCCTGCCGCCGGCCAGCATATTTTTAGTCTCACACTTTTTATAACTGGCACATAGATGGGTCGAAGTAAGGAGTTGGCAAAGTTATATACTTATTTCAAGCACCGAAGTTGAGTTACTCTTGATGTGCATTTTTGTGTTTAAAGGAGCCGCACTCGAAACGATTATGAAACTTAACTCGAGCTCTTAGATATTTGGGACCATAATTGAATCTAACTATGTTAAAACAATGCTGATCGGTCTCAGTCAATAAAGCCCAGACGGCATTAATAAACTTGATGATTCAAATATTTAAATAATAATTATGATGTGTTTATATTTATACATATTTTATTTTTACTTAAGAGCTGACATATCATGAAATATATTATCGGAATTAATTTGTATTTCCCATATAGATTAATGTGAATATTTTGAGAAACTTATTACGAAACAATTTTTATTAGTTTTAAAAATAGTTTTATATAATCTTTTCATTACTACATGAAAAGGCAAATCTAACTTTTGGTTCGATAAATGTTTTCGTCATAGTCTCTTATCCAACACTGTAACCGGCTTAGTGGCGCTTATGCTGCTGAGCTTATGCACCAACACCAACAGCAGACCGGGAACTGCAACTATCTCAATTATGCCTGCTAATGCAAACACCTTGGGATAGCTAATGCCTAATTCCTTGACTGTAACTTCCGTATTCTCTTCCCTGCTTGCAGACACCAGCTATTCGTATCATCCTGCCATACATGATGAGACTTTTGTGCGGCGCAAGCAGCGACGAAATCGCACAACCTTCACACTGCAACAGGTAAGCAAACTATCCGAACAGAATAAAGAAAAACAAGATGAAAATAAAACGAAAAGCTAAGAGAAAACCTTAAATTTTTTATATTTTCGACAACAGCTGGAGGAGCTGGAAACGGCATTTGCCCAGACCCATTATCCGGATGTGTTTACGCGCGAGGATCTGGCGATGAAAATTAACTTAACGGAGGCGCGGGTGCAGGTGAGTTAACTGTCAGCAGAGACTGTTACTGTGACTGTGACTGTGATTTTCTGTATGCGACCGGTCAACCCTTCGAAATTATGCAAAAATATATTCAAGAGCCGAAAAAAGGTTAAGTTAAAAACAAAAATATGAACGTGAAATGGTAGAAAATGAAATAAAATTTCGTTCATAAATTGTATCAAATTTCACAAGAATAGCGAACTGGGCAACCCTAGCCCGGTCACGCAGCCTGATCAAAGCACCGCCCACTCTCCCTATTAATAATGCATATGCATGTCGTATATAAGGAGCGACAGAGAGCAGAAGAGGTAGATTGTTGGGGTCATGTACAACCTAATGCAATAACTGCCTTTAAAAATATTCTATATACATTTTGAATGAAGCAAATATGCAAAGTTCTTATAAAAGCCAGAAGCTGCTCTCTTGTTTCTACTAACTTGGCCAGCTTCTGGGCGAAATGTTGCAGGGCAGGGCAATTCTCGTAATAAATCAAATTTATTTTTCAATATACAGTTAGATGCGAGTTTTATGATAGACAGCTTTGAAAGCTTTGTAGCGGCATTTTGACAAGGCAACAAGAAGAAAGAAATATTTGCAAAAACTCTACAATAAGCAAAAGCCTGCAGCTCTATTTTGTGAGGAGCGCAGAGAAAAGCTCATATTTGTTTAGGCTGAAAACAGTTACTCTTTCGTGGAATTTCGCAAGTTTTTTTTTACCCATTCTTATTAATTTGGTTTTGAGTGAAGTTATTTTATGGAACTCGAATAAATCAGCTAATCTAAAGAAATTCCTGGCTTGCCTGGAAGCAATACAATTAAGAAAAACAGAAAGATTATATAAAATATATAAAAAGGACATTTCGAGAGTAAATATATATCAAGGGAAATATTTTGAGCTTCGCGTGGAGACTTAATTTAACTTATATTTATTTATAATTCTGACTAGATCTTATGCATACACCTGCTGCCTATTGTCCGGGTACATTGACTGCTTACTCATATTTAAATTCATTCATAATTTTCTTTTGCCTGTCCCAAATTAGTCAGCACTTGGCATTGCCAAATTGTGGCGGCACATTGAAATTTATGAACTTATGCGAATAATTGTGGTTGCATGCAAATTAAGTCAGAGAATCAGCGAAATTGCAAATTGGACTTGTCGTGAGTGTGAATTGCGAGCTGCTATCATTAGCAATGACAATTTGCGACACTGTGCGCGAGATATTGTCGGATTAGTGCAGGGGCAGCTGACAATTAGCGGATCTACTTCCACACTTGGAGGCATTCGCTGAAGTCGTGGGTGGCAGGCACTCAGGCACGTTGCCCATGCGGGGGCGGCCAGCGAAAGATGAAGACTGAGCAAATTATGTGGCAGAAAACTTAATGAGGATGCAACGCTAACTAGACACGTAGCTTGTAAGATTGCGATAAGTGCGCCACCCACACACAGGTGGCTATTAGAAACACTTTGGTGGCGTTAGGCGATGACAATGACGCACTCTCGACTATTTCCGGCACAATTAGCGGCACAGTGTGCCCGGCTTCACCCTGCCTGCCCAGCAACCCCTCGACCTGGCCAGAGCTGGCAAGGTTCCCAGGCGCAACCTGATATTTTGAATTAAATTTGGTACAAATTTATATGTCAAACGTCCAACAATGGGACACTTGTGGCAAACACGTGTACTTGTCAGCCTAACAAAGTTATGTAGATGCCCAGCCACACAACCACCCAGGTCGCCCGCCTGTCAGCTCGCTGACTTCTGTCCAAGTTTCCAACTCAAACTGGCCTTTAAATGTCAGACGCATAAAAAAAAAAATAAAATAAAATCATGAAAAATACAGCAAAAAGCTAACGGAAAAAAATGGAAGGAACAAAAAGAATTGGTGAGAGTCGTTTTTGGGGCCGGGCTTAGTCTGGGATTCCGATAATGGAATGAATGCCAAATATTTTGATGAGGGTGGCTTTGCGCAGCGCATTTTCAGCGACCGCATTTTGACACATTTTCCCAAAATGCGAAAATAAATTTTATAATAAAATTTATTATGTACTACGTTTGATTCCGTCGCCCAACCCCTCGCCAGCTCGTTTGCCGCTCACTTGGACTCGTAAAGCCGGGTACTTGGTAACCTGATATGTTTTTGCCACTGTCAATTTTTGATGTTCGGCGTCTGTCGCGACGCATTTCGATCCGAAGCAAAATCATTTACTTAATGCATATCCGTGAGGCTGTGTAAGCCAGGCTGAGTTTTGATAAGACGGGTCGCACTCTCCCTTTCTTCCTGTCCGTCTCACTCTCTCTTTTCTGCGCCGTCTAGACGTCAACTGGTTGGTAATATACAATGTATACCAGGCTTTGACAAAGACGAAGTGCTTTGAAGTTAAGCTAATGTGCCAGTGCTTGCTTATAAACGATTGATAAATCGGCTGCGAATGAAATTCAACTTAAGCTGACTAAAAGTATGAGCAGCAAGCAACTGCGCACAGATTTCTTATTTTTGATGTTTTAAAACGACGATGAAAAGATATTTTAAAGATTTTCAAAATTTCTCTTAGATGCCATTTCAGAAATTATTTTTGAACAAGAAGCGCATTTTCGTGTCCACGACCAACTTTTGACGGGTAAATTTCACATAATTTTAAAACTATAGTCACGAGAGGCTGGAAAAAGGTTGATTGTTTTATTATAGAAGATAATCGGATGAGATTTACCTGAGCTATGAGCGTGGGAAATATTGAACCATGTCTATACAGGATATTTCAGGGCACCATTTCCACATGAATTTCGACAAAAATATATATTGCCAGATTTTAATGCAGAATTGATAATGAAGCCAAACCATGAACAAAAGGCCAATCCTTTTTAAAACCGGATGAGGTTTGACCGAGTTATGAGGGTGGGAAATATTGATCCATGTCTATATAGGATATTTGGGGAAACCATTTCCACATGAATTTCGACAAAAAATTATGTTGCCAGATTTTGATGCAGAATTGATCTAGAGGCAAAACCATGAACAAAAAGCCAAACCTTTTGAAAATAGGATGAGATTTGACCAAGTTATGGGTGTGGGAAATATTGATCCATGTCTATATAGGATATTTGGGGAAACCATTTCCACATGAATTTCGACAAAAAATTATGTTGCCAGATTTTGATGCAGAATTGATCTAGAGGCCAAACCATAAATAAAAAGCCAAACCTTTTGAAAATAGGATGAGATTTGACCAAGTTATGAGGGTGGGAAATTTTGACTACGTCTATATAGGATATCTGAGGGTACCATTTTGACATGAATTTCGCCAAAAAATTATGTTGCCAGATTTTGATGCAGAATTGATCTAGAGGCCAAACCATAAATAAAAAGCCAAACCTTTTGAAAATAGGATGAGATTTGACCAAGTTATGGGGATCGGAAGTTTTGACTACGTCTATATAGGATATCTGAGGGTACCATTTTGACATGATTTCGACAAAAAATTATGTTGCCAGATTTTGATGCAAAATTGATCTAGAGGCCAAACCATGAATAAAAAGCAAAACCTTTTTAAAATCGGTTAAGATTTGACCAAGTTATGAGGGTGGGAAATATTGATCCATGTCTATATAGGATATTTGGGAAAACCATTTCCACATGAATTTCGACAAAAAATTATGTTGCCAGATTTTGATACAGAATTGATCTAGAGGCCAAAACATAAATAAAAAGCCAAACCTTTTGAAAATAGCATGAGATTTGACCAAGTTATGAGTGTGGGAAATTTTGACTACGTCTATATAGGATATCTGAGGGTACCATTTTGACATGAATTTCGACAAAAAATTATGTTGCCAGATTTTGATGAGAATTGATCTAGAGGCCAAAACATAAATAAAAAGCCAAACCTTTTGAAAATAGGATGAGATTTGACCAAGTTATGAGTGTGGGAAATTTTGACTACGTCTATATAGGATATCTGAGGGTACCATTTTGACATGATTTCGACAAAAAATTATGTTGCCAGATTTTGATGCAGAATTGATCTAGAGGCCAAACCATGAATAAAAAGCCAAACCTTTTGAAAATAGGATGAGATTTGACCAAGTTATGAGTGTGGGAAATTTTGACTACGTCTATATAGGATATCTGAGGGTACCATTTTGACATGAATTTCGACAAAAAATTATGTTGCCAGATTTTGATGCAGAATTGATCTAGAGGCCAAACCATGAACGAAAAGCCAAACCTTTTGAAAATAGGATGAGATTTGACCAAGTTATGGGTGTGGGAAGTTTTGACTACGTCTATATAGGATATCTGAGGGTACCATTTTGACATGAATTTCGACAAAAAATTATGTTGCCAGATTTTGATGCAGAATTGATCTAGATGCCAAACCATGAATAAAAAGCCAAACCTTTTTAAAATCGGATGATATTTGACCAAGTTATGGAGAACGGAAGTTTTGACTACGTCTATATAGGATATCTGAGGGTACCATTTTGACATGAATTTCGACAAAAAATTATGTTGCCAGATTTTGATGCAGAATTGATCTAGAGGCCAAACCATGAATAAAAAGGCAAACCTTTTTAAAATCGGATGAGATTTGACCAAGTTATGGGTGTGGGAAATATTGATCCATGTCTATATAGGATATTTGGGGAAACCATTTTGACATGAATTTCGACAAAAAATTATGTTGCCAGATTTTGATGCAGAATTGATCTAGAGGCTAAACCATGAATAAAAAGGCAAACCTTTTTAAAATCGGATGAGATTTGACCAAGTTATGGGTGTGGGAAGTTTTGACTACGTCTATATAGGATATCTGAGGGTACCATTTTGACATGAATTTCGACAAAAAATTATGTTGCCAGATTTTGATGCAGAATTGATCTAGATCCCAAACCATGAATAAAAAGCCAAACCTTTTTAAAATCGGATGAGATTTGACCAAGTTATGGGTGTGGGAAGTTTTGACTACGTCAATATAGAATATTTAAGGGTACCATTTTGACATGAATTTCGACAAAAAATGATGTTGCCAGATTTTGATGCAGAATTGATCTAGAGGCCAAACCATGAATAAAAAGCCAAACCTTTTTAAAATCGGTTAAGATTTGACCAAGTTATGAGGGTGGGAAATATTGATCCATGTCTATATAGGATATCTGAGGGTACCATTTTGACATGAATTTCGACAAAAAATTATGTTGCCAGATTTTGATGCAGAATTGATCTAGAGGCCAAACCATGAATAAAAAGGCAAACCTTTTTAAAATCGGATGAGATTTGACCAAGTTATGGGTGTGGGAAATATTGATCCATGTCTATATAGGATATTTGGGGAAACCATTTTGACATGAATTTCGACAAAAAATTATGTTGCCAGATTTTGATGCAGAATTGATCTAGAGGCTAAACCATGAATAAAAAGGCAAACCTTTTTAAAATCGGATGAGATTTGACCAAGTTATGGGTGTGGGAAGTTTTGACTACGTCTATATAGGATATCTGAGGGTACCATTTTGACATGAATTTCGACAAAAAATTATGTTGCCAGATTTTGATGCAGAATTGATCTAGATCCCAAACCATGAATAAAAAGCCAAACCTTTTTAAAATCGGATGAGATTTGACCAAGTTATGGGTGTGGGAAGTTTTGACTACGTCAATATAGAATATTTAAGGGTACCATTTTGACATGAATTTCGACAAAAAATGATGTTGCCAGATTTTGATGCAGAATTGATCTAGAGGCCAAACCATGAATAAAAAGCCAAACCTTTTTAAAATCGGTTAAGATTTGACCAAGTTATGAGGGTGGGAAATATTGATCCATGTCCATATAGGATATCTGAGGGTACCATTTTGACATGAATTTCGACAAAAAATGATGTTGCCAGATTTTGATGCAGAATTGATCTAGATGCCAAACCATGAATAAAAAGTCAAACCTTTTTAAAATCGGATGAGATTTGACCAAGTTATGGGTGTGGGAAGTTTTGACTACGTCAATATAGAATATTTAAGGGTACCATTTTGACATGAATTTCGACAAAAAATGATGTTGCCAGATTTTGATGCAGAATTGATCTAGATGCTAAACCATTAACAAAAAGCCAAACCTTTTTAAAATCGGATGAGATTTGACCGAGTTATGAGGGTTGGAAATATTGATCCATGTCTATATAGGATATTTGGGGATACCATTTTGACATGAATTTCGACAAAAAATTATGTTGCCAGATTTTGATGCAGAATTGATCTAGAGGCCAAACCATGAACAAAAAGCCAAACCTTTTTAAAGTCGGATGAGATTTGACCGAGTTATGAGGGTGGCAAATTTTGATCCATGTCTATATAGGATATGTAGAATTATAGATCAGCACCAACATGAGTCCATGCTAATGTTGCATATTTTCCCACTATTCTGTTACTTAGACAGGGAAATGCCTTTTTTTGTTACAATTTAAATTTTAAAATTACTTCTAGTTGGTTAGCAAAATAAATTAAATAAATAATAATTAAAATAAAAATAATATTAATATTAACATAGAAACTATCGGACAAAAGTCCCTGTTCATATGTAAAAAACAAATGAATTGGCAAGAAAACAAACAAACCCATTCTAAAGCAGGATTTATGATAGCTCAGATGCCCTTAGCAAATACATTCAATCACAATGACCAAACGAAATGAAACATTAATATTCATTGCGGATATATGAATAGCTCAGCACATGCATTATAACGTTTCGTATTACAAAAAGTTCCCATTTCATAGTTAATTCGTTTAGAATTATGTCTGCAGCATGACAATCCACAAAAGGCACACCCACAACGCCCACAATGCCCCAAGGAAAGAGTCGAAAAGAAATGCGACCGCATATAATGCCAATAATTGATAATTTATTATAATCACAGACTATGGGAATTGTGTAGAAACTAGTGGGAACCAGTCAACCACTCAACCCAACCAAAGCCACATCTCAAGACATCGTTCGCGTTCGCTCTGCCCAAAAGGGGTTGGCGGGGTGTGTGTGTGTGTGTGCTGTCAAATAATTGCATTTGCTTCAATAATCCTTTAATGCTGATCCAAGTTGATGGGCCGAGCACTTGGTATCAGGAGTGCTGCTGCCGCATATGCTCGCCGCCGGCGAACGGGGCGGTTACCGAGGGGTGTTGCTGTTGCGGTAGCCCAATTATTGTTGCTGCGGCAGCGGCAGCGGCAACTGTTGTTGGCAAAGGGTTCACGAAATGCGTTTGATATTAACACATCTGTTCATTCATTCCACTTGAGCTGAGCGACATCATCGTCCTGTGGAGAGTGGCTGCCCGCCAAACTGTTTGCGGAAGCTAATGGTGCGCACTTGCCATAATTACCCCGGGCCGATCTCGGCCACATTCTCATTTTCCTTCTCACATTCTCGGCCTGCTGCGCGTCCGCCTTTGGGTGGTGTTTACCTTTGCATTGTTTCCATTTTGTTAAACAACTTTGCTTTATTTACCGCTGTTTGCTTATTTGTTTTTGCTTTTTCATCACAAATCGCTTTTTGTAACTTGTAACCACAATTTTTTTTTGAGTCCTGATACTCTGTCTTGCAATCGCAGTGCCAATGTTTACCTTATGTCGCATTGTTACCGAAATTATGAGCACTTTTGCCGCCTTCGGGCGTTTCTTTTATTTTTACTTTTTGTAGAGGTAAATAAATTATATAGAGTAGGGCTGCAATCAACGCCATAGGGAGAGCTACTCTGAAATGCTTCTATTTATAAGTAGCGACGTGTGTTGTGAAGCGAATGTGGGTTGCAGGAAAAAAACAAAAAAAAAAACAAAAAGAATTAAACCGTGTTGAAAAGTGTCCCAAGTATGCTTGCTTATTGCAAATATTTTTATAGGTATACAAATGCTATAAAATATTGTGAGGGGGACCTACATAAAATGCTAAAAATATCCATGCCTAGTCTAGAAATTAGTTGGAATCGGGAAATATGTCTTCATGTTCCATTATACTAAAGATAAACTTAGCATAAACAATTCGTGTTTATACTATTACAGCTTTTGACTTGGTTGGGATATTTTTTAACCTTTGAATATAGCAATATGTATCTCGCAGCCGATTAAGCCTTTATTCCTAATCATCATCAGAGGGTGACATACAAAATTAGCTTTTTATAACTCTGCTACGACCTGTTCTTGGATTTGCCCAATACGCTTGGTCACATTTTTTGCGCTTCAAAGAATAATATGAAACTCCAATTTTACAAGTGAATATTCTTAAACAGAATTAATTGTTAATAATATTGAATAATAATAATAATATTTATGAGATAATTTTTGGCTTACGATCTTCAATGCATACAAAATGTTTTATGTGTAATTTGGTTATTGATAGAATTTTATATATAAATATGAAATAATTTAGAAAAAATTCTCTAATGTCTAAAAAATACATCTAAAGCATTAGGAAGCTTTCGGCTTAAATAAACTTAAGTCCAGATTAGCAAACACTTTAAGCGAAGCACCTAAAAGTATGCGGCCAAATCCAAGCAGCTGCATCATCAGAAAATAAAATAAAAATTAAAACTTGAATTAAATATGCAAAAATGTTGTAGCCAAACGAAATCAATTAGCCTTGTTGTAAATTAATATGCCAAAAGGCAAAAAGCAACAAAAACTGAAAAGTTACTTCAGCTCTCTAGGTACCCGTCACAGTGAAGCATTGAGAAGCAATCAAGAAACTAAACCAAGCGAATTGAATAAATAAGAAATATGGTAATGTCTTACTGTAGATTGAGGATTGGGTTTGCTTTTCTTTTTTTTTTTTTTGGTTAGGTATTGCAATAAAACAAAGCAAAAATGTGCATGAAATTATTATTGGCAGAAGGAAGCACACACACACACACACACACACAATCATGTATATATATGGGTTATCTGGGTGGGTTGGCTGGATAAAGTCAAGGCAGACGCACACAATTGTTTTTCATTATTCAATTTTTGTCATAATAATAACCCAAGCTCAGCCGAGGCAACAGCCACACACTGTCTGTCTCCCTCCTGTCAGCTATATGTGTCTCGCTCAGCGGAGCGAACCCCGAGGTGGTCGCTGCACTTGGAAAAAAGTTTACCCAGCCATATTTTATTGGTAATGTGCTTATGGCATAAATATTGTATTAAGTAACTGGTGGGCGTCACCACCAAAAAAGAACGAAAAAAAAATACATGTATATATATATCAAAACGTGAAAACCCCCGCAATAACTTTGCTGCAAGTATGCTTGGGGGGTGTGTGGTTGTGGGTGGTAGCTGTAACTGCCTTTTGGGGGTTGGATTGTGCGCAATTTATTGTTAGCTGGAGCCTGGCAGGGCGCATGGGCCTGGGTTGGGCTAGTGTTTGGTTAAGTGGGTGTGTGTGTGTGAGTATTGTGTCTGGTATAAAGCCAACATGGCGGCCATGGCAGTGGAGCAGAAGAGTAAGGCGAGAGAGACAGAGAGAGAGAGAGAGAGAGAGAGAGCGGAGAAAGTTGCCTCGAGGCGCAAAATGTTGAAATTGTTTTATGTTGCGTTATGATTACAACAATGCGAACTTTTGCACAATGTCTAATTTGAATTTTGATTAGGAAATTTACTTACACACACACACACACAAACAGGCACAAAGAGTGGGAGGAAGGTGGAGAGGCAGTTAGATGGCGCGCCCCCTCAAGTTAGAAATCCCATTAGGGGCCGCTTTAAGCATGGAATCAGCGTAACCGGAACTAAAAGCAAACACAGCAGCAACAACAGCAACAACAACAACAGCAAGAGCACGAACAACAATAGCACAAAAAGGAAACACGCGCGCATAAGCAAGCAGGCAAAAGGATGCCAAGGAAGCGAGGAAACAGAGCAGAGCATGGGGGGCAACTTCGAAGGATGCCTGGGCATTGTCTTGATTGAAGCTCATTAGTGAAGATGCTCTGATGGCATGTGTGTGTGCTTGTGTGTGTGTGTGTGTGTGTGGTGGGTGGCAAACACCCCCTGCCCCTTGCCAGCCTCTTACCAATTTAGGCGCTGATTACAGGCCAAATTTGTTTTGTGTGCCTGCGCAAAATTGAAAATCAGATTTTGTTTGTTTATGTCTTCGAAGACACAATGCGAACGCAGGGCGCAGGCGGCAAATGTGGGCGTGTGGTTTGGTTGCTTGGTGCAAACAACAAATTGTTAAAGTTTCTGAGGTGGAAAATTTCGTTTATTGTTTTTCGCCCGTGCATGTGTGTGTGTGTTTGTGCGTGCGTGTGTGAGAAAGTTTTCCAATTTTCAATTGGCTGGCAGCCAACTCAAGTCACAACTTTGGCCCACAGCATAAATAACAGCACTCAGCCATACAAAAGCAATTTTCTAACTTTATTCTCCCGCTCTCCCCCCACCAAATCTCCTGCTCCTTCTCGTCCGCAGGTCTGGTTCCAGAATCGACGCGCCAAATGGCGCAAAGCGGAGCGACTCAAGGATGAGCAGCGCAAGCGGGAAAATGGCGAAAGCAGCAGTTCGCTGGATAAGGTAAGATATATGTATATATATATATATATATATATAATTAAGTTTTACACGTTAGGTTACTATAAAAAATATATTTCAATTTATTATTTTCACTTAACGGCTACTTTTGTTGAGTACATTCAGATTTGCTTCCCGAATAAGAACTGATTTATCTAACTGTTGCGGTCGCTTAGCAAACTTCGCTTTGAGAGAGTTTGAGTCAAAATTGAGTGAAGTTTGAGCTGCGTCAGCAATTATGCGTGGGATAGTACTCTGATGGGAACATTGACAGTGGCGTGATATTTAGGGTGAATTGTTTATGTCTACCAAAGGGGGACAGTTTGATCTTGACCAATGTCGATGTTATCACCAGGCTCTTTGTTTACAATATTAGAAATGTTTATAATTGTGCTTATGCTTATGTGCTAAGATATGTTAAAGGGTGGGTGCGACTATGGATATGTCACTCCCCCAACCATTAGAAAAGTGCCTGTCCTCAGGTGTTTAAGTTTGGATATAGTGTAACATTTTCTTCTTTTACAATTGGTATATCTCCTATTATTGTAGGTGTTTCTTCTACTTTGGGTTTTTTATATTTTATAATTAATTTCTTAGGTATGCTTTTGAACTTATATGTCAAATACAGTGTTAAACTTATTAATATGATTACAAATATGGTTATTGTAATTATCTGGAATACATTGTTAAATTTTGTATGTGCATTTATAATTTGTTTCGTTTGTACAAACGAAAGTGGTTCTAATTTTATAACATCATTGCTTACGTAAATGCTTTGAGTATAATCTAACATATTGTTTGAAATTGAAATTTCATTAATTTGCAATGAACAATTAAAGATTTTTATTATATTGTTTCCTTCTATTGTTATTTCGTTATTTATACAATTATGGTTTAATATAGTTTTTGGTAAATTCCAAGTTAAAATTATATTTGGTTCTATGTAGTTGATTTGAAAATTTTGCAAAATTTTAGTATAACTACATTCTGATGTTATTTGGTTTAAAATTCCTGTTAAACATTCATTATTAATTAATTTTTTTGTTTCTCTGCTATAAACTTTTTTATCTTGGGTAAAATATTTTTCATGAGCTATTTCTGTCAAAATATTATTATTTTCATCCGGGTATGGAATTATTTCGAATACCGGGCTTTTTATTATTTCTCGAGGAATATGGGATATTATAAGTATTTCGTTTGTATCTGATTTAAACCAAGTGGAAGTTTTTGTATTCAACAATTTCTCAGAATTAACATGCAACAAATAGTCATGTTTTAGTAATTTTGGGTTAAAAATTCCTAATCTTGTGAGCTGCATTCCCATCTCAATGTCTTCTATATATTCTGTAAAGTGTTGTAAGTTAAATATAAGGATATCTAATTTCTTTCCTTTTTGTTTCTCTTGATCTAGTTCGTTCATGATTTCTATTCCTTTGTTTATAGCTTCTATTATGTAATTTAATTCGTTAACCTGAACGCTGTTTTCTGCTAAGTTGCTTATTTTTTGTTCAATTTCTGCTTTGTCTTCTTGATCTAATGTTCCAAATAAGTATTTATATGCTGTTCCTACTATGTTAACTAAACCTCTTTTGCTGCGTTTGGCTATTTTTAAGCCGTTTATTTCTCTGTTTAATTTTTCTACTAGGTATTCGATTTGTATAAGGTTATTGAATTCTTTACTTTGTTCAATTAAATTGTTAAAAGTTTCTTCGGTTTTTGTTATATTAACCGTTAAACAGTGGAATTCGTAATCTGTCGGAATGTCTATGGTTCCTGTTTTAAATATGAGATATCCGTTATGGGCTTTGATAGGATTAATTTCAATACTCTGTGCATTTATATAGTTTACAGTTATTGATAGTAATATTATAATAATTAATTTAAGCTGGTGCTTGTATGTTTTGATCGCTGTCTGTTGTTGACCTGTAATTGTTATATTTGCTTTGATTAGTCTTCTTTTTCTTTTTGAATTTGGTTTTGTAATGTGTTATTTTCCTGCCTCTGTTAGTTTCCTCAAAATGTTTGTCGTCGATTTGTCTTAGTTCTCCTGTTTTCTTGAACGGGGTTGTCGTCTTTGATTTAACTAACGGTGAGTGTTTGTATCTAGTGTCAATTTCATAATTTGTTCGTTTTTTGTTGAGATTATTTATTAGTTTTTCTTTATTAGCTTGAGTGTCATACTCTGGTGTACCTGCATATATGAATATGTCCGCTGGTGTTCTGTTAGTCGTTTTGTGCTTTGTTTTATGATTGTACGTGTAGAGTATAGTTTCAAATTTTGTAAGTTTATTTTCGACGTCTGAGTCGCTGTTAATGATTCTTAGTTTTTCGTTAACTGTCTTATGAAATCGTTCTACGTCGGATATACCATTTTTACTAGTGGTTATATTAATATTTACTGCTTCTGATTTTAGCCATAATTGTAAAGCTGTGCACATAAAAGCTGAGTCTTTGTCTGCCTTTATTTCGATGGGTTTACCCATTTGGTTGAACACTTGTAATATAGCTCGTTTGGTTTCTAGCCAGTCTCTACTTTTTATTTCTATTAATGATGCAAATTTTGAATAGATATCAATGCAAGATAAAAATTGTTTATCTCCTACTATGTAAAAATCCATTACATATTTTTCTCGGATATTAGCGATTTCCGGAGTTATTTCGAAAGTTAATTTTGTATCTCTGTGTTCTGTTTTTGCGATGTTGCAAATCTCACATTCATTTATTAGATTTTGAATTAAATTTTGATAATCTGGGAAATAGTGGGTTTCTTTGAACCAATTGATAGTTTTTTCAATTCCTGGATGTAATAATTCTTTGTGCTTTTTTAATATTAATTCTTTGAATTCTGCGTATGTTTGAAGGTCTATTAATTTTGTACTAGTTTTCATTGCCTTTGTTGAATTATTCGGACTTATTATTTCTAAGTAGGCTTCTTGAAAAATTGGAAAATCTGCTTCGTTGTGGAAGTATAGCACACTTTTCTTTGTGCATAAGTATTCTTTTATTAATTCTTTGGCATGCGTATTAGTCATGTCTTTGTACGTAATTTTTATGTTGGTTTTGTGAAAGTAATTCGTAACTTTTGTTTCGTTCTCGGTTCCTTTTTCAAATTCTATTTGTCGATTATAATAATTAAGTGGTCTTTCTGTGATTTGTAAATGGTTACTGTTGTCTTCTTGAGCACTATGTATTGTTGCTCTTGTGCTAATTGTATCTTCGCCTAAGAAGTTTTCGTTTAATTGAATTCTGGACAGAGCATCTGCCACATAATTTTCTTTTCCTGGGACGTATTTAATTTGGAAATCAAACTCATTTAGCTTGATCTTCCACCTTTGTAATTTCATGTTAGGTTCTTTCATATTATTTAACCAGACGAGTGGTCTGTGATCACTAAGGATTTGAAATTGTCGACCAAAGAGATAGGACCTAAAGTATTTAGTGGCCCAAACGATTGCTAATAATTCTTTTTCAATCGTTGAATAATTTAACTCATGCTCGTTGAGAGTTCTACTTGCATAGCATATAGGCTTATGCTCTTGCGAAAGGACGGCCCCTATTGCCATATTACTCGCGTCTGTAGTTAATGAAAATGGTTTTTCGAAGTTAGGGTATATTAAAATTGGGTCGGATGTTATGAGTACTTTTAGCTTTTCAAACGCTAGTTCGTAGTCTCTGTCTTTTATATTGATTTTTGCTCCTTTTTTTAATTTAAGTGTTAATGGTTTTACTATATTAGCGAAATTTGGTATAAATTTCCTATAGAAACCACATAATCCTAGAAATGATTTTATTTCTTTTGGGGTTTTTGGAATTGGGAATTTGACAATTGCTTGTATCTTGTTGGGATTTGGTTTTATACCCTCAGTTGTGATGATGTGACCGAGAAATTCAGTTTCTTTTCTCATAAACTCGCATTTATCCAACTGTAGTTTTAAGTTAGCTTCTCTAAGCTTCTTAAATACCTTTTGTAGCGACAAAATGTGTTCCTCCAATGAAGTGGAAAAAATAATAATGTCGTCTAAGTAGACCAGACAATCTTTAAAAATTAAATCTTCTAAGAGATTGTTCATACAACGTTGGAACGTTGCAGGTGCATTCTTAAGACCAAATGGCATGCGAGTGTACTCGTAATGGCCATGTTTAGTCGAAAATGCGGTCTTGGGTATTGAACCAGGATCCATTTGGATTTGGTGGAAGCCTTTGGCTAGATCAATGGTTGTGAAATATTGACATTTTCCAAGTTTGTCTAATATTTCATCCATGATCGGGATAGGGTATTTATCATTAATAGTTAGTTCATTGAGATTGCGGTAATCTATGACTAACCGGAACTTTTGCTTTCCAGATGCATCGTTTTTCTTTGGAACGATTATTACTGGTGAGCAGTAAGGGGATTTGGATTTACGTATGATATTTTGTTTTATCATATCGCTTATTTGTTTATTTACTTCCTCATCGTATATTTGAGGATATTTGTATGGACGCTTGTAAATTGGGTCCTCATGTTTTGTTAGAATTTTGTGTTTAATTGTACTAGTGAAAGTCAAATTGTCACCTTCATGGTACTGGATATCACGAAATTCATGTAAAACTTTTTTTATTTTTTCTTTTTCTTCTGAGTTTAGGTGCTCTAGCCTAAACTCATTGTTTTCTATTAATTCATTATTAATAGCGAAGTTAAATGGTCTGTCCTCTGTTGAGGGTGGATCAAGGCACTCTTGTGCGGTCATGTCCTCTTCGACCTCTTCGTCGTTATATCTAAAACAAAAGTTAAATTCTCCTAAGGTTACGGATCCTTGTGCATAGTCTATTTTTGCTTGACATGCCTCAAGGTATTCTCTCCCAATCAGAACATCATAATGCTCTGAGAAGTCGTGAATATAGAATTTTTGTTTGCTCGGACAAATTTTGCTTGCTCCTAAGCGTATACTTTGTTTTAATTCAATAACACCATTTATGGTGTGAACCTTTAATGTTTCGTTGTAAACTGGAAAATTTAAGCGGTTTGTTTTCATTAGATTTATGGTTGAACCTGTGTCGATGACACATTTTAGAACTTCGTCATTCATAATCAATTTTATGAATGGATTTGTTCTGTTTGTTCCGAGGCTTGCTGATGAAAATTTTCGGATGTATCCATTTTCATCTGCCCACTGTTACTATCTCTTTGACGTTTAGTCGGAGGGTTTGGTGCATTCAAGCGTGAATGGGACTGATTTTGGTAGTTTAAGGGATTTTGGTATCTACCTTGACTTAATTTCTGTTGGAACTCGTGGTGAGCTTTCTGATTGTCTTCGGACTTATTATGCTGTTTATTTTGTGCGTGATAACTCTGATTCGTGTTGGAATAACCACTTGAAATGGTGGTTGGGTTAGCATTTTGCTGATAATTTCCCATGTTCCTACGATTGTTATTTGGATTTCCCTGAACATTATTATTTTTAGGTTTTTCAGTAACGCTATTTTCATATAATCCCTCTCTTTGAGCTACTTGCTTTAGTTTTTGTGTCGACGTAATGTCGTGTCTGGCTAACATCATGAAAAGCCTATCTGGTAATTTTTTTGTAATAACATCTTTGATTGTGTTATTCATAGCATTTGTATAAAGGGTTGTATTGCTAGGTATATTTTCTAGTGCTAACTTATTTAATATAACAAAAGATTTATTTTCGAGCTCCTCGATGAACTTACGGACGTTTCCTTGGTAATTCGTGTTGTATAAGCGTCGAAGGAGTTCTTCAAATGGTGTCTGCACTTTGTATTCTTCAATCAATGCGTTTCTCAGCTCCTGCCAAGTGTTGGCTGCTGTCCTTTGTGATATTCTCTGAGCATCTCCTGTGACTTGCAATTCGATGGCTCCGTATAAGATGCTATGTTGTCTAACATCTCGGGTTGGATACAGGTGTAGGATGTAATCTATCCTTTTAATGAAGGCGTTTAGTTGATCCGTTGATCCGTCAAAGCTTGGCACCTGTCTAAGTTGTGAAAGGGCCTGGTTGAGGTGTTGTTCTGATAATTCCATGGTCATCTTGATGTAATACACTTTTTTTGAATAGTTTTGAGTTTGTAGGTTTGAACTTTATTGTTCTTTGATTTTGCACTTTTATTTTAGGTTAAAGTTTGTGATGGATTATTGGTTAAATGTTTTTTTTTTTTGTGTGTGTGTCTTAAAAAGACTCAGTAATAACGTATTGCAGGGATCAAACGATATGCAAATCCAGTCGTTATTAACTGTAGTAGCTTTATTGCCCAAAGGGTCAATATTATTAAGCTACTAATGACCCGAAGGTTCTTGTGCGGATACGTATTCGAGAAAATTTTTATTACACTCCGACAACACTTTCGGTCGCGATTGTGCGTTAGATCTGGGAATTAATTATCCTTTAGCGATCTTTAATTTTTCCCGACGTATCCTACCGGCTGCGCCAATTAAGTTTTACACGTTAGGTTACTATAAAAAATATATTTCAATTTATTATTTTCACTTAACGGCTACTTTTGTTGAGTACATTCAGATTTGCTTCCCGAATAAGAACTGATTTATCTAACTGTTGCGGTCGCTTAGCAAACTTCGCTTTGAGAGAGTTTGAGTCAAAATTGAGTGAAGTTTGAGCTGCGTCAGCAATTATGCGTGGGATAGTACTCTGATGGGAACATTGACAGTGGCGTGATATTTAGGGTGAATTGTTTATGTCTACCAAAGGGGGACAGTTTGATCTTGACCAATGTCGATGTTATCACCAGGCTCTTTGTTTACAATATTAGAAATGTTTATAATTGTGCTTATGCTTATGTGCTAAGATATGTTAAAGGGTGGGTGCGACTATGGATATGTCACTATATATATATATATAGATATATATGATATAAAGGAAAGCCATAGATAAGGCTTAATTGAGCTAGCTTAACATGCATCAATATTCATGCATTTCTTCTCTTCTGCAGCTTCATGACTCACGCGAATCCTCGCCAGATATCACCGGCGAGATCGATGATGATATGGATGAGCTGCCGCCACGTCAACGTTCGCATAGTCCTTTGACAAATGGACCCATGGAACAGCAGCATTCACGCAGTCCGACTGGCGGTCATCAACTGGACTCCAGCGACAATGAGCGACCGCTGTCCTCTGCCCAGCTGACAGCCACACCACACTCCGCCTCGCAGTCACTGGGCTCCATTAGCGCCGGTTCCCCATCGCCGGGCATGCGCGAACACACGCCGTTGGCCGGCGGCCTGGGCCCCAGCAGCCCCTCCAATTCGCGCAACACAGACTCACCCATCGAGGTGGGTGGCCCCATGTCGCTGACCACCGGGTCGCGTATGGCGGCATCGTCCAACAACTCGGCCTCGTCCACACCAACACCAACAACGCCGCATGCAGCACAGCTGCCACATTCGGCAGCCGCCGCAGCCTTTAACAGTCACATCTTTGGCAGCTTTGGAGCTGGCAGCGTTACCAACGATAAGTAAGTAGTATTATTTCTCTTTATAGCAATAATCCTTACCTTATTTGATTATACGCGTGTCTATTTGAAGCTGTCTATGTTTGCTTTAGAAATATCGATTTATTGACTTTACTTTTAAGCATTTGTAGTTAACCTCAATCGAGTATTTCAAATATGCAAATATGCATTCTAATGTTAATATTAAGTATTTAACTCGAGTCCTTTGAACCCTATAAAATTCCAAATAGTGCTGGGTAAATAGCTATTCTCAATATAAGAAAACAACAAAATCAAAATTAGAACATAATTTTACTATTTCATATGTTCTGATTTCTTGTGGAAAAGTTCCACGCAATCCAATTACGTGAAGCTCCTGTTGTTAGCTACAGTTGATGCCAAGGGCTATCCATGGCAGCACACACACACACTCGTCCTTAACTATAATATTTATATGAAACCCCTGGTGCACACCCCTGTAAGCCAGCGCGATTAAAACTCAACGATCTGCTAATTGCCTGCGTGTCATTAAGCCTCCACTTACAATGGCATTAGGCAACAGCAAACAATAAATTTATGGCAAGTGTCGCATTTTGTCCTCAATTTGACAATAACAATGCGACTGAGCACAAAAACAACTGCTAGCAAAAAAAGAAAAAAAAGGAGAAGGAAAATAGAATAAAGAGTACAAGGGCAAACAGAACAGAGCGCACGCCACCCCCGAGAGCAATTTTCCAAGCAAATATTTACAAATCCGAGCAGGACAAATGTCACCCCTAAAGGCGGCGATGACTAAATTAGCAATTGATTACGACCAGGAGAAAGAAAAGAGGAAGTGGAAAAAAAAATCAGAAAATTTGGGAGCTGTGTATTATTATAGCCAGACAACGACCACAATGAGAGCAGTAATGATATTAGCTGGTTGGGTGGGTGGCTGGCTGCCGGGTTGGCTCTGGCTGATGGCGAGACTTTTGACTCTCGCCTGGCGACTCCTGCGGTGCCGAACCCGGGCACGGGCTATTGAGCAGGCGTGCGCAGCGGAAGACGATTCAGTTAATGTTTTGGATGAAAACGTTTAAATTCCATTGGCGCACATCCGGTCAGCGGATGTCGTGTGCGCCAGCGGAAACATTAAGAGTGCCCCCTTCTGGCCCAGCCCCACACGCTGAGCTCTCAAAAAGAAAGTCAAACTAGCGATCTAATGATGCTGCATTGATATAACCGACACGTGCTATCAATGCCAGCCTCTAATCACCAACGGAACAGCGACTGAATGACTCCAGCATTGTCTTTAGCATCGAGATTCTTAGTGAGACAGATATATATTAGATGGGTAATCGATTTGAAGTTCATTGGTTTTGAGTGCCCGCCTAGAATAGCCCGTAGACTCTGTATTCCATAGATACAAAAGTAAACCAATATCAAACTTATAACCCTTCAGCATCCTTCTATAAGCAGTTTTCAAGTCAAGCAACGCATTTGACCAGTCAGCTCCTAAACCCGTTGGGAATTACAAACGTATGTTTTTTTTTAAATTGATTGATGTCACGCTTTATGTCATTTTTTTATACCACCGTTGGGTTTTATAATTCTTGTCATGATATGTGTAACACATAGAAGGAGTTATTTCCGAGAAGACATAGCATCTATAAGAAAGGAGGATCTTGTATGGTAACTTGTTGTGCTTTAAGTTATTTTGAATAGACTGATCCTTATTTAAAATGAAAATCCTATCTATATCAGACGACATCATGTTGCTATCGCACTTCTATATTCTATTAGAATTATATTTTTGTAAGTACAGTGGAATTCATTTCTTCAAAATCAAATGGTTTCGCTCGTAAAAAACCAACTTGAAAATTTAATTGGGCGTAAATGAGGGTGTTTTGTGTTTTGTTGTGCTGCCAATGTAACCATATGCCACACCCAGGCAAAAGGCGGCTGCTGGTTTTTTTTTTTTTTGCGATAAGTGTGGCGGGGAGGAAGTGTGCGACGGTTAGCGGTGGGCGGTCTCATCAGCCGGCAAAAAGGCCACGGGCGGCCCGGCTCTGCTTTAGCTCACATGTCAACGCGCCCAGACAACAACAACCAAAGCAAGAACAACAATAAGGCGACACACCACAATAAAAAAAAAAAAAGAAGAAAGAAGAAGACACGCACAAACTAACATGGGATCAGGATATGGATCAGGATATAATAGCGCAGCGGCAGTAGCTGACAAGCCAAGTGGGCGAGGGGACAACCCACTGGGCAGAAGGTCGACTATTGCTGCTGCTGCTGTTTTAGCTGAATCATTGCCCGCTGTTTGTTGTTGTAACGGTTGACCAAATCAATTCCGACTTTGTGCCATATATGCTAATGGCAATTGCCTTTGGCTCTCAATACATGCACTCAGCACTTTGATATCGTTTGATATCGTTATTGTTATTCAAATGCCTTCAACCGGATGTCCTGTGTGTGCTTCCATCTTCCATTTGCCATTTGCCATCTTTTTGCAGCTAATCTCAAGTCGAGCGTTTCATCGCAAGCATTTATCATCGCATTAGATATGCACTCAGCTGACTACAAGCATTTCTTTATCTCGCTATTCTTGTATATTTCATGCAAATTGCGAAACTGTAGTAAATAAGCAAACACTCACAAGCCAATCATTCGTCTGGAACTTTTATGCTGATGTCAACTCAATAATTCCGAAAGTCAATCAGAAAAATGTAAATAAAGTTACATAAATAAAAAAAAGAATTTAAGGGCGCCAAGCTAAGTTGGCATAATTAGATGACATTCACAAATTCAAATGTATCAAAAATTACCTTACACAATAATGAACTTTAATCTCTGGCATGCCAGAGATTGAATACGCTGCCAAATGTTGGTCTTATGTGAAGAGAAAAATGATATTGTGGTTCAATGTTGTTACGATTTTTCTCCTATATAAGGAGCACAGTGGGTTTGATTAGGATATCTTGAAATTGAACAACTCTTTTCATAAATAAACTTAATATTCATAAACTTTATATTCAAAAAATCAGTTATATGATATAGAATGTTCTACCTGGACCAGAAAGATGCATATATATTACGTTTTTTAAAGAATTGCTTGCTCTCAAGTTAGTTTACCAGACAGAAAGACAGACATGATAATAGCAAATCTTATCTCTTATTAAAAACATTCCAAGCATTCTCCCAAAATTTACTTTTATCTTGAAACGACTATTTTTTAGCCAGCAAAATGATGTAAGAAATAAAAAAATGACTCTCGGCTTAATGATAACAAAAGGCAGCAAAATGAAATAATAATAAATTAAAGCAGATCTGTAAATATAACGAGGACAGATTTCTTACATAACCCCGAGTTGAATATGCAACGTGCGCAAACAAATTATTAAAATAAAATTTAGCTTATAATTGAAATACTAAGGAAGATGCATGAAATGCATAAAAGACAGGTTTTCAATTGCTTTTATTGAAATTTCAAGTAATACAACAAATCGTAAAATCATGACCGACTGAAAAAAAAACAATCACAATTCAAGTAAACACCTGCCAGCTGCGCTCGCAAATATTTAAGTTTTTTTTTGTTGTTTTCTTGCTGCAAAGTGTGTGAAGCACTTTAATTACATTTATCTTGAGAATTTGCATAAACAATTAAAATACGAGAAAACACTAAAAGTGAATACGTGCGTTGATCTTCAGAAGGCCAAACACAATTTGAGTTTTTTAATGGCGCAGACTGAACAATTTGCATGCTATTATTAGTATATTTAATTTTGATTTAATTATACATTACTTAGTATATATTATAGTTTAAGGGAATTTATGTTTCCTGCCATGTATCAGTTCAGCTTGTACTAAAATTTAATACCCATACTGACATATATCCCTCTTCCGAAATTCGTTTTACTGTAATCATTTGTTTGTGAATTTATTGAGAGTATCTTAACTTTGTGCAAAATCCATTCCGAGTCTATTTTTGGTGAGCTTAATTTCTGTTAAACTCTGGTATTCGACCTAATCTCGTCGCGAACGTCGTGCATCAAGTTTAAATCGGTATAGCTCTAGCTCTTAATTGAATATTTTACATTAATTAGTTCCGTATTTACATGTGACTAGGAATCGTATAAATTGTTTGACATTTCTCTGGGTGCTAGCGATCGGCAGCTTTCAATGGATGATCCTTACTGAGCTTTCACGTAAGCCTTAGCCGATTGTGGCTTGCGTATGGCAATGCATTTATCTTATGCCACGCCCACGCTACAAGATGCAAATACTAGCCTTAAATGATTAAATAATTACCAGACTACAATGGGAGCTCTAGGTATAAAGACCTTACACACACGATAATTTCAAACTTTATATTTGATTATTAAAATTAGATACGAGTAAATCGAGGCTGGATGAAAAACCCAACACAGATTTACACTGTAAATATTATTTCTCCTTGCTTCAGTCAACTTTTGTCAACTGCGGCTAAAATTTCTCAAATTTTAGAATGAATTTGATTTTATATTTTTTGGTTCTTGCTGCATACGTGTCCAGTTCTTTAGCTCTTAAGCATGGTCAGTATTAGAGACTAGAACAGACTTCAAGCAAACTCAGCTTTTATTTCGTTAATACCCACACAGAGGACTGCGATTTGCCACATGCTGATAATGGACTTGATAGAAGATTCTACTTGATTCTTAACAACAGATGGTCCTATGATTCAGTGACCAACAAATGCACACTTTTTTCATATAGAGGCTGCTGTGGAAATGCTAATAACTTTTTAACCCAAGCAGATTGTGAGGACAAGTGCCTCGAGCTGAGAACCAATGAAGACAGTCTGATAGCTTAACATGATCTAACGAAATATGTTATCACACTTATTAAAACGTGCAACCACGCCGGGATATTAAATAAAAGTTAATATATAACACACAAGTTTATATGCGTTCTGTTGTTCTATTTAGACGTACGTCGGAAATCCTTTAAATTGTTGTCTGCTCCTTCCGTTCTTCTTATTTTCTCTGGACGCTGAGGAATTTAAGTATTTAAATATGTCAATTGATGATTCTTTCTTAAATTTCGACTTACAGTACTTTACTCTACCGGCAGTAGGTGAAAATTAATGCCTTGTCGATTGCCAAGGTGACTGTAGATAGAAATACTTTTTTATACATGTTATATTTGATTTAAATTTGATTATTAAAATTAGACACGACTGAATCGAGGCTTGTTTTCCGGATGAAAAATCCAACACAGACTTAAACTCTAAACAAAGTTTATCCTCGTTTCAGTCAACGTTTGTCAACTGCGGTTACAAGTTCTCAAATCTTAGAATGAAGCTCATTTTATATTTTTCGATTCTTGTCGCATGCATGGGCAGTTCTTTAGCTCTTAAACATGGTCAGTACTAGAAACTGAAACATTCTTCAAAAAAACTCAGCTTTTTTATCGTTAATTTCAATAAAGCGGACTGCGGTTTACCACATGCTAAAGACGGATTTGATGATGGAATAGTCTGCTTGGCTCGCGGCAACAGATGGTCCTATGATGCAGTGTCCAATAAATGCACAGTGTTTGTTTATGGAAGCTGCGGTGGAAATGCTAATAACTTTTTTACTCAACAAGATTGTGAGAATAAGTGCCTGGAATGAATAGCCAATGTAGACAGCATGATAGGTTAACTTCTTCTAACTAATTATGTTAGCCAAGATTGATTAAACAATTTTTAGAATATGCAATTGGGCTTAGGTAATAAACAATGGGTATAACATGTACGTTCCATTTAAGTTCCACCTCTTTTATTAAATATTGTTGACAGCTTTTCGACATCGTTTAATGAGATCGCATAAAGCATTGTGTTCCGTTGTTCCATATACCATGTTTCTTTTCTTTGCTGGGTGCTTACATACTTCAGATTTTCTCTGGCTGCTGAGGAATAAAAGCTTTTGAAAAATGTCAATGGATGATACTTTCTATGATTTGGCCTTATAGTACTGCCAAGCCGACCTGCCAAGGTAACAATGAATGGCTTGCCTACCTGCCAAGGTGAGGTTGATAGAATCGCTTATTATACACACTAAATTTGATTAATGAAATTAGACACGAGTGAATCGGGGCTTGTTTTCCGGATGAAACACACAATACAGATTTAAACTGTATAAATAGTTTATTCTCGCTTTAGTCAACGTTTGTCAACTGCAGCTACAAGTTCTCATATCTAAGAATGAAACTAATATTTTATTTTTTGGTTCTCGCTGCATACGTGGGCAGTTCCTTAGCCCTTAAAAATGGTTAGTAATAGACACTGGAACAAACTTCAAGTTAACTCAGCTTTTATCATAATATTATCAACATAGAGGTGTGCGGATTGCCACATAATTCAGAAAGTAACGGCGGGTGCCTGGCTCACTTCGAAAAATGGTCCTATAATACTGTGACCAAAGAATGCGCATTGTTTATTTATGGAGGCTGCGGTGGAAACGCTAATAGATTTTCGAGCCGAAAAGATTGTGAGGACAAGTGCCTGGAGTGAATACCCGAAAATTAATCATGATAGGTTGACATGATCTAACTAATTATGTTAGCCAAAGTTGCTTAAGCATTTTTGTAAAATATGCAATCGGGCCAGAATATTAAACAATATATTGATAATCCCTAAAGACTTCCCCAGCGTTATGTTTACTGTACATATCAATTCAGTTAAACTTATTAATTTAATTTAATTTAATGTTTCACACTTTAGTTATAAAGTTCTTATGAGACTTAGACATCGCATAAATCATTTTGTTACGTTCTACAGAAGGCCTTCTTGGTCCTCTTTAAATTGGATGCGCCTTCCATATTTCAGATTTTCGAAAGGCGATGAGGAAGTTAAACATTTGAAAAATGTCAATTTGCTGCTTCTTGGTAGAAAATCATTTATATACACTCTACTTAAGAATCACACGAGAAATCAATAAATTTGATTATTAAAATTAGACACGAGTGAATCGGGGCTTGTTTTCCGGATGAAAAATCCAACACAGATTTAAACTTTAAATAAAGTTTATCCCCGCTTTAGTCAATGTTTGTCTATTGTAGCTACAAGTTCTCAAATCTTAGAATGAAGCTGATTTTATATTTTTTGGTTCTCGCTGCATACGTGGGCAGTTCCTTAGCCCTTAAAAATGGTTAGTAATAGACACTGGAACAAACTTCAAGTTAACTCAGCTTTTATCATAATATTATCAACATAGAGGTGTGCGGATTGCCACATAATTCAGAAAGTAACGGCGGGTGCCTGGCTCACTTCGAAAAATGGTCCTATAATACTGTGACCAAAGAATGCGCAATGTTTATTTATGGAGGCTGCGGTGGAAACGCTAATAGATTTTCGAGCCGAAAAGATTGTGAGGACAAGTGCCTGGAGTGAATACCCGAAAATTAATCATGATAGGTTGACATGATCTAACTAATTATGTTAGCCAAAGTTGCTTAAACAATTTTGTAAAATATGCAATCGGGCCAGAATATTAAACAATATATTGATAATCCCTAAAGACTTCCCTAGCGTTATGTTTACTGTACATATCAATTCAGTTAAACTTATTAATTTAATTTAATTTAATGTTTCACACTTTAGTTATAAAGTTCTTATGAGACTTAGACATCGCATAAATCATTTTGTTACGTTCTACAGAAGGCCTTCTTGGTCCTCTTTAAATTGGATGCGCCTTCCATATTTCAGATTTTCGAAAGGCGATGAGGAAGTTAAGCATTTGAAAAATGTCAATTTGCTGATTCTTGGTAGAAAATCATTTATATACACTCTACTTAAGAATCACACGAGAAATCAATAAATTTGATTATTAAAATTAGACACGAGTGAATCGGGGCTTGTTTTCCGGATGAAAAATCCAACACAGATTTAAACATTAAATAAAGTTTATCCCCGCTTTAGTCAATGTTTGTCTATTGTAGCTACAAGTTCTCAAATCTTAGAATGAAGCTGATTTTATATTTTTTGGTTCTCGCTGCATACGTGTCCAGTTCTTCAGCTCTTAAACATGGTCAGTATTAGAAACTGGAACAAACTTCAAGTTATCACGTTATTATCAACATAGAGGTGTGCGGATTGCCACATACTAAACAAGGAACTTCTGGTGGATTCATGTGCATGGCTTACTACGAAAGATGGTCCTATAATACTGTGACCAAACAATGCGCAATGTTTATTTATGGAGGCTGCGGGGGAAACGCTAATAGTTTTTTGAGCCGAAAAGATTGTGAGGACAAGTGCCTGGAGTGAATACCCAAAAATTGATCATGATAGGTCAATATGATCTAACTTATTATGTTAGCGAAAATTGCTTAAACAATTGTGCAGAATATGCAATCGGGCCAGGATATTACACAATATATTGATAATCTCTCAAGACTTCCCCAGCGTTATATTCTTTGTGTAAATCAATTCAGTTGCGCCGTTTAATTTAATATTTCACACTTTAGTTATAAATTTCTTATGAGGCTTATACATCGCATAAATCATTGTGTTCCGTTCTACAGAAGTCCTTTTTTGGCGTTGAGGAATTTAATCATTTGAAAAATTTAAATTTGATGATTCTTTCTTAAATTTCGCCTTATAGTACATTACTCTACCGCCAACAGTTGGCAATAAATGCCTTGCCTCCCTGCCAAGGTGAGTCTTGATAGAAAGATTACACTCTACCTAATACTCACACAATAATTTCATTAATAAATTTGATTATTAAATTAGACACAAATAAATCGGCGCTTTTTTTCCGGATGAAAAACCCAACACATATTGAAACTCTAAATATTGTTTTTCCTTGCTTCAGTCAACGCTTGTCTATTGTAGCTACAAGTTCTCAAATCTTAGAATGAAGCTGATTTTATATTTTTTGTTTCTCGCTGTATACGTGTCCAGTTCTTCAGCTCTTAAACATGGTCAGTATTATAAACTGGAACAGACTTCAAGTAAGCTCAGCTTTTTTCTCGTTATTTCCAACAAAGAGGACTGCGGATTGCCACATGCTAAAAATGGCTTTGATGACGGAAGATACTGCTTGTTTTTGAAAAAGTTATGGTCCTATGATACAGCGGTCAAAAAATGCTCAGGGTTTATGTATGGAGGCTGCGGTGGAAATGCTAATCGCTTTTTAAGCCAAAAGGACTGTGAGGACAAGTGCCTGGAATAAATACCTAATGTAGAAAGCATGATAGGTTAACATCTTCTGACTGTTAGCCAAAATTGCTTATAGAATTTTTAAGAATATTCCATCGGGCTAAGATATTAAATGAAATATTACTAATCCCTCCAGTCTTTTTCAGCGTTATAAACATTGTATAAGCCAGTTTAGTTTCGCCTTTTTATTTAATAGTTCACACTAATTAGTTTTAATGTTTTAATGTGACTTAGAAATCGCTTAAAGCAGTGTGTTATTTTATTCTATTTAATGTTTCTTCGGAAGTCCTTTATGGTCCTCGCTAGATTTGTTGCCTAAGGTGCCTGCTTTTTCCATTCTTTGGATGCTCTCTGGGCGCTGAGGAATTTACGCATTTGAAAAATGTCGGGGATGATTCTTTTTTAGATTTCGCTTTACTCTTGGCAATTTGTCATTTGTTAGGTAAACATATAGCTAAACAAATTGTAATTTGCCGCTTTAGTTGCCAACTTGACATTTAAATATCGGCTGATATTGCTTTATCTATGATTTCGCTCCCTTTTATGGACTATGGAACTAATTGGGATAATTAAATAAGTAACTTGTGGCTTAATAATTCTGTGGCTCTTTTTAAAAGCATTCCGATCATATTTATGTAATTGGAAACTTATTTTGTCTACTAAAAAAAACATTTCGCTTCTTTCAATTTGTTGTTGAAAAACAATTTCCAGACCGTAGCATTTTGCACCTGTGCCCAATTTCTAATCCCTTTTGGCTGGTTACAGAAAACTGGGGTAATTAAATAGCTAACCAAAATGTGAAAATATTTGCCAAAAAATTTGAAACAGAATTGCCAAATATTGTATGCACAACTAACTAAATACGTAATTAGACGCCGAGGCATGTAAAATCTGAGCTACTTAAACATGTAAACAGCCGCATGCCCAGGTGGAGGCCAAAAATCAAATGATGTACCCAAGCTATATGCCAGCTATATACTTAAGCATATAATGTGTATACATATTTACCGACATGTATGTAAGCGCATTTGTGATGTTTGCGCGCACGAATGCTTGAATAATAAATTAAGCAAATATTTTAATATTCATCATGCAATTAAAATAAGCCGCTGACTCGCGCACAGCAAACAGCCAAACAACCAACCAACAGAATCCCTCCTCCTACCCAAACAGCTCCAACGAAGACCTTGGGTTGCCTAATATAATAAGCATATAATGTTCAGAGCTCTCGCTTTAGCTGCCAGCTCGGGTAGGAAGTAGAAAACAATTTCAGCCAAGGATAGCGCCAATAAAAAGCAGTCACATTGCGCCAGTAAAGAGTGCTTGCCCATGAAATACCCTGTACTCTAAGTTAAGTAGCCATATAAACACGCAATTTATCGCTTTGTTTTCTTCCATCTGCCACTTGGCACACCATGAAACCTAATAAGGTTTTCGAAACTGATTTTTAAGACCAACCCGTTAAAAAAGAAAAGACTTAATCTTCGAGCTTATCAGGCTCAAGGGTCGATTCATGGTATATAAAAAGAGATATTGAAGGTTCAAACCAGTTTGGCTCTGAACTAAATTGCAGTCTGGATAAGGCGAAGTTGCAAAATTCTAGCCAATTGCTTTCTGCTCCAGAGCCAAGTCCTAGCTTTTAAAGCTAAAAAGCGACATCAATGTTTGGAGGACATACATATGTATATGTATATATAATAGGGTATATGTAATATGTATTATTATACCCCTTTTGTTCATGTTTAATGGGTGCAGGGTATTAAAAAGAACACAGACTTTCGCTAGTGCAAACATTTTGCGGAAATTGGGTTTGGCGCTCGCTAAAATGGGGGTTAGCGCGGTGCGTTGCCCGCTAAGCCGTTGAGGTGTTGATTGCTCGAGTTTAATTTGTTAGAATTGCGTAAAGCATTAAAATGTTTGCCAGAAAAATTATGTGCACAGAAGCGGGGAGTTTGGGGGGTGTTGCGAGCATTGTCGGAGCGCGGGCAACATGTGTAAAAATTCATTAAGCCAAGTCGGTAAAAGTTTCTCCTTGGCAACGGCAATCTGTGAAAAGTGCGAAAATTTAAAGAAAACTTTTGTGCGCTAGGTGAGCATGCTACGCGCTCTGTCTGACATTGACAAACGCACAAGTCTGCCCACCCCCCAGCCGCCGCTAACCCCTACGGCCCAGCCTTGCGCCAGTTGGCCCACAGCAAAAGTTATGTACTAACTAACGAGCTCAACGACAACACTCGAGCTGCTGAATGTCTTAATTTGGAGTGCGAGTGCCGTCAGTCGGAGAGCTGGGCCTGCTCTTGAGTGTTGCAATTAGGGCGGCGGTAGCCGTGTGGGCGGGGCCCTGTCAAACAGCACCGCGCGCCCGCTTGATGTGTCGCCTGCGGCAAACGTCGTTGATGCTGCAACATTTTTGCCAGTCTCAGACAGAGCACACAGCCCACCCATTGCCCAGCCCCTAACCCTAACGCGCGTCCGCCCGTCACCGGCACCGACTGTAGCTGGCGCCACAACGGCAGCTGTTGGATGTGCACATGCAAAATTTAATTACGACCAAAGGATGAGTGCTTAATTATACGCAAACATTTAAGTTTACTGCTTTTTTCGCTACAACTGAGACTCAGACACAGACTGGGACTCAAAATGGAACTGGAACTATAAATACTGCTAGTAAGAGAGCACTTCCAAGAGTCTCTGTTTGCCAACTCTTCTCGTTGAGCTCGGACTTTTGATTTTCCCTTTTGCCTTTGGGCCTAATTGGGCTGTCATTTTTGTGTGAAAAGTATCAAGTTGTTAATGAAATTATGGAACATATACGTGTTATATATATGCTTAACAGATAAATATAAAAAGGAGCTTAGCTCGGAAAGAAATAGAACAAAGAACTCCAAATTTAATATAATATATAGAAAATAATATGATAATATAATTTAAAAGTAATTTTAAATTATTTACATTTTTAAAGACACCTTAAGTTTTCTTAATATTGACTGACAATTTCCACACTCTTTTATCTGTTAGCTAAGCTTTCCTTTAGCCTCAGCTCTCGCTCCAAAAGGTTCGCCCTAATCTAATGTTTTTTAAATCATTTTAAAAATAGCTTACAATTCTTTGAAAAATTCATAAAGTTTACATGAAAATAAATGGGCAAAACGGAGGAAAAATAAAACAACAAAAAATTACACATTCGCCGTATACAAAATTCTGTTTCAAGCGGCCAAATAGTGTGTTCAACTCCTGAAATCTCCTGAAATCAGGACAGGCGCAACGCAGCTCTGAATTAGGACAAAAGCATGGCGCGTGAACGGGGGGTAGGCAGTGGCAAACGCAAAGGCAAAAGCCAAAAAACCGTCAAGTTTAGAGTGGAAAAAAGTGAAAAGAATTAAAAGCAACAGCCGCGACGACTGTGGCCCAGTGGCTGTGGTCGCGACATTCGGTCGGCTCGTCCTGGCCAGCATCCCACCCGCAACTCGATTAGCATTCAGAGATTTGTTCCCCTGCTTGTGGCAGCTACATACGCATACACCTCACTACTCCCCTCGCGTCGAGTTAGGCCGCGCACTAAGAGTTATTAAATTTTGGACACATTTGCATCCAGCTTCAGCTCCAAAAGTCCCACAGGACTATATTCAAATGGACTAAACGCTAAAAAGCTTAACGCAAATTGAAATAAATGGAAATTGAATTTTTTTTTCTATTAACATTTCCTCGTCTTTTTTTGCGCATAGAAACTCGTTTATGTCATTGAATTTATTTGGTTATGAGTACATGAACAAAAAACACCAATAATATCCAACAATTATGAATAATACAAAATATGATAATTTTATTAATGGATTATGCCAGGCATATAATTTATCTATACCATGCTTACATAAGCGTTTTTTTTTTGTTCCTAAAAATTGTTGGCTCGCTTATCAATTAAAATTGTTTAAATTGCATTAACTGTTTGCTCGGGGACTTTACGAATGGAAGTATGGTATGGTATGCGACCTAAGCGTTATATTTCATTCAATTAAACCGAGTAGGGGCCTAGACAACAACAACAACAACAACAACAACAAAAACAACAAGTGACAACAGCTGCCGCTTTTTACATATACAAAATATTTAGGTTTATTAATAATAATGCAATTACGCATAAAAATGTTTTAATTTATTTCAATTAAGCGTTAATTAAAAGCTGCGTTTGTTGTTGTTTGTCTGTTTATGTGTTGGGTGTTATTAAAGCGAAGCTTGTATACATATCCATCTAGATTGTCACAGTGGAATTGTGAAATGCATGGGGAAAGTTGAAAGGCCAGAGCGGTCACAACTTTCCCATTGCTGGGATAGTCAACAGCGATTGACATGAGATACAATATGCTTCGCACTAAGAAACTCTATTAAAGCATGTCTAGAAAAGAAGAAGCCTCAATATTTTCTTTGTGTTCATGTTAATGAAAAATATCAAGCAATCCTTTATGATCTCAAGATTTTGACTACTTAAGTAACTGTACTTAATTGACCTTAATTTATGATACACTTAGGATTCTTAAAAATAATCATATTTGCAAAGTTAGTGAACATTTTATGTAAATGAGTTTGTATTCAAAAAGGAATAACAAATGGAAAACGTAAAGGGTATACCTAAGTCTACTGTCAAGAACCATTAAGCAAGAGCCACCCTTGCAGTAAACTATTTTACTTCATATTTCAATTACGATTTGACTATGTATTAATTGAATATGAAACGGCTGTTAAGAAGTATGACATAAGACAAAACTCGAATATAGCTGTGTTCTCAATGCTTATTTTACTTTATTGCTAGATTTTAATATATTAGAAAAGTATCAGCCGTTCAGCTTAGGCACGTGTCTTTACATTCCTTAAACGTGTTGAAATTATTATCATTGCCACCGCAGCCTCCGTAAATGAACATAATACATGTTTTGGTCACCGAATCGTAGGACCAGTTTTCTCGCATTCTCCCACAGACTGTTCCATCTTTGTATCCATCTACCGAATGTGGCAAGTGGCACGCTGCTGAGAAATTAACAATGAAAATTATTATAAAGAATATACATTAATTTTACGAACCCACCATTCTTAGGGCCAACACTGTTGCCCGTTAAGAGAAATAAAAATAAAATAAGAAATAAAACAAAGACTGTAGCGATTAGCGAAAATATAAGAATCAGCTTCATTGCAAGATTCGCGACAAGTTGAACCCACCAGTGTTGAAGCTAAATTAAACTGCTGCAAATTTGATTTTGCATTTTAAATAGATTTGTTGCGCTCTGTCAAACTACTTTTTAACCATTGCTAATTAGCACATTATGTGATGATATTTATCCATAAAACTTGACACAGCTTGTTCATATAACACTTATAAGTGCATGAAAACCGGTAAGCCCTTTTTTTTTTTTTTTTTTTTTTTTTTTTTTTTTTTTTTTTTGCGCTGGAATCGATCAGTGCCTTCTGATCTCTACCAAGCGGAGTTAAGGGTATAGTGTATAGTTATTATTTAATAACTTAAATGATAATTACAGACTTAAAAATATATAACAATAATGGGAAAGGGATGTTTAAGTGATGTGCCGTTGGTAGGTCGTCGGGGTGTAGCCTTCGGAGGCGCCTCTCACTGATGGGCTCAGCCAGGGCCCTTGCGGCCGCGTTCGGATGCTGCACCAATTTGTCGGAGTATCGGCTGCTGAAGAAGTTGAGCTGATCTCCGACCTTTGTTAGGCGGAGATCGCGTTCGATGGCGTCTGTTGTTACGTACCATGGCAGGCCAGCAACCTTGCGTGCTGCCTTGGCTTGGACCACTCTTATGCGACGGAGCTGGTGTGCTGATGCCGTGCCCCAAACTTGGATCGCATATGTCCAGATAGGCGTTACCATCGTTTTGATAAGCAGTGTCTTCGTGGATATGTGCAGCTTGCTTTGAGGCTTTAGTAGCCAATCGAGCTTTTGAAGTCTTCTCAGGCATTTTGCTCTCGTTGCTGCGATGTGAGGCCCCCATATGAGCCTTCGATCCAGGTGGACACCCAAGTAGCGGAAAGAGTTGGTCTGCTCAATGGTTCCTCCATCGAACCGTAGCCCCTGGCAGCTGTATGGGCGCAGCGTAAAAGTGACGCAGGCGGACTTGGCACAGTTTATAGCGATGTTCCACATAGCTGTCCAGGTTTCGATCTGCAGCAGCCAGTCCTGCACTGCACTTGTAGCAGCTTGCAGATTTTTGTGGGAGGCTAGGAAGGCAGTGTCGTCCGCATATGTTGCCACCAGCAGTCTCGCAGGGCTGAGGTCTTCATTGCTTTGCCCTTGTGTGGGCAGGTCCGCCGTATACAGCGTGTACAGCATCGGACCGAGGACGCTGCCTTGTGGGACACCTGCTCTGATGCCCTTAATTGCCGACCTTTGGTCTTTAACGGCCACATTAAAGGTGCGTCCTGCCAGAAAGGAGCTAAGGATGCTGAAGTATGGCGCTGGGAGTATCAGTTTGATCTTGAACAGAAGACCATCGTGCCAGACCTTGTCAAACGCTTGTTTGACATCGAGGAAAACGCCGACGCAGTATTGCTTCTGCTCAAAAGCTTCTAGTACGTGTTTTACTGCCCGGTGGACCTGCTCGGGGCAGCCGTGAGACTTTCTGAAGCCAAACTGATGATCCGGGACCAGGCGCGTGACCTCGTCGAGTTCTAAGAGACGGCTTAGCAGAAGTCGCTCAAAGACTTTTGAGAGCGTCGGCAGAAGGCTTATAGGGCGGTAGGACTCAAGTTGAGTTAGCGGCTTACCGGGTTTGGCGATCATCACAATTTTCGCATGTTTCCATTGCTTCGGAAAGTGGCCAAGGCGGAGCATGGAGTTGAAAATTGTGGCGAGCGCCATGACTCCTTTGCGTGGGAGAGCCTTAGCTGCTCTGTTGTCGATTTCGTCGCATCCTGGGGTCTTCTTTAGCTCAAGCATTTTCAGCTGTGTCCCGATTTCCGCGGGGGAGATGCTTCTTATCGGGAGAGCCATCTGCAGTGGAGCGTCCAGTGACTCGGCTACTTTACGGCGCTGTGCAACATCTGCGAAGTCGAATGGCTTGAAGGTTGTCTCCAAGTAGTCAGCAAACGCGTTGGCCTTTTCCTCGTCCGATCGGAGCCAGAGGCCAGAGTGGTCCGTGATCGGGGAGGTAAAAACTGGTTGCCTCTTAATGCTTCTGGTGAGCTTCCACACTGAAAAGGTGCTGTTGCCGTCATGCCCAGTTGTTTCGAGGAAGCTGTCTAGATTTTCCGTTCGAGTCCTAGCCAGCAGTCGTCTGAGCCGGTTGGACGCGCTTACCATTTCTGCCTTGGTAGAGAGGTCTCCGTTGCGGATGTACAGCCTCCTTAGACGTCTTTTGTCGGCAAGGAGACTCCTGGCTTCAGGATAAGCCCTTTTTGAATTCATGAGAATCACATAGTAAGGCATTTGCGCAGTAAGGAGTTTGATAACAGAGAACATGCTCGTTTACAGTCGATTTTATTAAATTACAATGCCATTACAATTTTACCTAATAATTAATCTGCCCACATAATCTACAAATACATAGAAAATGGTTCGTTATTTTTTTCCAACAGAGTATGATACCCTCCTGTGTTTTAAATATGAGGATCTTAATTCCAAATTATCGTCGAATACTCTGTGTTTTCTTATAACAACTTTGTGCCTTGTAAAAAGTATAGTCTTAAGTATTATCATATCTAAATCTATATTAACAGCTATTTTTTCTTCGTTTGCAGTAATTGCGGCTTTCGTCCGGTACTCAGCGACCAGAACTCTGTGGCAGCAGCAGCAGCAGCCGCCGCCGCAGCGGCTCAGCGCAGCGCCAATCATCCACCGCTTTTCCTGCCGCCGCATCTGGCGGCTCAGTTTACGCACCAGCCGCTTTTTCCGGGCCTCAAAGGTGGGTGGACTAATGGCATAATCTCCATCGATGGGCTGTCAATCAATGCGCACAAGTTAGAAAAAATCAAAATCAAAAGCAATTGCTAATCAAATTAGCAGCTGTTGCCAGCCCAAAGATGATGTATCGACATCAAAACAAATTTGAAAATTGATAATACAATTCATCTTTCAACTTTTTCTCAGGTGTGTCGCCCTTTCAAAGTCTCTGTTCGTGCTGCTCTCTGAAGCCGCCGCCGCTGCCACCGTCGTCGTCTGCCTCGACCTCGGTTATGGCGCCTCTGAGCGTGCCGGTAAGCAGCAGCTCGGCGGCCAGCTCGCCGGAGTCGCCCAAGTCGAGTGGCGGTGGTTCGCATGATCCACGCTCCAATTCGGTGGCCGAGCTGCGGCGCAAGGCACAGGAGCATTCGGCAGCGCTGCTCCAGTCCCTGCATGCCGCAGCTGCGGCCGGCTTGGCGTTTCCGGGCCTGCACTTGCCGCCACTTTCATTTGCCCATCATCCGGCGCTGGGGCATGCCGTTAATCACAACAACAATAACAACAATAATAATCCGCTGCGCCTCAAGCATGAGGCACAGGACATGACGGCCAGCACAATGAATGGCCTGGGCCCGGCGGCCGGCACAGCCACAAGCTCCACATCGGCAGCTCTGCTCGATCTGGCCGAGTCGGCAGCGGCATATCATCACCATCAGCAGCAGCAACAGCAACTGCATCAGCAGCAACAGCAGCAGCAGCAACACCATGCCACTCTGTCGCCTCCGACCACGCCCACTCAGCTGCAGTCGCAGCAGCAGTTGCCATCATCGGCTGCAGTGCGTCCGGATTCGCCGCCGGCAACGGCCGCTGTTAATGGCAACGCGCTGCTCACCAAAACCGAATAAAGGGAGCATGCAGTGTGTGGAATAATTAAATGAAATTAATCATTCTAGATTATAAAAACTATATATATATATATATATATAAACATAATATATGTGGCGGATTTACCATTTAAGCATTAGATTTACGCAGCTAGAGGGCAATACACACATCTAAAATACTTTTAGATTAGTTAGCTAGACATTTAGCGACTTGTTGGGGGCATTCAGCTAAAAATCTAAGCAGAGAGTTCAGTTTGAGATTAGCGGGAGAATCGAAAGAGAGGGAGAATGAGAGAGAGAGGGCAAGTAAGAGCGAGAAAAGGAAAAAACACCATAAGGATTAAGTTTAATTAGCGTGCACCTAGAGAACAGAGAGAGGTAGAGCGCGAGAGAAAGAGAGGGAGAATAAGAAAAGGATGTAGAGAGAGCAAGAGAGGAAGAGAGGAAGAGAGAGAGAGGGAGCGGTCAGTTAAACGGATTTCTATGTCTGACTAAATGTTTTTAATTTCTTTTTAATTTTTTATATTTTATAAAATTGTATAGAATTTGAAGGCTTTCTTATATTTCTCTTTAAGTAACATATATTCATTATATTGTGCAATTTTAAAAATAGAGCTAGCAGGAAGAGTCAACTGAGCTGTACCCTCATAATCTGCGATGCAATAGCATTTCTTTGAAATAGTGCTCACATTTTCGCTGACAGAGTGCCCCTTCGAATGGTTATAAAATATCAATAAAAGAACATATGCATAATAATAATATAAAAATATATACTCATGTATAAAAGAGCAGATAGCTAACAAATAGCGAAAACAAATAAGTAGATTATTTCACTGAAAACCTACAGCAGCCAGAAAGAGTATAGAAGAACAGATTGAACCAACAACAAAACATTATTTAAGTCAGCAAATATCTAAATAATACAAAAAAGAGCAATGAATAAAATCCAGTTAATTAAAGTTTAACAAGTTAATTAAAAAAACAATAAATGAATATACCTATTACGAAATTAGAAAACACATAATTCTCAATTAAGTTATTTTATATATATTTATTTATTAATTATAAAGCAAAACAAGCATCATTTAAACTTTGCAGGTCTGCTCGCACAAGTTCTTCGTGTCGAAGAGATTGTTGTTGCCTTGGCAGCCGCCGTAGGTGAAATTGATGCATTCATTGGTGTCCCGGCGATAGGTCCACTTCGACTTCTGGGCGCGACAATTGCCTATTTTGCCGAACTCCTCACCGCAGGCAGCTAAATACAGAGGATCACAGAGTGAGGATCAAGGAGTGCAGCGAGGGCGGTTTGAAAACTTACGATTCTTAAGTGTGGCCAGCGCAGCACCAAGCAGCGTGCAGAGCAACAGCAGCACAGCGAAATATTTCATCTTGAATTCGAGCTGATACAAAAAAAAATCGCAATAAATATAAAACTGATGTTTGGGCACTGCGTCGGTTGCAACTGATCTGGTTGCCGGCATGTGGGGCTCGTTATATAGGCAGAAACCGGCTGTAGGTTTATCTCTGGGTCAAGATGAGCTCTCTCTCTTGCAAAAACAGCAACAAAAACAACAACAAACCTTGAAAACTATAGAAAGATTTGTATTTATTTTACAAAACAAGCTTCGTCGTTTTTTTTATAATTATATATTTTCTTCTTTTCTTTGTTATTGTTTATTCGGCTTTGCGCTGGGTTTTACCAGCACTTGAGACTGGTTTTGACGGTGTGCTTCCAACTTAGTCCTTGCAGGCCGTCTCGCATTCACCTTGGCTGCCAAATTGATTTTTATTGCCACCGCAGCCACCAAATACAAATTCGACGCAGGCATTCTTGGCGGCATCGTAGGTCCAGCTGGGCATGTAGGCCATGCAGGCTGCACCATCCTGTGCCATGCCCGACATCGAGTGCTGCTCATTGCACATCTCTAGCAAGGGGAATATTAAGTCCAGTCGGTACCAATTCCTTAAAGTTCCAGCACTTCACTCACCTGGCTTGGCGTGCACACTGGAGAGGCACAACAGCAATCCAATTGCTGTAGGCAACAAATACTCGTACTTCATAATTGCAATGAGACTGCAACTGCTGCTGACCACATCGGCGCTATTTAAACCAGAATACATATAGGTTCTGAAGAAGTTCAAAAGAAGTGTGTCTTATCTGTGCAGTGCTTAGGCGGCATCAGAGCAGAACGCAATGGGTCAATATAGAAAGTCCACACCGATAACCGTAATGATGCTTCCGAGTATATATATATATATTTATATTAAATTGAGATAATCGGAGTACTATATAGCAACTTATAAAACAATAAATATGTTGAAAAATGATGAATAGTGAAGACCACTTTTTAATGCTTATTGCAAAATTCGTGTTGGCTGTCATAGACTTTGAAATAACAAGAGGATAATTTGTGTTGCGTCTTATCGGCTTCATTGTAAAGTAAATGGCAATTGCTACGACAATAAATATCCCAAGATTTTTGGGTTTGCTCATGCTCATTTCAATATATTTCTAATTCGATTTTATTAAAATGTACCTTTAAAAATGACAAAATTGAATTTATTGCTCATAAAGTGCCTCGCAACTTTTATCAGGCAGATTCATTTAACATGGTTAACGTTATGATAAGCTTGCAGTTAATAGACATGCACATCTTGTGTATTTCGGCTTCTGTCATATATATGTTATTTATTGATATCTATGAGCAATATATATGTGCATGTGATGTCGATTAGCCTTTTTTTGGTTTCACGGTGGTTGTAAGTTTATTCTGTACAACCTCGCACTTTTTCGCACATTCCTTTCTCTTTTTAAATTGATTTCGATTTCCGCGGCAACCTTTATGGACGAACGGAACGCATTTCTTGGTTATCCAATCATAAGACCAAGCTAGTTCTTTTCCCTTGCAGGGCTTTTTTTCGTTAAAGGCAATTGGCAATCCGCATGTCACTGCGTGGTACAAAAGGTTAACAACTAAGTGTTACTTGCAGATCAATTTATTTTGTTTGCTATCTACCATTTTGCTTAGCTACAGAGCTGGCAACCAATGCAGCAAGTACTATAAACAGGAAACACAACTTCATTCTAAGAATTAAGAATCAGAACTTACAGTGTCTACAACATACAATGCTGTGTTAATCTGTTTAACAACACTTCACACACCCGCGTCCAATTAAATAATTAGACATGATGTGGTTGAAATATTCTAAATCAGAATATACAATATACCCACTGATTGGTATATGTATTTCTTAAAATAAGTAAACCTCTATGCTTTATGAACCAAGTCATAAAATCGATATTTATCGATACTCTGAAAATGGAAGGCGATATCGAAAAGCGAAAATGATTAACTCGTTCTGTGCCTGGCGAGAATACACCGTTTAGGTATTGTATATGTGCAGTACTTTAAATGCGCATGTGTGTGTATGTTTTTATGTGTGATTGTCTGCGTAGGCTTGTTTATGTATATTTATATATATATGCATACATGTTTGTTTTCTAATATGTATATATGTATGTTAGTATGTTTGTATGTATGTATGTATGTATGTATGTATGTATGTATGTATGTATGTATGTATGTATGTATGTATGTATGTATATATGTATGTATGTATATATGTATGTATTCATGTATGTATGGACATACATATAAGTGTGTGTATGCAAGTGTGTACATTTGTATGAATGCATGCATATACGTAGGTGTACATGTATGTTTGTAAGTATTAGTATGTATATATGTTTGAGTGTATTTATGTAAGTATAGATTTTTGTGTGTATGTATGTGTGTATAAATGTGCGTTTTTATTGATATATATTTGTATTAAGTAGTATGTATGTATGTGCTTATGCATATACATATATGTAAATATATAAGTGTGCATGTAACTATGTTTTTATAAATGTCTGTATGTCTAGAAGAATGTATGTATGCTTTCATGTATATATGCAAGTGTGTGTATACGTGTCTATATATATATATATATGCATATATATGCATATATAATGCATTGAATGCTAGATCAAGTTTACCCTAGCTGCGCTGCAAATTAAAAAAAACATATTCTAACTAAGTCCCTTCTACTCGATTCTCATAAATTTAAGTAAGCCTGACTTCGAGTAGAGGAGGCGGCTTCAACTATGCAGGAGACGGCGACTTCAACTATGGAGGAGGAGGCGGCTTCGACTATGCAGGAGGCGGCGACTTCAACTATGGAGGAGGAGGCGGCTTCAACTATGCAGGAGGAGGCTTCGACTATGCAGGAGATCAGCTGTGCAGGAGGCGGCTACTTCGACTATGCAGGAGGCGGCTTCTTCAACTATGCAGGATGCGGCTTCAACTGTACAGGAGGCGGCAGCCTCAGCGATGGAGGAGACAGCAGCTCCAGCAATAGAGGAGGCGCGGTATTAAGTATTCCAGGAGACGGTGCCTCCAAATATAGAATCGCGGCTTTAATGGAGGAGTCGGCTTCAATGGACGCGGCAGCATTAATGGAGGAAGCGGCAGCTTTATCTCTAGAGGATACGGAGGCTTCAGCAATAGAGGAGGCGGCGGCTTTAATATTGGATAAGCTGGCAGCTAAAGTAAAGCAGGAAACGGCGGTCTAAACAATTGACTGCGTTAAAATTGGAGAAGGCGGATTCAACTATGGACGAAGTGATGGCTGTGGCTGAGGAGGCAATATGAATTTTAAATTTGGCGTTTCAAAAAAGTAAGTAAGTAGTAAGTAATAACAACTACGTCTTATTATATTTACAACTAATACACATCAATATAATCTCTGCTTTTCTGTTCTTTCAGTGTGTTAAAAAGATATGTCGTCCTTCGCCTACTGATAGATGAGGATATTACCATGGTGCAGGTAAGTACGTTTTTACAAATATAAGTATAATATATATATTTATGTATATGAGATTTGACCAAGTTGTATATAGGGTGGGGAAGTTTGATATATGTCTTTACAAGATATCTAAGGGTACATAGGTATAGGGTAAAGGTTTTTTAAGCTTTTAAATCAAAGATCTCTTAATGAAATAAGAGCAGAAAGGCGTTTAAAAACTGTATTATATTAAGTTGGATTCTTGTCATTCTATGTTGAACTATCATTCAGTGAGTCATAGCCGTTTATTCCAAGCACTTCTCCTCACAGATCTCCTTGGTGTCAAAGCTATTGTCATTGCCTCCACAGCCTCCATAGATGAATTTAACGCATTCGTTAGCATTCGCATCGAAGCTCCACCTGGGTATATAAGCTTCACATGAAATTCGTCCATCGCCATTTCGGGAATGGGGCTGACTGCACACATCTATGAACACATATCAAATAAGAAAGTGATCTTTGGGAAAATATTTGAAATTGAAAACACACCATTTTTTAATGCAAAGCAGCTGACAATCAACCCAATGAGCATTACACACAATACCAAAAGCTTCATGATAACTTTTTTATTTTAGTAACTGAGATGAGAACTGAATGCGACCAGTGAGAAATTTCAACTAAAGACCACAAAACTCAAGCTCACAATATTAAATACATTTCTAGAGCTCTGCTGAGCCGTCTTATCGCAATGCCTCGACTGTCGAAACCTTTGACTACAGAATAAAATTATTCCGAAGTTTGTTGTTATAGTATTGGTAAATATTTGTTTTCAATGTTTAGCAATATGATTAAGTCAACGTATTAAAAAGGGGAACTTTTCAGTTCAGTTGCGATTGCTTAATACACACATGCTATTCTTCTCACTCGAGTGTAAACATTTCTCTTTCTGAGATTCATGACGTAGGCCATATGACCCAACCAGTTTGGACCAGAAATTTTAATATTAAGTGTTAGGCGAACCTTGCAACGAACCTTGAGCCAAAGCAGTTGCTCAGAGCCCGAAACCCGAACTATTTATTAAAATATAGGTTTTATTTTCTTAAAATGACATTGGACAGAATTTAATGGAAGCAAGCCTACATCAATATAAAAGACGATTGCAGAATTTGCATTTTTATTAAATATCATTTTCTATGGGTTTATATGTGGGAAAAATCAGGCTATAAATTAAATAGAAACAAATAACTCAAGCCCTGACCCAACGAAGCAATTCAGTTCTTCTGTATTTTTTATCAAAATATTTGGAGAAGTTTCATCAACCTCAACCCCATTCAGAATAAAATAATCCATGGTTAGTTTTTTTTGTTGATAGTTTCGGCATTTTGGAACTCATTGATGCTTTATTAGAATGCACATAAAATATTACAATATCAAAACTCATTCAAGGCAGGCTGCCTCGCATTTTTCCTGGTCGGGAAACTGGTTCTTATTGCCTCCACAGCCTCCATAGATGAATTTAATGCACTCATTGGCCGCCGCATCGTAGGTCCATCTGGGCATATAGGCCAGGCAGACGGCGACTCCGTCCCCATTACGTGAGTGGGGCTGACCGCAGATATCTGCAAGGACAATTCAAAGTTGGTTCATTATTTTGTAAGAGTATTTCACATTGGTTTACACACCATTTTTTAGGGCCAGGCAGTTGGCCAAAAAGGCAGCAACAATCACAAGCAATAGAAAAAACTTCATGTTGAATATTTTTATTTATTTATTTTTTTCGCTTCGCACGTTAACTCTATGAAATCAGTGACAAATTTCAACTAAGCTGTGTACAAGTCGAACTCGCATTTATTATACAAATATTCCGTTTTTTTAGCGTTGTTTGACAGTCTTATCGCACACTCTTACCTCATGCTCGAGTAAAGAAAAATACTAAAACAATAAATTTCAAGGGGAAGTAAATAGAAACAAGACCCAAATTATAGCTAAAATATATAATAAGTTTAAGATCTTCATCGATAACCCCATTTAAATCTATTCAAAATTTAATATGCTTTCCAGTTTTGCCAGTTAAGCGAGTTTTTAGAATCATACAAAGCGCGAATTCTATTGAATTGCTACGAAATGGTTTCAGTTTCGTTGCATTACTTGTTTCATGACAAAGTTAAAATACTCTCTTATAGTGAAAAACAACAATAGGTACAAATTTAATGGATTATTCTAGCTTTATTGTGTCGCGGTCACAATACACTCAATCACCTGGGTGCAATTCTTGTCACTTCTCTAGATCTTAAATCTGGCGTGGAAAATACATAACAATAAGTGAAAATAATGCACTTAAATGCAACCGACTGCATATTTCTCTGTTCACAGTTCAAAAACAGCTAAACAGTAACTCTCTTAATGTAGAATAGTCACTTACAAACTGTATGGGAGGCAACGATAGTTATATGCATATTGAACATTTGAAGTCTTGAATAATTTGAGTGTCGAAAAAAATTGCGACAGTTACCGCTCAAAGCCCATATACCCCGGTTCGTCTTGTGAACAGAGTGTAAATATGTGAATTGTTGCCTCAATTTGCTTGTTTATTGTTTACTTTTCAATAAGCACAATACCCAATTTGGTTTCACAGAGTCTAGCTATAGTATCTTTTTCGGAAAGTCCCGAGCTGTTAGTAAACAAACTCATTTCCCAGAATTAAATACATTATTAGTACGCTTAATGATTCAAAATAAGTAAAAGTGATATTTCATTTTGTAATTCAAAACGTTTGTAAAAAGCTTTGATAAGCGAATGAAATCGAAGCTGCACCTTTACAGGCACGCAAGGCATCCATTGTCACCTGGAGGCAGTTGATAACAAAGATCTTAGGGTAATGCAAAATATAAGAATGGATCACCGGTTAAAGCTTAGAGAATGTTTAAATGCTTTAGCGCCCTAAGAAAATTCAAAGAATGAAAGGAGCAGAAAGTACTTTTATAGAAATAAAAAATATAACATCAGAAACAAACTTAAAAACTAATTACTGTGAATTATTAAATGAAAAGGCGGAACTAAATTAATTTGTACTAAATACATAATGCTCGGCAGAATATTGGAGCTTATGAATATTTTTTTTATATCTTGTATATTCTAAAAAATTCTACACGCAATTTTGTTTAACAAATTTAGTTAGAATATATTCACAAGGCAATTATTCTCACACTCTTCTAGGTTGCTTAATTGATTAGCATTTCCACCGCAACCACCATAAATAAAAGGTGTGCATCTGTTTTTCTCTGCATTATAAAAATATTTTATTACGTTCCTGTGGCAATAAGGTGGTCCATCTTGAGCATATTTCAATCCGCAGCCGTCTTTGTGGGCATTATCGAGATAAAAACTAAATTTATTTGAGGAGTGTTCCCGGTTCTAGTATTGACCATGTTTAAAAAGTGAAGAACTGACCACGTATGCAGCTTTATTTTAAGATTTGAGAACTTATAACCGCAATTAGGAAACTTTGACTAAAGCGATAAGAACCTATATTTTCATTTTAAATCTGCATTTTATTTTTCAAGCGGAAACAAGCTTCGATTCACTCGTGTCTAATTTTAATAATCAAATTTAAAGCATGCATTTTTCTTGTGGTAATAAATACAAAAGTCTTTCTATCTATTCTTTTATAGTTATAGTTGAGAGCGGATTTTGATTACACACAGGAGCTTAGCTTTTGAGGGATGGTGAAAGGATACCGTGCCGTGCCATAATGAGTCGAAAGCGTGTGCACCCAAATACCTCTATATTTCACAGCATAAGTAAAGAACAGTATAGACCAATCATGATCTCATTGAACACCTTACAAGCTCAAACAGCGTGGGCTTTTTAAATTTCATTCAACGAATTTATTTATTAAGACACAGCACAAGTTTCCATTTTGCAATCTTACTCCACGCACTTGGATGCGCAGAGCTCCTCAGTGCCGAACCGATTATCATTGCCTCCGCATCCGCCATAAATGAATTTCTTGCATGCATTTTCTTCAGGATAGTAGCTCCAGCTAGGCATGAAAGCGGCGCACTTGATCAAACCGTTGCCATCGGCTGCAGGTGGCAGACCACAAATGGCTGAGGACAAAGCAAAAGTTAAAAGAGGATCATCCATTAAGAAACCATCCTAATGCTTACAATCCTTAAGAGCCAAGGACACGCCGAACAGTGCAAAGAGCAGGCAAATTACAGCAGCGAATTTCATTTTGAAGAATTGTGATTTATTTAGGGCTTTCGTAGAGCGACTAACTAGATTTGGCTACAGAGCCAGATGTTTTATACTTATCTATGGCCTTACGTGCTCAATGAAACTTATCAGTGTGTGTGTGTGTGTGTATGTTTGTTTATATGTCAAGTTAAAGTTCATTAACAAATGGTTGCAAATAATTCAATAAATAGGTGGAGCTAAGCAGGAACGGAGGGAAGGCGGCGCTCAACAATCTAAGGCGCCTTTTTTAAGAATATTACAATATTTCGAATATACCGGATTCTACCACCATATCATAAAGTTACAATAGGAACGTTCGGAAGGAAATAACATTCTTGTTTGATTTTCCTACAATCGGCCGTTTATAACATTACTATGCCGCTAACAATTGAGCAAAATCTTACCAGAAACTACTGTGTCATATACTGCTATCCGAAATCAATCTAAAATAAAGTTCCTAAATGGAAGACTTTTTATTTGTTTAAGATATTGTCTCCAAGCTCAGCAATTTCGAGCTTCTCCCAATATATCTGTCAATGCTTATCAATTCGGATTACTTTATATAGCAACAGTCGGCTGAAAATATAGTATTGTCTGCAAGAGTACTTAATTTTTCGTATTATTCAGACTATATTTAAGAAGTATAGATCAAATTTTTTTTTTTTATACTGGGACCCTTTACTTTAGAGTCCGCCCCTGGAGCTGTGTACTTAAGTGTATATGTGTCAATACATTAAATCTGTACACATATGGGTATGTATAGTGGGAGCGTGATTAATTTATTTGTGAGTGTTAGCTTTTTACTTATGTACTATATATAGACAGTGTCCGGGTTCTTCCCACTAATCCGAAGCGGGCTGATTGGCGCTGCTCGTGGTCGTCTCTGCCGCTTGCTGTTGCTCTGGAGTCAGTTCCGTGCTCTGCTCTGTCGCGGAAGCTGCGGTTGATGGCGCTGATTTGCCCAGGCAGAGCTGCTCGCACTGCTCTTTGGTCTCAAAGTTGTTGCTGTTGCCGGCGCAGCCGCCGTAGACGAACTCTTCGCAGGCATGCGTGTCCAGATTGTAGGCAAAGCGATAGAAGAGTGCAAAACAGCGACCCGTCTCCTTGGGCTGATAGCATTGCTCCGGCACACTGGTCGCATCGACGTCATCAGCTGTTGTCTGGCCCTCAGGCTGCTGTTTCTCCACCACCAGCTGCGTCTGATCCACCGCGGCGCTTTGCACGCACACGATGCTGATCAGCACACTGAACGCAATTAGGGACAACCTGTAGCACATTTCGTTTCGGTTTCTTTGCTGCGAATGACTTCAGCTTTCATACTTAACCAGCCTTAAATAGTCAAACAAACTGCCCCCCGAAGTGAGTCAACTCTGGCCCAAGACCGCACGTATCCGTAGTTTTTTTTTATCATTTTGTATTTGCTCGAATCATTCGCCGAGGCATGTAAATCACGGCGACAAGCCGCGACACCTCGTCTCGTCGCCTCTTGTCTCGTCTCGTTGACAGTTTTTAGACGTCCAATGCCTCAGTTGCAGTTCAACGCACCTATTAATATTGCTAAGCGTAATGATAGTTCAGCACGGCTAAATCATATGCTGGTTTATTTCCGCACAGCTGTGGGAAGTTCCACAATTGGTTTTGATTAACTTTTTGGATACTTTAAAATACTGTCACGGAACAAGGCGTGCCGATCAGCCTATCAGTATCCCCAAACAAATATTATTTATTAAAAAAGTCCATTATGTATATGAAATCATGAGCTATTGAGCCATTTATTGAATACAATCGTAGTAGTGAGGCAAGAGTTATAAGAGGAGCGGTAGGACGGAGATTAGTAAACAGAGAGATTGAGGGAGAGCGAGATGGATATCTACAGGAAAGTATATAAGAAAGAAAGAAAGGGGACTGTGTTTAGGAAATTGATAGGATAGAAATATAGAAATATATAGAATTATATATAATAGAGAGAGAGAGAAAGAAAAAGAGAGAGAGAGAGAAAGAATTTGAATATAACGACTTCTCTCCTCTGCGATTCTCAAAAATTCAAGTAGGGCCTGCGCATTTTAATGTAATTTATAGTTTTTATTTTTGTTATGTGATTAACAGTGGATGCACACTAAAAGTGCTATGAAGAGGCAACTATTTAAGCTCAACAGCCGCCCTCCTCCGCGATTCTCAAAAATGCATGTGTGGCCTGGCAATCTATGTAATTTCAGTGATGCTTTGTTTTAAGATGTGATTAGTGGCTACAAACTGAAAGAATCATGTGAATACAAAATGTTCAGCTAACTATTTAAACTGGACGTCTGCCCCGCTAAGCAATTCTCCGAAAATAAAGCTAAACATGTTTTGATGCTTTTTCAACTGGCACAGTCACAAGGGATGCGAGGTGAGTAGAAATTGTAACATTATTTCTTATGCTTGATAACAATCAGCTTAATTATTTTCGACCCAACAAATAATATTATTGTGTGCTTTTTTGGCAACATGATATATCCATCTAAAAAACATGTTATAAATTTATAAGGGGCCCAACTGCCATATAATGTATTCGGTTATATATTTTACTATTTATATTTACTATTTGGTCAAAAAATATTTTTCTGAAATAACCATAAATTGGAGCAGCTGGAAATGTGATATGAGTCAAATTGTTTATATATATTGAGAATTTTCATATATTGAGAATTTTCAGAAAATGTATACTCTTTTATAGATAATTTATTTACTATGTTTGGAGAATGGCCATGAAAGTATTGTGGATTCGTTGAACTTAAGTCACTTCTTGACCAGACAGGCCTCCTCGCAGGTCTGTCGGAAGCCCCAACGATTGTCGTTGCCTTTACAGCCGCCATATTTGAATGTCTGACAGGCATTCGCCTCCTTATTGTAGTAATAGCGCTCCAGGCTCATTCGACAGGGTCCCGTTTCCAGTGGCTGCAGGCATTTCGCATCTGTCGAGAGGATCGATACTGGCAACTATCAAATGCAGCTCAAATATATTTTCGTGACCTTACCTTGTGTGCGCTGTGGTTGTTGTGGTGGTTGCTGGTTTGGCTTGGGCTTTGAGGTGGTGCTGGTCGTGGTGGCGGCGGTCACCTGTGGTGCCTGTGCCAGCCCCTTGGGCTTGGGCGTGGTCACCGCCTGGGTCATTTGTGTAAGGCAGAGTAAAACAATAGCGGCAAGCCACAGAAATTGGGTCATTCTCGTCGTTCGTTTCATTCTCAATGTGATCACCGATAACTGCGCGTTAATAGCTGCAAACAACAACTGAATCTTCTATTTTTTTCAAAGCTGTCTAACGAGCTTTTTTGAAAATTATAATATAGTATAAGTGAGCTGGGTGTGCGTGTGCGATTGTGTGTGTCTGTGTGTCAATGCTGTTAAGCGAGGCGTTTAACTCAAATTGCGCATACGAAGTGTTGAACACAAGCGAGCTTAATTGTCAGATTTATACTTTATGTATTAATACATACAATTATATACACAGGCATACGCATCTGTACATAGACCATATAATATAAAAACATATATATAGAAATATAAAGGCACAGCTAGACTATCTACTAGCTATCAGTCTGATGAAGGTAACCATTTGAATACCCTTCAGCAAGAGCTTGTAACAATATTTAGGCTAGCTAGATATGTCCATCATATACGTTAATACATTCGATTTCAAAATAATTTTTGTCAAATAATATAAAATAATTTTTTTTTTGTTTTTTGACTTACTGGACTTTCTGGTGCGATAAGAACTTTATCAGGTCAATGTTGAACAAGAAATAATTGAAAACAAACCTTGTGTTACCTTTTATCCAGTTTAATTTTGTATTAAAGATATAATTTAAAATCTATACAAATAATACATAGAAGGGTATAACTACAACCGACAACCTACAAAATTAGACTACTTTGCTCCGATCGTTTGCCGATCTATTAAATTATTTTGCCTTGATTTGTTGGTCAACAAAGTTACACATTTTATGATGCAATAAACATTAGTAGAAAAGGTATCTATTAATTTCTATATCCACATACCAGGAGTCATATTTTACAAGCAAAGATAATTTTCTGGTGTGGCAACAAATTTGCATAAGAATTATCTGCCTTTAAATAACTCATGTGGGTGAAAACAGCAACTAAATTTGAGTAAGTGCAAGTGCGAAGACTTGAGGCTCATTAAAATTGCATTTGCAGTTGGGACAGGTTGCAGACCAGTTGGGTCTAGCCCAAGCAATAATTAGCCTGATTGATGTAGGCTAAAGATGTGGGCATGGCTAACGGACTAAGGTTGGGCAAAAACGTTAGTTAGGTGCTAATGTATAGGGCAAATTGAATTATCACTTGACTATGCTGGTAATCATGATGATGATGATGATGATGAGAAGTGCAGTCAACAGTCGTGCTATTTATTCATTAGCTGAACTCGGCACACACATGGGCCGTGGGTGGCACGAAAATTTGGCTGATTGAATGGCCGAAATGATGTCTATGTGTCTCTCTCTCTCTCAGTGTGTGTGTGTGTGTGTGTACTGTGGTGACAATTCAGTTAACTGTTTAATTTGCTTGAAATAATTGAAATGCTGCCCAGGCGAGACACATTAATTGTTGCCGCTCGTCATCCAAAACAGCGTTTAATTACTAAATTAGGCACAGACCCAAATTGAGAAGTTGCAACTGACATGCAAGTGTATAGACTCAGCATTCATTACTTCATTCAATTAACTTACTCACAGATGCCTGTGCGCCTTAACTGAATAGCTAAGTCCCAAGTGTATCTGTATCTGTTTCTGTATTCGTGTATATGTATCTATATCTGTACCTCAATTAGCATATACATGAAGCAGTGCGTAAACAACTACAGCTCGAAGCTGAATGCCCACTTGCTGCTGTCCAGCTCCACTGGCTCTATTTTTGCACATGTATTGAAAATCAACTTCAATTTGTTGTATCTGTATCTGAAGCTGTTGTCGCTGCTGCTGTTGTCATTGATATGCGGAACATGTTTTTGTTGCCACTGCAAAGTTTTACGTCATTTCATGTGAGCGCCGGTGCCGTTTGTTATATGTGTTATGAATGTAGGGTATCGGTGGGAAAGTTAGGCCTACATAGATAACTTTACATTTCATATATTTAATAACAAAATGAAGTTAAAAGAAAGCCAATAAAAATACAGAATATTAATTCGTTCTTGTTGAATTTTTACGAGTATCCTATTTGTGAAACAGTAAATACCGACATAAAAAATATCTATAGATAGGCAACATAGGCTAAATCAAATTTCTGTACCAACATTCTTACCTTAGCTTAAGAAGCCAAATAATTATGCTTACATCATTTTGAGTTGTGCACGAACTAAGCGTAGGGTATCAGAGCCCAGGGTGTAAGCAGACGTCATTAACTCTCAACATTTTTCTACTAACTGAAAATAAAAATCCGAAATTTAACAAGCAGCGTTTAAAGTTGTTTCAGTAAAATATTTAAAAAATGCTAAGCCCTAACTTATCTTATTCAATGATCTTTTAATCAACGTTTTGAATGTGTCAACAATGTTATCTCATTTTGGAATTTTACAAAGTACATTATTGTTAACACTTACACTTATTCATATGATGTATATGTATGTATATTATTAAAGTGAATATTTACAAATGTTTATTTCTATACGCCTTTGAACTCAATTTTTAATTAATGCAAAACGAAAAATATTTTGTTGTATACCGAGAACTCTGAGAACAGGAATAATAAAATAATAAAAACAAAAAATCTGTAAAATAAAGCAATTAAAAGCTTGTAACTCTCCTATTTATATTCATCATAGTTTTTGTTTACAACGATTTGATTAATGCGCAGAAGATCATTCGACAAAAACGAAAGTTAATGTACCCCAAGCCTCCCTCCCCCACAGCCTCATGCAAAACGCTGTTATAATCGATTGCCAGCTATATACATTATATATTTTTATTTAATATATTGTATTTGTATGAATATGCGCATTGTCACAAAAGAAAACTTTCTTTCTTATTTAATAGACTAATTTATGCAATCTTAGCATTATTAAAATCTAATCTTAAGGTTAGTATTTAAAATAAATAGATGATCTAAGCCAAAGCTACAGCAAACAAGTTTTGCAATGTTTAAAAAAAGCACAGGCTGATTGAAGTAGGTGAGCTAACTGTCGTTAAGGTCGATATTTTCAGCACTTTTTCATTTAAATTGGTCAATGTTGAATCTTGGCTAAGCAAAAAAAAAAAAGAAACATTTGAAAAACAACAAACAATTGACGTAGCGTTTAGTGAGCTGTTGGCCAAAGAACGAGTCGGTTGTACGGAACTCAGCGAAATGCCTTGGCAATGGCTGCTAATCCAGCTAATGCTGCTCCAACTGCTGCTGCTGCTGGGTCCGGTCAATGGCGCCTCCAAACGTGGTAAGTCTCTGTCTGTCAATGTGGCATCAGTCAATTCAAATGTGCCTCCTGTTGCAGTTAAGATGTGCCTGCAGCCCATGGTCAGCGGTCGCTGCTTCGGCCATGTGGAGAGCTATGCCTATAATCCGCTCGAGCGCCGCTGCGAGGCCTTCATCTATGGCGGCTGTGGTGGCAATGAGAATCGTTTTGACAGCCGTGCCGAGTGTGAGTTAAGCTGTCGTGATATTTAAGCTGATATACAAGTGAATGATGCATGATGTTCGCGAGCAATGTATGATGAAAGACATGAATAACAACTACGACTACTGCTATTGTAAGTGCTTATATTCAATTAGTTGTTTGATTGGTTTTGCTGCTGGCCACGTTATTGCGCCGCTTGATGTGTCGCGCATTGTTGCATATCTTTTCGCAATCTTCGAGCGAGCCAAAGAGTCGCTTGTTGCTGCAACCCATGTAGTGGCAGTGCTGGGTCTCCTCATCATAGTAGATGCCCAGTGTGGTCGGCACACAGAGGCTGCTCGTGCTGGGCTTCACCTGGCACAGATCACCTGCGAGGAGCCACTTTAGTTGAACACACAAAAAATATATATGCAAACACTTGAGACTTACGTGTGCGTGCCAAAACCATTTGCCAGTCCAGGCACAGGGCCAACAACAGCAGCAGACATAGCGAGATTTGTCTACTCCGAATCTGGGCACTCATTTTGCAAATACTATGTTAAGTTGTTTGGCACAGGAACTTGAATCCTATTTGATTGTAATTGGCTCCTGGCAAATTCAGCTCTGTATTGTGGCTGGCAAAGATATCATCTGTATTTCCATAGAATCGCAGTCGACTGTCGCTGCGACGAAGTTGAAGTCAAATGCGCAGCAGTGGCAGCTGCTTCGCGCCATATATATGGGGTAATTATAATTGAAATATGGAATGTTGTCGATGCTAACTGTAGCCGTTGGTCTATATAGTATACCGATCTGTTGATATGTCTTTCGCGTCTTCTTTTTCAATTTATGAGTTTTTTAATACTCGACACACAAGTTCAGCACAGTACAGTAGCCAAGCCAAAAATTCCACAAAATTCTTTTGGCACACTTGACAGATTAATATTCTTCTCTATACGACTTGTTCCGGTCACCTATGCGACAGATCACAAATGAATACTTTGTGTATTCACAATTATTGTAAATGAATGTGAAAATGAGTGTTGCGACACTTTTGATCACTGCCCGCCCAAGCTGTTACTCTGCTGTTTGAGCTGTCGCAGACTCGACTCGAAACCTCGAACAAAAGGCAAACGGATTTGTAATCAGGTTGCGCTCTGCCAATAGCCGCTGCTGACGCTGCCGTTGACTGATAAGAGCAACAACAACAACAAGAATAACAACTAAGACGTCTCATAGCCTGCATGTGCCATGTTGATAATATGCATGGTTCTGACTAGCTGAGCCGCCTGAGGAACGCTGGTTGGGGGGCTGTGGTTCCGGCTGAAACCGGCGAGCGCCTGTTGCAGAAGGCCGGCCCACCAGCCAGGGCTCCAATCAAACCAGCTGTCAAACAACGACATTTGTATACCCTCACTACATTTAGCTCTACAACAACATCTTGGCATGATTTATAATTTTTCACAAAAATTATTTTCTTTCAATCGGATTGTGCGAATAAAAGTTTCTCCCACCCATTTATCACACTCTTGGGTGGATTTGAATACACTTCTGTTAATCTGATAAAACAACAAATTGTGCAAATTTAATAAATAAATAAATAAATTTAATCGTTAATATTTTGTTTTACCATATCATAATAATCGTCATCTGTTGGAATTATTTTTAAATCTTTTACTTTATAAAGCTTATTAATCGCAGCTCAATAAATTCATTTATCCTTGCTAGAACGCCTCCCTTAAAAAACCATTATAATACTTATTTTGTTCGAAAATATGAATTTTTTGGGACAAATAAACTCCATCTTTAGCGTCTTTTCCAATATTTTGATAAGGTACAAACCTAAACGTTTTTTTATAATACCCTTCGATTAAGCATATTAATAGTGCTTGCGTCGCACTACTCGATGCTCAACTAAGTAAAGTAATTAATTAGGCTGCGAGCTGGAACATGCCACAAGAAGACAAAGTCAAACACGTTTCAGATACGTTTCAGATTCTCATTGGAAATAAACAATTACGTCACGGGTCAGGGCGGTGATTAACACTGGAGCACTGAATTTAAATCAGACGCAGTTTGTTGTTATAGTAGGCATACAGATCTGTTTATTGAGACGCCTCATTCATTCTTATAGTAATCGCGACTGCGACGCTGGCCCCGCACACAGGTCGCGATGCAGTCTTGGTGGCTGCCAAAGCTTTGGCCGGGCGTCAGACGGCATGCGCCAATCGAGTACATCCGGCAGTCGAGCGTCGCCGGATCATAGAAGAAGCCTTCGATCTCAATGGTACACATACCCTCGGAGAACGGCGGTGGCTTCATGCAAATATCTATCGAAATCAAACGTAACAATTAGCGCCTGGTCAAGGTGGATTCACCTCAGCCACTTACTTGGTATGCCGTGCACATAGCGTGCCTCAATGTGGCCGCATCCGAGCCACCCGAGCAGCAGCAGCAGCAACAAAGGCTTCAGCGGTGACATCTGGCTGATAGTATATAGCACAGCACCACCCGCTGGACAACTGAGTGACTGAGTGAGGCCAGACCGACATCAAAGTTGGCAGCGGCAACACCTCACACACACACACACACACAACACACACAGCTGCCGATAGCCCCACGGGTTGCGATAAGAAGCATGCGGCCATTCCTCAGTTATATGCCAAAGGGGAGCACATGAGTTCGGATTGTAGGCCACATAGATCTCCAGAGCTATATAGCATTAGCAGCGATAGCGAATGGAATGCGAACAATTGGAGCATTAGTGCGAGAAAAAAGATCATTTTTGTATTGCAATTGGAATAAAGAAAATACGTTCCGATTAGTTCAACTATTTCTTGTCAAAAAGATTTGTGATATCAGCATTATTGGAGATCCAAATTTAATTGTGCAAGGTTAACTTGTGATTCATTTGATCTATTTGCAATTTCCCTTTAGGGAGTATACTTGTAGATTATGGTGCATTTGCACAGACGGACAGAATCTAACTACCCCGAAAACTTTAAATGGCTATATCTCGGCCAAATAAAGCCCGATTACGGTCAAAAAGGGAGGGGCTACTCCGGTTGGTCCGTAGAATCCGCCAAGATCGACGGCGAAGTTATGTCGCTTTGAAACGTCATATCTCCATGATTTCTTTAGATCGGCGGAGCTATGTCGCTTCAAAACGACATAACTACCCCGAAAACTTTAAATGGCTATATCTCGGCCAAATAAAGTCCGATAGGGGCCAAAAAGGGAGGGGCTACTCGGGGAGGTCCGTAGAATCCGCCAAGATCGACGGCGAAGTTATGTCGCTTTGAAACGTCATATCTCCATGATTTTTTTAGATCGGCGGAGTGTTGTCGCTTTAAAACGACATAACTACCCCGAAAACTTTAAATGGCTATATCTCGGCCAAATAAAGCCTGATAATGGCCAAAAAGGGAGGGGCTACTCGGGGAGGTCCGTAGACAAAGCATTGCTTACTTTCGAGCTGTTCACATAAAAAAAAAAATGCAGATAGGGGCCAAAAAGGGATGGGCTACTCGGGGAGGTCCGTAGAATCCGCCAAGATCGACAGCGAAGTTATGTCGCTTTGAAACGTCATATCTCCATGATTTTTTTAGATCGGCGGAGCTATGTCGCTTCAAAACGACATAACTCCGCCGCTGATCATGGCGAGATTATGTCGTTCTGCATTTTTTTTTTAGGTGTACAGCTCGAAAGTAAGCAATGGTTACTATTATGTCACACAACCACACGAATTTTTTGGAAAAACTTTAAATGGTCATATCTCGGCCAAATAAAGCCCGATTACGGTCAAAAAGGGATGGGGTACTCGGGGAGGTCCATAGAAACCGCCAAGATCAACGGCGACGTTATGTCGCTTTGAAACGCTATATCTCCATGATTTTTTTAGATCGGCGGAGCTATATCGCTTCAAAACGACATAACTAACCCGAAAACTTTAAATGGCTATATCTCTGCCAAATAAAGCCCGATTACGGTCAAAAAGGGAGGGGCTACTCCGGTTGGTCCGTAGAATCCGCCAAGATCGACGGCGAAGTTATGTCGCTTTGAAACGTCATATCTCCATGATTTTTTTTAGATTGGCGGAGTTATGTCGCTCTAAAACGACATAACTACCCCGAAAACTTTAAATGGCTATATCTCGGCCAAATTAAGCCCGATTGGGGCCAAAAAGGGAGTGGCTACTCGGGGAGGTCCGTAGAATCCGCCAAGATCGACGGCGAAGTTATGTCGCTTTGAAACGTCATATCTCCATGATTTTTTTAGATCGGCGGAGTTATGTCGCTTTAAAACGACATAGCTACACCGAAAACTTTAAATGGCTATATCTCGGCCAAATAAAGCCGGATAGGGGCCAAAAAGGGAGGGGCTACTCGGGAAGGTCCGTAGACAAAGCATTGCTTACTTTCGAGCTGTTCACATAAAAAAAATGCAGATAGGGGCCAAAAAGGAATGGGCTACTCGGGGAGGTCCATAGAAACCGCCAAGGTCGACGGCGAAGTTATGTCGCTTTGAAACGTCATATCTCCATGATTTTTTTAGATCGGCGGAGCTATGTCGCTTCAAAACGACATAACTACCCCGAAAACTTTAAATGGCTATATCTCCGCCAAATAAAGCCGGATTTCGGTCAAAAAGGGAGGGGCTACTCCGGGAGGTCCGTAGAATCCGCCAAGATCGACGGCGAAATTATGTCGCTTTGAAACGTCATATCTCCATGATTTTTTTAGATCGGCGGAGTTATGTCGCTTTAATACGACATAACTACCCCGAAAACTTTAAATGGCTATATCTCGGCCAAATAAAGCCTGATAGGGGCCAAAAAGGGAGGGGCTACTCGGGGAGGTCCGTAGAATCCGCCAAGATCGACGGCGAAGTTATGTCGCTTTGAAACGTCATATCTCCATGATTTTTTTAGATCGGCGGAGCTATGTCGCTTCAAAACGACATAACTACCCCGAAAACTTTAAATGGCTATATCTCGGCCAAATAAAGCCCGATAGGGGCCAAAAAGGGAGTGGCTACTCGGGGAGGTCCGTAGAATCCGCCAAGATCGACGGCGAAGTTATGTCGCTTTGAAACGTCATATCTCCATGATTTTTTTAGTTCGGCGGAGCTTTGTCGCTTCAAAACGACATAACTACCCCGAAAACTTTAAATGTTAGTTAGAATCCTATATATAGTACGAAAAACACGTTTTTGTCGGTGAATATCAGCTAGTAATAAATATTTTTATTCTAATAACAACATATGTATAATGATTTTTTTTTTAAAGCAGCTCGTTTAGATGTACATCCTTGCGCACAGCATTGTTGAAGCCCTCCTTATAGCGATACCATATTGGGCTCTTAACAATCGCATCTGTTTTAACTGTTAAATAAATATTTAAGAATTATTTAAAAATATGTTTTGGTTTTCAAAGCCATTGTCTTACCCTCTTCCGCCGCAGACGCTGCTGATGTTTTATGGGTAACTCGTCCAAAAAAGTCTTTGGTAAGCTGAAGACAAATTTTAAAATTAGTATTAAATTATTTATTTATTAAGTGGCAAAAAAGTAACATACAATGAAATTTGCTACAATTTAGCACATAATAATATAAAAAAAGCCTTGCATGAAATGAGAGGAATGAAGAGACCAGCAAAAGCAACCCCTAAACCGATGCACAACCCCCAATGAAAGGGACGCTTGTTGTTGTTGTTTTTGTGGCAGTCGCTTTTGCTTAGGATTGGCAATAAATGTTCGTTTGCGTTGATCCCACATTACGACCCTAAAGACAATGGGCAGCGAATCCCCTTATGGGTTATTAGCTTTTACAGGATTTGCCACAGAAGCAAGAAAAACGCAGAAACTAAAGCCTGCTCGGAGACGGCTGTTAAATGGGAGGGGTAGTTTCTGACAAAGCCAAATTTCAATAAGCTGCGCCACAAAAATTTGCAACAAAATTGCTGCTAAGTAAATGCAAGGCATGCAAATTGATAGAAATATGAAAAGAGCCGCAATTCACCTGCTGTTTGGGCGCATTGAAGTCGGTTATTTGTTTTGGCTTCAATGTTTGCAAATGATTCGGCAGACGCGCAGCAACTGGCTTCTGCTTTGTAACAGCCACTGGAGCAGCTGCTGAGCTCTTTGTTGCAGCCGCCTGGTCACCTTTGGGCGCGGCGCGACGTATGCGCTCCAGATCGACCTCGCGTGCAATCAGCTGGCGACTGAAATAGGGCAACGTGAGACCGGTATATCCTATAACATATAGATCATTTATGATTAATTGATAATGTTGCTAGCTCGGCTGAGGTTTCCACTTGCCTGGAAATGCGCAGAGCGTATCCAAGTCCGGTTCAGTTTGAAAGACATAATGACCCTCCGCCGATTTGACTTGCACAAAGGTCAAACCAAGATCAACCATTACTTGAATTGTGTGCCGCAAATCGTATTGCTCCCTGTAAGAATAAAATGATTTATATAGTTGAGGAGGTTACCTGAAGTTTTAATTTGAACTCGTTTAAAACTAACCGAATCAACTTACAAAAATTACAAAACTCAGATTCGAATGACTCCAAAATACATATGAACTAGCTGCAACTAGCTCTTCAAGTAGGTTTCGATATATATATATATACATACATACAAATTATATTCTCGACAATGTTTAGAAACTTTAAGAAATAGTCTCTTTTAACACCTCGAATAGACTACCGATAATTTATAATTAATGTCAGTATAATTAATATTTTGATGTCAATAATCGTACCCGTTTGAACTGACTTGCTATTTCCCACCCACTCCCAAACTTTTTTATGAAACACTCACTTTTGCGATAGCAATTGCACAGCCACCGAACGCAACTGTGGCGACAGAATCCGCTTCAGCAGCGGGACTGTGTCCAGTAGCAGAGTGTTGCCCTGACCCACGCCCTGCGCCGATGTAGTGACACCTTTGCGCAGCGACAGAAAGATGTTGCGCTGGTTCGTGTACTTCTGATTGAACTGTGAATAAAAAATGGAAGCGTGGCAGAGAATGAGAAAACGAGAGACAAAGAATGGGGGTTGAGTTAGTGTAAACAGTGGCAAATCTATGCAGAACTCTCATTAATCTTGTGATTGCATTTGAGGCACATAATGCACAAGAAATTACAAGGCTTGATTGTGTTGATTATGCACTTTTCTGTGGCCCTCGCCAGGTCTGTTTGCCCCAGCTAATGAGGATTGCATAATACATGAGGCTGGCTCAAAAGAGCCCACACTGCTTACATGCTAAATGAAAAGAAATGATGCGACCCGCAGCTAACTCTGTCGTCGACGACGACGTCGTTTGCTTACCTCAAAGCCACGCGTGGGAAATGCAATTTTCGGCCAGGCCAGTGTGGCAAAGAGCAAATGCCAGACCACAAAGCCGTACTGCAAATATGGATAGATGCTATAGCTCTGCTGCCGTGAAATTTGATGCTGCAGCGTATCCGAGAAGCAGAACCATTGAAGAGCCTCACAGATGCCCGTAAAATTTGGATCCGGCATCTTTTGCTGCAAATAGTTCTCATAGACTCCTTGAGTGAGCCTGCAAAAATAGTTGAAGTTTTAGTTTTCAGATTTTCTAATGGAATATAAGCCCGCCTACCGCTCGTAGTCTCCGCTGGAATGCACCACGTCGAGCACATTGCGCACTCGCGTCGCCACAGACATATTCGTCATGGTCACCTGGACGGGCTCCTCGGGATTGTTCGAGCTACTTTGCTGTAGCTGTTTCTTTGGACGTTGTATCTGTGAAGAAGGAAATTTAAAATTTGTTTAGGTTATTTGAAACAGGGTCATAGATTATTCGCATGAATATGAGAATAACTTGACTTTGTGAAGTCAATTAGAAACTCACCCTAAATACAGCACCCCACACATCAAACAGACCCTGATGGCGATCCTTTTGACCCAGATTATTGTTAAGCACATCCTGCAGCGTAAGACTGTGCTTTTGTACGCTGTAAAACAAAAAAAAAATAGTTAATGAATAATGAAAAGTTTTTATATTTAAAGCTTAAAAACGATAAAAAGTTAAAAAGCAAACCAGAATTTTGTTTTATCTTAAATATCCATGAGATTATGATTAGCAGAGAATCGTTTGCTGTTTAAGACTAAGAGGATCCCATTATATTGATAAATAGTTGATAGATATGCGAAATTCTTTTATCTTATTAATCTACTGATAAGTTTTGCATCTTAACTTACTTGAAGAACTGCATAGATGAGATGCAGCTGCGCACATCGTTGCCCGATTTCTCAGCCAATGCAATAAGCGAGCCAAAGTCCGTTTTCAAGTGCTCTTTTTTGGCAATTTGCACCAGCCTAAGATATTCAAATCACATTAATCAACTGCAACCAAGTGCAACCACTTTTGCAGCTTACCGCTCGGCCAGACGCGCTGAATCGATGGGCGGAAAGTTGACCACAAACGCTATTTGGCGCAAGGGTCGCAGCGCGGGATCGTAAATGTCATTGCAGATACAGATGATAGGACGACGCAGCACATTGTGCTCCGCCTTGGCGCCCTTAGCCTTGACCTTACTAAATATGCCATCGCTAACAAATTTGACCAGATACTCGATGGACTGGCGCGGTGCGCCATCAATTTCATCTGCAAAGGATCAGGAAAATGTTACAAAGATTATTTTTATAATTCTTGTAACCGCTTACCCAGCACAATGCAGTTGGGTCTTTTATCCTGATTGAGCACCGATGACATTTGTGTGCCATTCTCCAGTGCCAGCTTAAAGGCCTCAGGACTGCGATCATCCGAGGCATTGATCTCGCGTACATTATACCCTGCATGACGGGCAATTGTATGCGCCAGCGTCGTCTTGCCCAGACCAGGTGGACCGCAGAGCAGCGCCACCTTTTGCATGGGCCTGCCCAGTTCATCCACATTAGTGTTCAAAGCTTGACGCGCCTTGCGCTGTCGCCAGCCGCCATTCGATTCAAATTTGCCAGTGCGTTTGTTGAAGCTATTTAACTGCTGTGCGCCCGATGCTCCAGTGTTGGCTGCCTGCTGTTCCTGCTTGCTGTGAAAGACCTTGCCAAAGACTACCTTGTCCCACATTTTAAGCCAGTAAAGCAGACTGCGATTGGTCATTTCATCCGAGAGCAAATCAATGTATTTACGCGGCTTGTACTTGTCCACCCAAAGGCGTCCCATATCAGGACTAGATGGATCTGCCGCGGCGTTGACGGGCTGCGTGGCAGGTGCCAAGCGTCGTAGCACCTGAAATTGCAGACTTTTAGAATAATATTTGTCAGCATTATACACTTAACTCACCAGCTCGTTGGCTTCCTGCCACACCTGCTGCTTGGCCTCGCCCAGTAGACTGCCTATTAGATCGCCTCGTGCGCTGAGTAGCTCTAGCTGTCGTCGCTCATAGTCCTCCGAGTGAAAACGTACATAGAGTCGTTCCAAATCGCTGCGTTGCAGTGCCAGAAATGGCCAGGAGGGTATGTCATATGACAGGTTCTTCATTTTGAAGTCGTGCAGCGCTCTCAGACGTGATACATCATCATGGCGCACAGTTTTGCTGGTTTCCCGCAGCTTGCGCCTTAGCTCCAGTATGCGTTCAATGGCTTCGTTATCGCGTTGCTCCTCGGTGCGCGCCTTCTTTACCATGGGATCCTCATAGCTTTCGTGATACAGATCGTCAATGTCGCCAAAGAGATCGCGTTCAAGTCGCCGCTTGTTGGTGCCGCGCAGCCCCAACTCCTGTAGTTGTTCACTGGCGGCGTTCGGCAACGGTGTTTCGTTGTCTACAGTGATATTTGCTACCTCCTCTATGGCCGGCATGCGCTGCAGGGGCGTAGAGCAGCCGCGCCCCACTGTCGGGCCTCTGGGCGTGCCAAAGAGACGTCGATTCACATGTCCGCCGCCACCGGCATCAGTTTGAGTGGCACCGAATGAAATCTGCGACAGCTGCGGGGAGCTCAGAGTGGGATTGCTGAAGCGGGAGACATCCTTGATTGCAGCAGCAGCAGTGGATGCATTTGCTCCTGGCTTTTGTTGTTGTTGCTGTTGCTCGAGTGCAGCTGCAGCCTGATGCGATGTGCTGGGTCCATCATCGACAGCGTCGTACTCGTGCGGCATGTCCTCGAGCAATTCCATTTCATCCTGGTACTGTAGTTCAAACTCTTCATGCTCATCAGGATATTGATCCATTTTGAGATTGACAAAAAACAGCAAACCGCTAATAATAAACAATAAACAAGTGCGCAAGGTTCCCGCCAAAATAATAATAGGAGCTGTTCAAAGCTGTTTGATATGAAACATCAACGGTAGTCTGGCAACGCTACTCAAAATGGCAGCGTGTGGGACAAGAAATATGAAAGGTGGTGCATGAGTGGTTGGCTGTACAGTTGTGACATCAGAAAATTGCGATTGCATGATAAACACATATATGAAGAACGAAGAAATTGTAGTTGATGTTATAAACGGTTTTAAAAGGATTTTCCACTTATATATTATAATACTAGTTGTTTAATTGTAATAATTAAGATATGTGCATCTACCTGTGACGTCATTTGATTTGGTTGACAACACAGCACGGCGCATGTCAACAGCGTAACCTTATTACATCTCCCCATGTGCGCCCAGCTCCAAGTTTTTTTACAATGCAAACTTTCAGTCACAGTTTCAGCGTTAAGAACGCTAATTCGCGATAAAGTTGATATATCCACAAGTAAATTAAATATAATTAAGTGTATTGTAGCTGACAATATCTCAAAGGCCGACATGCGTTCATAATATAAAAGAAAAACAGTTGCTCGTTGATAGCAGCAGCAGCCACAGTAACAACAACAAATCCAGCTCGATAGCGGATAATCTGCTGGAGTCTTCGTCTGTGTTTTTGAGTTCTTTGTGTGTGCACTTTTCCGCATCAAATTTCAAGTCAAAATGCGCTTGGAACTTTGACGTCATCAACAACAACAAAAGCAACAAGAACAGCAGGCAGCAGAGAACTTTGCCCTGTCCTCGCCTCGACCAACGACAACAACAACACAAACGACAATCGGAAATTTGCTGTTGAGGTGAAAGTTTTTTTAATCATAAGATTATTAAGTGATTGTTATTGAAAATGGAACGCTGGCTGTCTGCTCATGACTGTGAGGAGGATGCAATGGCCGCACCCTCTGTCTGCCCAGCGGCAGCTGCCGTTGCGGCCGCCTTGCCCTCCGCCCAACGCATCCACGGCGATATCAGTGCAAATCGACTCTGGACGTTTCGTGTGCTGATGAACGAGGAGATCTCAGCTTGCGAGCAGCTGGCAATTGTGGGCAGTTGTGAGGCGCTGGGCAATTGGCAGCATAGCGGGGCGGCTTTAATGAGCCGACAGGAGTCGCAGGAGGAGGAAGACGAGGGCCACGTGTGGATGGCCCAGGTGTATATACCACAGCATTGTGCCACAAATTATCGGTATATGGTGTGCGGCGTGGATGCCGCATCGGAGCAGCTACTGGTGCGACGCTGGGAGGTGCAGCTGCAACCGAGGTGCATTGAGGAGCAAGATGAGCAGCCGACAGAGTGCCAGGACACGTTTGGCTATGTCAATGGCAAGCACAAAGTTGATCGCGGCTGGCTGACCAAAGAATCGCTGGTGCAGCTAAAGTTCTTTTATGCGCCCTTCACCTGGAAACAGCGCATGAAACGACGTCTGGTGCACGTTAAGGTGACGCCCATGAATTTGCGCATACCCGTCAACGGTTGTGCTGAGGTGGCGCCCGGATCATCGCTCGAGGATTCGCTATCGAATGACACGCACGACACCCGTGAAAATGGCAACGATAGCACAGCTTTTGCCTTCAGCGAGGTGGTCACCCTGAGCGCAAATGAGTGCGAACTGCGCCCTCAGGAGCAGTTCGGTGTAGCGTGCACAGCCAGCGATTTGGTTATCTTTCATCTGACCGTTGCTGACCTGGAGAACACGGCTTATCTGGTTGATTTGTACAGTTATAGCTCGAAAGTGGCAAGAGAAGATGGCCCGCCGTTGCACCTGGGCTATCATTATGTGTTGCCCAATTTGTTTAAGCGCTCCGAGGGCAATCTTGAGCTACCCATTACCTGCGCCAAGGGCCATCGTCCGCTGGGCATGATGCGGCTGGGCTATCTGATAGTCCGACCCTCGTCCCACAGCGCCCACATGGACATGCGCGTGAGCTATGCTCGATATTGGAACAATAAGTGGACCGGCCTGGACGTGGGGCATCGTGGCTCCGGCACCAGTTTTAAGGTAAGTTCATAATAAATGAGTATACCTTTATGATTTTGTTAAATTTATTAATATCGATTTATTCTTATTTCTGTCGACTCTTCCAAAAATATCAATATTATAGATTTTTATATGAAGAATCCTTTTATAGTCCGTTTTGTGTCGTTCTGATGATAAACGTACATACATACATACATGCATACACAGATATATGTACAATATGATGAAATGAAGGTATTTTGCACAGATTATTCTACTTAGCAGTTTCCAGTTCATTCAGACGATTCGGACGATGCGGGCTGCAGCGTTCAATTAAACAAATCAGACCATGTTTATAATCGATTCAAGTCATTAGCAATCGATAAGCATATGTATACTCTTAAACACACTAGGAGATATAGTCTCCGGTATACCATCAGATAAACAAATCAGTTCTTTTATTTTCTAAATTGGTCAGAAAAGTCATTCCATATTTCCTTATAAGCGCTAGACATCCAACATATGGATAACAGATAAAAGTTGTTTTAATTAGTTTATTTTTTAAATAATTGTAGCAAATATGATTTAATGTGATAAAATCCACAATCGCATGCCCTTGTCATACATTTTGCCTTGGCAAAAATCAAAGAGAAAGTATTTCTCATTTACTTGAGAATGAAAGAGTTCCAAAATGCTATTGCATTTGATTGCACCTATATACTTATTATGGTAGTTGGATTATAAATGGACTTAATTGCATTTAAATGTCATCATTTGGTATATATATATTGTTTATTTTTGGAAGTGAGCATAAAATGGATTTACAATTTTTATTAAAACTTATTAGGTGCCCAAAATATTTATTAAATGATTATAATTCTAGGCCAAAGATGCTGTTATCCGGGAGAACACAATCACATCGCTAAAGAATGCCGCCGAACATGGCGCCGACATGGTGGAGTTCGATGTGCAACTTAGCAAGGATCTTGTGCCAGTTGTATATCATGATTTCATGATATATGTATCGCTGAAAAGTAAGTGCAGCATGCAGGAGCATGATTTTCTGTCGCTGCCCATGCGCGAATTGACGCTGGAGCAGCTAAGGAAACTGAAAGTCTATCACACGGCCGAAGGGCTGTCACGTGAGACGCGATCCTTTCAAAACGAGGATCAGCTGGAACATCAGCCGTTCCCGCAGTTGGCGGATGTGCTAGATGCGTTAGATGAGCATATAGGATTTAATATAGAAATCAAGTGGTCGCAGCGTCTGCAGGACGGTCGCATGGAGGAGGAGTTTGAGCATGTAGTCGATCGCAATCTCTACATCGATTGCATTCTGGATGTGGTGCTGCGCAAAGCGGCCAGCCGGCGGATTGTATTCAGCTGTTTTGATCCAGACATATGTACCATGTTGCGCTACAAGCAGAATCGTTATCCGGTCATGTTCCTAACACTTGGACACACCTCCAAGTACGAGAAGTATATGGACCCGCGTGGTAATTCCATGGAGACAGCGGTATGGCATGCGGTTGCCATGCAGCTGTTGGGCATTGTAGCGCACACGGAGGACTTGTTGCGAGATCCCAGCCAGGTAAACTGAAGCTTTGGCCTTTGTTGGACTTTTACCTAAACGGGCGTTTTAGGTAAATCTGGCTAAGGAGCGTGGCCTCGTGCTTTTCTGCTGGGGCGATGACAACAATTCCAAAGACACCATAAAGCTGCTTAAGGAATTGGGTCTGCATGCCATTATTTATGACAAAATGGATGTCCTAACCACCAAGGAGGTCAAGGTGAGTACCTAAATTATATTTATAAAATTCCATACTTTAATGATTATTTCTCTTCACTTGCAGAAAAGCGTTTTCTTGCTGCAGGCCAAGGACAGCCAAAAGGAGATGCTCAAATTACAGGCACTCGAAATGGGCCACGTCTGGCATACCTCTGCCTCGGGAAGCGAGGAGCAGCAGGCCTGAACTTTGCATAGCTTTAACTTAAATCATTAACTGCAATCCGAGACAGCTGATTGAACGATGTTTATTTATATATTTTCTGTGGATCAGTCTGTTCTCAATGGAAGCTCTCCAATTACATAAATATTACAAACACACGTACATGCAAACATACACACACACACACACACGTACTCATTTTCTCGTCTAGCCAATTTGCATTTGCATTTTCTAGTAAATTTTAATTGTTTTTCTAAGTTGCCTACTCAAAACTTTTTCCTACGGTATCCAATTGTTTTTGTTCTTCTATGCACTGATTAACGCTTGTTATTACAGTCCACTCTATATTCCAATTTTTACGACTTTTATCTTTTATTGAATGCAACTGCGAAAAATTGATTTACAATAAAATAATTATTAAAATAATTTGTATTTCGATTTATATTTGGCAAAGTATACTTTAAATTGCGGAATTATTAAATGCAATTAATTTAAATAGTAAGGCTCAAAAAAGTTTAAATTTGTTTAAACTAAAGCGCCTTAAAATATCGAACAATTCAATATGTAAAATATCTCTAAGCTGAAAAATCAGATCAAAATGTTGGATACAAGTACCATGAGCTCTGAAAGCAAATAAATATTCAGGTAAATATCGGATAGATAGTTCTAAGAATTAAACAACAAAAAATCCCGGCCTATTAAGAATTGCTTGATAATATTTAACTAGTTCCTGTGAATTATATTTTTAAAGATAAGTGCTTTGCCTCGCCTGATTTTAGAACACATTTTATTGGTTTCTCTTAATTGTTGTTAAGAGATGAAACCAAAATTCAGAAAAAAACCTATTAATATGTTTCTTCAGACATGCAGCAAGAATTTCATAGAGCTTGCAATTTAATAACACCTTTGAAGAAAATACTAAACTATAAAAAGCTCGAAATATATTTGTTAAAATATAGTTATTTTAAATATTTCATGAAACTTTTCTGACTCTAAAATGCTTAAATACAACTCATAGATCCAAACCTAAATTTACATATACTAACTATGAGAGCTTACATATATATAAGGAAATTAAAGGATCCAAAAAGCTGAATTTCCCAAAATGTTACCACAAGTTACCCACGCGCAGTCCAAATAATCAAAATGATTTGTAAACTTAAAAGTTTCTTAACTATACGGGAGAAAACAAGCACAATTTTTTTTAATTTTTAAGAATAAATATGTATATGGTAAATATATTAAACTTTAATCATATTGTTAATTGAAAAGTTCGAAATCACGTATACAAAGAGTGGAACAGCGGTTGTAAAAATGTTATGCTCCTTAGTATACCCTTGTCGTAGCATATTTTGTCATGAAATGTGTAATGAATAGGGAGATCTCCAACCTATTAAGTATATATATACTTAATCATTATGCCAAAAGTCTTATTACAATCGGATAAGATGTTCTATAGGAAGAAACGTGCAAAAAAATCAATTTTTTTAAGAAAGTTTTTTGTTTCATATGTCTTGACCAGACTATATAAGATTATCCTCACATTTTTGCAAAACCTATCATTATTATTATATGGCTCCTATAGCACACGTATCTGTCTGTCTATCTCGATAGAATCAGTTTTATGCCTTATGTTTACAAGTATTTTATCTTCGGCGTGAAATTTATTGTTTGTTTCTTTTATAAAAAAAAAGAAAACTCACATATTCTACAAATATTATAGCATGCTTTTAAAAGTTTCTAATCACAAAAATCACGTATACGCAGCGTTGCATTTGCCGCCACGTGGAACGTCATCACAAAAGAGAATTGAGCGAGAAGGGCAGGGCGCATGCACCACAGCAAACTCGAAGAGCACGGAGAACAGATAAAGGGAATCAGAAAATTCCATCAGATTTGTATTTCGGGTTTCAGTTTGTTGTATCGCATCGAATCGTTCGGAACGCGCTGAGCCCAAAATAAAAACAAAAAATAACAGACGAGAGCCGAGCAAAACGTGAAGCAACGTCGAGACGGGGCACGTTAAACGGCACAAAAGTGTAGTGTAGTTCTAGGCTTTAAGTTGTTTTTTCCCCTTATTTTGGTTTTGTTTTTTTTTTTTATTTTATTGCAATCCTTTTACTTGACACAATTTACACAAGCACAGAAACACGCGAAAACTACTCGGCGATTATGTTTATTGGCAGCGCGCACAACAACCAAAAGGCCCGCAAATAGGTGAGAAGCGGTCATTGAAAATGGTTAGTTTGTGTATGTGTGTGTGTGTTTGAGAGTGTGTGTACGTGCGTGTCGCTTATGTGTGTACACACTATTGGAAAATGTGTTAAGCTTGATCTATGACAAGATGGGCATAAAAAGTCGCTTCATTTTAAAGTCAACGGGCAACAAAACAATCAGGAAGTTTTTCGTGCTACACCAAACGGAAAAATCGATGCGTGCGCCTGTTCCCATACACATACACACATACACAGAGAGCTAAGTCGTGTGTGTGTGTGTGTGTGTGAAATGTACACTACAAGTTAACAGAAGGCAGCAACGACTTCATACCACAACAAAAAAGAGAGTAGAAAAAAAAAAAGAATGAAGAAAAACAGCAGCATTTAGAGGCAGAGCCGCACTTGCTACACGCTACTTGCAACACTCCTGACCTACTGCCACCCAGGCGCCCTGCTTCTTGCCCCGAGCCCTGTGCGTGTGCTGCCAACAGGATGTGGCCATGTGCATGTAGTGGGTGTGTTTTAAATGTGTGCGTGTGTGTGATTGTGTGCTTAAGCTAGGAAATTTGGGTATAAAACGGCAAACAAGCGGCCCACAAAAACAGAAAACTCATTTTAAATATGTGTACGCGCCGAGCTTTTTGAAGTTCTCCCATGCTCATTAAAAGTGAATAAATGATGTGGCCTGCGGGGCAAACGAGTGCCCCTAATATAGCAGCTAGCACGAGGGTTACCTACATTAATTGGATATTTAATGGCCGGCACTTCTTATGCAGATATTCATAAATAATATAATAATAAGTATTTTCAGCCGCCAGCAGTTTGACAAGCATTGGGCTAGCCGGGTACACATTTGAGTGTCGTCTGAGTCTGAGTGTGCCAACATAATCATTAGCATTAATGGCCAAGTACTGCGGCACAACCGCAAATGGAATACCCCTAACTATATATATAAAAATATATTGGTCGGTATGGGTTGCTCGTCCATTTTGTCGGGGGCTGCCCTCGCCGTGTGTATTTCGATTGTTTGTTTTGTTTATACAGCTCATGTTTTTCATTATGCACCACTGCCCGCTTGTCTGTCGGTCTGTCGGTCTGTTGGTCTGTCTATCCGAGCAGTCCGTCGAGCTGCCGGCCTGTGAATAAACATTGAACATTGAAAATCGACAGTTGAGAATCGACAATCGACAGACAGACAGGCAGACAGACAGACAGACAGACAGAAGAGAACAGAGGCTATCTCGAGAGACAGTTCGACGGAACGACCGCATGTGGGTGTTTCTTGTTGCGAGTGTATTTGTGAATACAATGGGTGCGTGCGGCTGTGTGTGTGTATGTGCGTGTAAACAAATGCAGCGTTAAAACTAAATATTGTTTAAGAACAAATATTTGCCTTTTGTGCAAATCACGAATCACCGATTTTTTCGCGGCTGCTCCGCCAACCCCAAGGCAAATTAATGACGCTATCGATGATATTCTTTCCTATATTTATATATCTGAGTTCTGCCAACTAGCTACCTGCGATTATATTTAGTCATTAGAAAAGCAAAACAATTTTTTGTGGGATGCCTTTCACGAGCTGCTAATGGGTCATTTCAATTGAACCAAATATTATTGCCAGCGGTACTTGGTATAAGTGCTTGATTTGGCTTCTGCTATTGCGTTCTTCTATGTATACCATATATACAATGGAAAAATTACCTGGATTCGTAATACTCGAAATCGAATCGTTCGGGAAATAGGAAGCATCAATCAGTTATGGGTTTCTTTGAATTTGCATAGAGAGCGAGAGTTGAATCATTATTTAACCTGCATAGCTCTCATGTGTACCCTGAGATGAGATATGTGTATTCATAACAAATCGTTCAATAAACCATTTGTTTTTGCATAATTAATTGCGGATGTGTGAAAGTGTGAGATTCATTTGTAGTGATATAAAATATGAATATGCTAATGAATTGTATACACAATTCTTGATTAAAGACACACTTTTGTATATATCATGGACACAGACCAAGGTTATGGCTGCATTCGTTAGGAGATCTATTTGCGCTGATCTGATGCTCGACCATATGAATAGGGGCTCCAATGATTGTTTCAAACAAGGCTGCAATTAGGCTTGAACTCGTTATTGTAATGCCATTGATTTTCTTTCTTGTTCTTTCAGCGCAATGTTGCCTGACCAAACCCCAACCTAGTGAGTAGCCCTATGCCAAAGGAAAGCTACCAAAATGCATTCGGCGTGCTAACATCTAGTTCAATTTCAAGTGCATACGCGCCAGGCACGTTCAAGTGACAGAGTGAGTGGAAAAGTGGGGTGACATCAGTGGGCGTGACTGACCAGCTGGCTCCGGCTGGAGAGCGAGTGCGAGTGTGTGAGTGTGTGTGTGCCTTTGAGCTGGACACGCGACATCTACAAACATAATCGCGGGCAAGGAATACGAAAAACATTCAGGTTTGCGGCCAACACAAATCCATCCAGACACGAATCCAAATCCGTAGAATTTAGCCACAAACAGTACACAGATACAAAAACAATTACAACTGATCGTATTTGCTAAGCGACCGTATTTACACTGTGATCATGACTTATATACCCAAAAATATGCATCACTATGCGCATGCAGCCATGAATCTGATCAACATGGACTCGGAGAATCGTGTCGTGCTCAATGTGGGCGGCATTAGGCATGAGACATACAAGGCCACATTGAAGAAGATACCAGCGACGCGTTTGTCCCGTCTGACCGAGGCGCTGGCCAACTATGATCCCATACTGAACGAATACTTCTTCGATCGGCATCCGGGCGTATTCGCACAAGTGCTCAACTATTACAGGTAACATTTATAATATGCATACTGCATAAAGTAATTTGATGAATCCTTTACAGAACTGGTAAGCTGCACTATCCCACAGATGTGTGCGGTCCGCTGTTTGAGGAAGAATTGGAATTTTGGGGTCTTGACTCGAATCAGGTGGAGCCCTGCTGCTGGATGACCTATACACAGGTAAGTTCATGCATTTTACAAAAGATTAAGCGATACTAAGGCTTTTTAATCCCACAGCATCGTGACACACAAGAAACCCTAGCCGTACTGGATCGCTTAGATCTGGATACGGAAAAACCGTCCGAAGAGGAATTGGCGCGCAAATTTGGCTTTGAGGAGGACTATTATAAAGGCACCATATCCTGGTGGCAGGAAATGAAGCCTCGCATCTGGTCGCTATTCGATGAGCCTTACAGTTCCAATGCCGCCAAGGTACATGTTCATGAATCTCTGCTCTTCCGCAGCCTAAGTTAATATCTCAACTCCGTTGCAGACCATTGGCGTCGTCTCGGTATTCTTCATATGCATTTCGATATTGTCCTTCTGCCTGAAAACCCATCCGGACATGCGTGTGCCCATCGTGCACAATGTGACCGTGAAAACGGCAAACGGGAGCGCCGCTTGGTTTCTGGACAAGTCAATGACCAATGCGCATATTGCCTTCTTCTATATAGAATGCGTTTGCAATGCCTGGTTTACGTTTGAGATACTGGTGAGTAGCGACTATCGATGACAGATGATAAGCTTTTAGGTATTTTGTAGGATAACAGGAGTATGTGTGCATATAGATCAAAAGATCATGTAGATCAAGTAAGCAGCAGATAGTGAATTGAAAACAATAGATAAACCCAATCGCTGAGAAGTTCTATACTTTATAAGGCGGCATAAAATATTAATATGTATGAATTAATTTTTCACCTCAACGAAGTATTATTGAACAAGAATACAAAACTTATAAAGCTTTTTAAATACAACATACAACAAATATTTTAATAAAAAGTATAAGTAATGTATAGGCTTAGATTTTATATACTTTGAAATTGACAATCTTAGTCTTGAATATGCCTAAAAACTATGGCCTTCTATTAAGAAATTATGAAGCATATTACCATATACTACAATTGTCAGCAATTGACTGAAGCATCTTCAAACTAAATTAAAATGTAAACATAAACGCAAATGAAATTCATTTAAATTTTGTTCATTGCAGGTGCGCTTTATCTCATCGCCCAACAAGTGTGAATTCTTAAAGTCATCTGTTAACATCATAGATTATATAGCGACGCTTAGTTTTTATATCGATCTAGTGCTTCAGCGATTCGCATCGCATCTGGAGAACGCTGACATACTCGAGTTCTTCTCGATCATACGCATAATGCGGCTGTTCAAGCTGACACGCCACTCGTCCGGCCTGAAAATCCTTATACAAACGTTCCGGGCATCGGCCAAGGAGTTAACACTGCTCGTATTCTTCCTGGTGCTGGGCATTGTGATCTTTGCCAGCCTCGTCTACTATGCCGAGCGCATACAGCCCAATCCGCACAACGACTTCAATAGCATACCGCTGGGCCTGTGGTGGGCATTGGTCACCATGACCACTGTCGGCTATGGTGACATGGCGCCCAAGACCTACATTGGCATGTTTGTCGGCGCCCTATGCGCCCTTGCCGGTGTGCTAACCATTGCACTGCCAGTGCCCGTCATAGTCAGCAACTTTGCCATGTATTATTCGCATACGCAGGCGCGAGCCAAACTGCCAAAGAAGCGAAGACGAGTGCTTCCCGTGGAACAGCCGCGACAGCCACACCGGCCAGGTGAGCGTAAGTATCGAATCGCGAGAACACAAAAGCCAATATGCCCCACTCTCACGCTAACTCTCTGCTTAATCCAGGCGCTCCAGTCAGTGGCTGCGGCACACCAGGATCTGGTCCACACTCGGGTCCCATGGGCTCCGGCGGCACCGGACCGCGCCGCATGAACAACAAAACCAAGGATCTGGTCAGTCCCAAGTCAGGTGAGTGTTTGGTTGCGCCGTCGCCAAAAAGATTACCATTCGCAGCACCAATGTACCTTACCACCTTACAACTGAGCTGCGCTTCAACACCCGGAACACCCGGTACACCTAACGTATGCCTCTCTATGTAGTACCAAGCAAACAACCCAAAAAAAAAAGACAGTGTTGAATAACCATTTATCAAGCCGTGCGGCAATCAGTTCCTAACCCACACGAAAGCTCAAAGCTTGCACAGCTGCACTCAGTACTCAAGTCCTTGAGTTTCACTTAGCAGTTGCTGCGCTGTACCCTGGCCCCCTCTCTCACTATCTCTCTCTCTCTCTCTCTCTCTCTCTCTATATTATATATAAAAAAAGCATACTAGGCATTATCTATTGGAAACAATATTCCAAAATTCTGCAAAAGCTTGCGCACAAGGCTACAGTTTTAAGAGTTGACTAATGATCCTTTGACCCTATATGATATTTACATTTTTATTTTTGGGGTGCGCTCCATGAGCGTTGCAATACAATATTCCTTTAAAATTGTGCGTGTATATATGTACTCTATGTAATTAAAATATGAATGCATATTCGAATCACTTCATCGAAAGCTCATTTTCTGAATCATCCCAAGGCTTGGCTTTCGTTTAACGCTGCTCATGTGCTCAGAGAGCCGTTGATCGGAGATCGGTAAAGACAGTTTAGATGGTCAAGCCCATTGATCTTAAGAGTAATCTTTGGAACTGTAAAAATATCGACAAATAACCACGATATCTTTAATATCAACTAAAATAGAATAAAAAAATAAATGTGGGAGAGAACTCCTCATTTACTTAATTGATATTTTTGTTAGTGCCATTGATGTTTTGGCAGCTCTGTCTTGCAGATCTCTAATCGACATTCATCATTCCCATATTCGAGCTTCCATTCCATGCCTTTTAAAACGCTAAGGAAATTCCAAAATATTTTTGTACAATATGTTGAATTCCTACCCACTCAGTTTTTCGCCCTATCGGGCTTATTTCTTTTTATTCATATCAAACAAATTGACATTTAACCCATTTCAACCTAGATTTTTCAATAATTTTGGTTAAAATCTATTTTTGATAATTTTTTTTTGATAAAACCCAATCAAAAACCAAAAATCTTATGTAAATACTTAGATGAATATACAACAATGATTGGCAAACCACGTGATGGCAAAAAGAGCAGGCTGCTCTAAGCCATAACCATGAATCAAGAACACTGAACTCTGAACCCTGAACTCTAGCGAAATATTTAAATGCAAAGAGCAATGCAAGGCAAGGCATAAATAAGGAACATAAAGAATGGAGCATATCTATGAAGCAACTATTGAACTGGCATCATTATTATTTAGAAAGAATTCATCCCAACTAGAAGTATCCACACATTAGAAAGCCATTATCAAATAAAATGCACACTATCTGAATACAACTTTAAAGGAGCCGCAGGATTGAGATGCTTATCGTGGTACGTTGGCCTCCAAGGATTCTATATGATTCAAAACACGTGCCAAGCTCGGCGGCGTCTGCTACTACTACTACCAACACCTACTACTACTACTACTACTACTATAACTACTACAACTTGCTATATAATCGTATATATCCCATATATATGATCGTATATAAATACAATATGTAATTTTCCACGTGTATTCTTCCGTATATATATATATATATAAACCTACTATATATGAATATTGATATATTGATATTGCGCATCGTATACGTGTTGTTCATCAGTTCTGGCTCGTTCGTTTGTTCGTTCAAAAGTATCTACCCTCTATGCATACATATATAAATATCTACTCTACAAGTATCCCTAAATATCTTCTATATGTCTCTCTCTCTCTCTCTCTTTCTATATCTCTATGTAACTATCTATCTATCTATATCTCTCTATATATCACTTGTTGAATATCTAAATGTGTGTCTGCGTGTGTGTATTTCATATATATACTTTATTGTTATTCGAAACGCTCAGATGGCGTTCAACATAATATATATAGTTATATACGTATTACATTTTTATAGACAAACATATTTGTATTATCTTGAACTTTTGTATTTCAGATATGGCCTTCAGTTTCGACTAAAAGATAAAACCAGTTTATATTTTGTAATTTATATTCTTCCAAAGTACCGAAAAAGAAAACACAGTTCAAGTGCAAGCACCAAAAAATGACAAAAACTAAACAAAAGCTCAAAATCGAAATCAAAAACAAACAATAATCAAAACTATTTAAGATCGGAAGACTAAACAAAAGAAATCGCAATCGTAATCGTTATCGTTATCGTAAAACGCTCATCTCTCATGCTCTCAGGCAATGCCAAAATGTAACGGACTAAGCTGGGCGGGTGTGTTGGTTTTACCATATTCTAAATAGTATAGCTCTATGTACTAGTACTCTCTACTCTAATCCCAAAATGAATCCTATCTATGTAGCGTAGGCGCTGGCAACAGGTCCTACCAGAAACTTTAATTTCTAAAACTAAATAGTTTGTAGCAAAACCTTCAAGAAACCGCAAACAAATACCAAAACCTAAACCGGAATCGAAAACAAAACCAAAATCGTAACCTTCACACCTTAACCATCATCCAGCGTTGATTCGAAAAGTTTGCGAAAACTTTAAGCAACCAACCTTGAGTATCCAAAGTAGTTGATTGTTTTCAATGCTGCATGCTGCATGTTGCCCGTCTGTGTGGCACGCACCACTCTGGAGTGTCATTAAACCTAGTTAGTTGTTAATTACTTTAAGTTGTGTGTATTAAATAAACATGTGCAACACTCTCTGCCCGTATGTGTGTGTGTGTGTGTGTGTGTGTTGTATTTTGTATGTGTGTATAGTATATTGTTTATCCCAACCACACACCCTGTAATTAGTAGTATCAAATGCACCCTGTATTAAACAACACTAATAGCGTTGCGTCTACCCTTGAATTCGAATTAATTTAATTGAAATTGGATTGATTTTCTAGCTTTATTAACTAAATTTAATATAAATGCTTATATTTTGTCTCTCTCTCTCTCTCTCTTTCTCTCTACTCTTTATCTCTCTCTCTCTCTCTCTGTTTCTTTCTCGCTGTCTTTCTGCTCTACAATCTACATTCTTCTGCTCTCGTTTAACTGCGCTAAAACCAAACAGTTGCTCAACTCTTCACAGGTCCCTTGGGCGCCAGCATCGTTGCGATGAGTCCACGCACCATGTTAGATCTGAATCCGGCGCTGGCCATGGGTAAGCCCACATTTCAGCCGCGTTTTCCGACACAGCTAGCGGCCACGCCCCCAGCGACAGCCCCCCCAACAATACCAGTGACATTGGCAGCGAAGGCAACAGCAACAGCCACAGCAGCGGGTGCAGCGGCTGCAGCCGCATCTGGTACAATGCCCGTGGTGCCCAGCATAGCGGTGTCCACCACCGCGAGTCTGGGCAAGGATAGCACTGGCACTGGCACCACAACGACGACCAGCACTACTCTGGAGGCCACCAAGAAGGCATTTCTTTAAAGGATTTGAAATTGGAACAATGGAACATGATGATATTCTCAAAAATCCCATCAAGCAATATTTAGCCTATAACCATTCTTAACCTTCGCATACGTATGACTACTTACGAGTAAATATCTCTAAAAATCTATTATCACGCAAGCTAACATTGACTCCCATATTCGGCCATATCATGACATACATATTACTGTAGCTATATAAGTATTATTACAATTAATAATGCATCGGCACTGCTTGGCGTTTTAAACAGATATTGAACAAGTTTTTAATGATGACGTTTTTTAGTATTTTATTTAGCGTGGTTATCGATCCATTTTATATAAATACATTATTAGCCAGAAATAGCCAGAAGTGTATATAATACATAGCTAACGATTTTAACAGCCGTAGGACTCAAGAACAATAACAAAGAAAATAAACAATGTTTTTTATTCGGTTTGCCAGTTCCTTAAATATTGTCCAAGGACAGTTGTGTTTCGAAAGCTTTAATTTCATCTAGAATCTAGACACAACATCAAATCAGTTATGCAATTTTCTTTAAAGCGCAACAGTTCCCAAAGCTATTCATGTGCCCCAAGTATTGTCTTTTTTGTATGCCTCAATTGAAAAAACCAACTCAAGTAGCTGGACTTTGGTTCGTGCTGTGCTAGCGTTTCTTTGCTTAGAAGCTTTGTTATTGCCTAATTAGAAAATATACGCATGGCTCAGACAGAAGATCTATAATATATAAAAGTTTTTCACAATATTATGGCAACTGCTTAAAATTCATTGAAGCATTCAACGCTGCCAATCGCTTGTTTAAGGCACGTGTTAACTTTTTCAGCTAATAAGTGCTTACATCCAACGGGCTTTCCTTGACTTTGGCGTTGATGCTACCAACCGAAAAACATTGTGCAAACTTTAGAAAACTTTAGAAAAACAAATGAAATTTTCTGGCTGCCCGTGCTCTCATCATCAGCACCAGACAAATTAGCAGAGGGGCCCATGAAAGAAACGCTTCAACTTTAATTACATTTTTTTTTTTCTGTTTTAAACCTGAAACAGACGGCACGGCACGGGTCTCGTGTAGAAGTTGGAGAAGAAGTGTAAATTGGCATGGAAAATCTCTCTGGCAGGACTTTGCTTTAACGAGCGTAAAACGATTTAAATTGCATAAATTCAAATGTTTTTCATCTTCACAGTTGTTGTAGGCAAACGTAGCTCACAACTTGTTTTCCTTTTAAATACTTTCTTTTTCTTAGGTAATAAGGACAGTTGTAGGGGGTCAGAGTTCAGAGCAGAGTGCATATACTTGGAACATATTAATGTGTTTCTCTTGGATATCATTAGGTAAACCCTCTTGTACATTTTAAATATCTCTCAGCAAGCATTATACATACTTACATACAAGCATAGTTATTGTATCTATACTACTAACGATAATTTCTAAGCTAAAGAAAAAAAAAACATACAAAAAAGAAGAAGATTCTAACGCTTTGCAATAAATACCAAAATATTTCGTTAAACAAGAGAAACGAAAAATTTAATAAAGTTTGCAAAACATTTGTTAAGTTTTTACAATGGAAAAACATTAATGAGAAACTTATAATAAATATATAGTACCCACGGGTACATATATAAATATATATATATATATATACATATATATATGAAATATGCGAATGCGTTTAAACATTGTTTTGTTTTTATTTCTTATTATAATGAATATTGTTTTCTTTTTCAAAGAATTTAAAAACTGATTTGCAATTGTATAGGTAAGCGAATTGTATACTATTTGAACTAAAGGCAAAGCAGTTCTTTCAATAACACATGAACAAGTATAAATTTAATTATATATAATAAATATACGAAACTCAAAACTGAAATGCAATAAACAAATCTATTGAACACCAAAAACTGCAAACATGCAAAATAAAAACTACTTTAAATTTTAACGTAGTTTGCTTTGGAGCCATTTCTGGGCTCAACGCATTTTTCAATGCTCAAAGACGGCAGCTGTAAAAAGAATCTTTAGTTTTTTATATAAAGGAATATAAATACGTAGCATACAGTTTCCCTTCCATCAGAGGACGTGGAAAATGGCCAGTTTGTTTATTTATTTATTTTCTTACATTCTCTGCATAATGCATTCCAGAAGCTTTTTTATCGAGTTGCGCAGATACAAAACTCTAAGATTTGAACATACAAGAGATTCGGGCATTGTAACTGAAACACTTGGCTAAATTAATTGTTAAAAGTGTATTAATGAATCTAAGAATATTTTACTAATTTCACTTTCAAACGACATCTTCAATTTAAAGATTATAATCATATCCGTTTTAATTTAGATGTATTCACCATGGCTACATAGAATTGTCAACAAATGCTTTTAGCAAAGTCCATACCCTACTTTGGAAACCCAAACAGGACTTATGGCCTTAGTCGGATTTCGTTTTGCCGTTTATTTATTTACCAAAGCTTGGAAAGTAAACAGGCAGACTTTTTTTTTGGCATAGTCTTTGCTATTTGCTTATTTCTTTCACTTTTTTCGTCGAGTCATCAAACCTATGCAAAATAGCAAATCATGCGCGGATAACCAAGACCTTAAGTTGTTTAGTTTTATACTTACTTTTTTATTTTTTTCTTTTATTTTTGGGTTGCCTTGGAACATGTACCACAACAACAACTTGGGCATTTAAATGTCTTGATTTCATTGCTCAATTGTGAAAGCAATTACATTACTCGTACCGTTGGGCAGCGCATCATGAATACCTGAAGGCCAACCCAAGCCCCAACGGCTTGAACTTTGGAGTTAAGCTAACAGCTTTGACCAGGTGCAAAGGCCCGAGGCTATTGACCAGCAGAGCGCTTCATTAGGCTGCCACATGGCCCATGAAAGCGTCAGGACATAACAAAACCCACAGCCACAAGCCCAGCTGAAAACCAAAATACACCTAAGCACATCTACAGCAGGGGGCACAGCCCCAAAGGGCAGTTGACATACCAATCAACAGTTGGCGCCCAGACAGTCAGCTGCTCTTCGGCCGCATCGGTACTGGCATCAATCTTCGTGCTTCGTACTTTGAAGCCCCCACTCCAAAATCTAATAATCCATGAAATTTCAATTACGAGTCAAAAATCATAGGCCAGCCAAATGCTATAAGTATCTATGAGTATGTACGCATCTATTAATGTATCTACGTACTGCTACGCATTGCTTGGCAAATCTTTGAGCGTCATAAACATCAAAGATGTTGTTGTTGTTTTTGCTGGTGGTGTAGTTGCTATTGGCTCTCAGTTGCTGGAATGTTGTGGGAGCAGGTAAAGAAAATGAAAAGAAATCAGAAATCAAGTGAGTATCGAATTTTAAATACACTTTATTTACTAGTTTTAGATTTTCGTTACAAACTTTCGTATTTGCCTTTACGATATGGGAATTTATGGTCAATATTATATTATTAATAATAATATTATTAAAATTGTTATTTTTATTTTACCTTTTATTATTTTTATTATAATTTCTTTATTGCTTATATTTTTATTTATGATGATTTTGATTTAGCGCAGATAAGATATTGGTTTATATACTTATATAGAATAAGGGAACTTAGTTGAATTATCGTTTGACAAATTGATTGACAAATTTAGAATGCCCTGCGTAAGAGCATGAAAACAAGCTAAAGACTTGCCGACATTGCGTGAGAGTTGAAAGGCATTTACATTAACAGTTTTCCAGTTTTCAGTTTTCGGATTTTGGTCTATGCGCGGTGAGAGTTGCCTGGAAAAAGCTCTCTCCCCCCTTCTCTCTTTCTCGCTCTCTCGTTCGCTGCGACTCTCTGTACATCTCTTTGGCATTTGCCAATGAAGCTCTCGTCTCTCTTTCTCTCGTACACAGTCAAAAATACATTTCTCTGGCTATTTGGCTATTTTGCATGGACGACTGCCCTAGCGCCCGTCCCCTTCCCAGCCCGCAGCCCCCAGCCCAGGCGAGCCCAGCGATGGCCCAGCAGTCAGTCTGGCTGTGTGAGGCTCTCGTGCGCTGCCTTCGGTTACCATAGATACACCATGGAGCGCTCTGATCCCGTTGTATTTGGTCGGTTTGTCTGCCGGTCCCGGCTCGGCAGCAGCGGCGGTCGCTGGCGGCTGCTGCTGCTGCTGCTGCTGCTGCTGCTGCTGCTGCTGCTGGAGTTCACATTCACAAACGGTTTTAGTGTAATTTCGGCTGCGCGGCGTGTTAGTCTCCACGTCGCTCTGGGGACCCGGGACAACAAATTGCCATATCCAAGTGTCTTGAGCGCGCGTGTGTACGTGAATGTGTGTGTGCGTGCGTGCTTGCTGGCGTGCATGAGTGTGTGTGTGTGTCGTGTGGCATCGTATCTGTGTGCTACGTCGTGCTCCAGCTGTCAGCGGAGTCGTTGTCAGTCCGTCGCACCGTAGCACCGTCGCCGTCGCCGTCGTCGTTGCCGTCGTCTGTTGCTCTTCGCGGTCGCATCTACAAGTTTTTCCTTTATTTTTTTTTGGGATTTTTTTGTTTTTTTTTTTTTTAGTATTTGCTGCGTCGCGTTGCGTTTTCTACAATTGCTTGAGGTTGGTTGCCATTTGAATATTAAAGCCAAGTGCGAGGACGACAGTTTTGTGTGTGAGTGTGTGAGTGTGTGAGTGTTGTCCCCCAGCTCCACTCTGAATGCCCTACGCACCGAATGCCCGCCCTGGCAGTCAGCGCGAATTGCGCCCCATGCCCCCCGAACCCAGAGTTTTCACGGGTTTTCCCTCCTGCAGTTACACTTGTAGCAATCGCTGTAGTCGCCTGGGTCTCCAGGTCTCGGGTCTCAGGTCTCAGGTCTCAGGCGTTTGCTTGACTGGCTCTGCGATTGCGATTAAGACCAGTCATAGTTGCTGTCCGCAGTTGTAGCCTGGTTACGTTTACAACTGCCACACTGACTGTGGCATGCATTAAACATAAGCGCCACTGCAGGACTGTGGGGCCGGGCGCCGGGCGCCGGGCGCCGGGCGCCAGAGTGTGCGGTGCGGTGCGGGGTGTGGGGGAAAACTCAACTAGATTAAGTGTGCGCTGAAGCTTTTATTTCACAGTGTTTGCTTGTTTATTTTTACTCGTTTTTTTCTTTTTCTTCACTTTTTTGAATTTTTATTATTAGCACATTTTGCGCCTCTGGAGCGCGCTTGAAGTCCGCTCATAAATTAATAACATTTCATGACAAATATTGCGGCATGTTGCATGCAGCAGTTGCAGCTGCAGCTGTAATTGCAGCTATCACAGTAATAAAATAAAATTAATAAATAAACAAATTACGTTTGCAGTTTAAATATTTTACCCACCAGTAATGTTTATGTTCCCACATTATATATTATAGATTTCTTGGATGTCTTTTTCTGAGCAATCTAAGCGAACTAGCAGATGTTAATCCAAGCATAAGCTGAGATAAACATAGCTAAGTTCATCCTACTGGATTATTTTTTAAAGCTTGGTAGAAGGGTTTTAAAAGTATCCGATCCACGGGCCCAAATGTGGCCTAACTCAACCTATTAATTCATATTTCACATAATGGTATATTTTGATTATACTTTTGTGTGCCATTAAGCTTCAAGTATTACCCTTAATTCTTCAATTTTATTTTGTAAATCAGGTACAAGCATGTTTACCTAATTACGTTAAGCACATTGTGCTTAAGGCATCATTTTAAAACTTTTTGACATTTTAAATTTGGCATAATTTGCTCAATACCTACCAATTTGACCTGTTAAAGAAGTTTTACCCATGTCAAACGACACACCATTTTTTTTTCTGGCAATAATATAGGTGAACACAAAATTTATATAATGAAGAGAAAATCAAACAAAACAAAATAAAGCTTTAAACGAAAGTAGCATATTAAAAAAAGTTTGGACCTAAAAAATTGTGAAAAGCAATTCTATTTTCCTAATTTTATGACATATTCCCAATTGTCAAATTATAGAAATGCATATGCCATTAGGAATTAAAAGCTCCTGTGGCCAACAATTATTTTGATTTCGCAAGCAAAACCTTCTTATGCACGACTCGAATATAAATCGCAAATATAACTTTTATTCAATTCAAACTTATACACATATGTGTACTTATGCATATATGCATGTGAAATTGTCCGCCAGTTCCAGGAATTCGGGATTCCCTTGTGTTGTCTGTAATGTATTAATTATTTAGCCGTGCTTAATGCTGTCTTTTATTGCAGTCAGATGTAATTGAGTTGGGTTTCCGTTTAGCTAAAGACATCGGAGAGCACGAAGCCAGAAATTAATGAGAACTTCAGCCTCTCAAAGCTAGACGAGAGTGCTTACGAATCTTCATATTATCCTCTGTGCTATTTTAGTTAGTATAACTATGAGTAAGTTAGCTATTATTATTATTTTATTTCAACATTCTTTTGATTAAACCTATTTAGTTTATAATTCAATGGATGGCCTAATAAGACAGTTAGCACGCCTTCGAGTGTGCCGGACACTTTGGCAAGGCGACAATCCGAATCACATTTCCGCGCTTTTATACTTCAACTGAAAGCAAATGGCTCAAAATTGCATAACTTAAGTCGCAGCTATCCGATTTGCCTTTTGCCTTTGCTCAGATGTTGGACTCTTTTTCTCAGAATGTCATGGAAAGTCTGTGGCATCTCGAGACTCAGCTGGCGTCCTTAATAAAAGCCCAGAAGATCTATTCTCCACCAAACTCTGGTTGTAGCTGACTCTTTGTGGAAAGAGGTCATCCAAGAATTTTAATCGTGAGTCCGATAAATTCAGACAAACCTGGGTAATCTAATTTTCCGTCTGATTTTCCATTAAATCTTGGTGCAATTGTGCTTAATTTAGTTTGAATAATCTTACTACCGACAGCATCTATTTAATTCAACTAACCCACTCACTTAATCTATGTTTATGCTGGAAATGGTTAAGCAAAGCGCAGCTAAGTGCAAAGTTGAAAAGGCAACAGAAATCAGGGTCCTCCTCTTGGTTCTCCATTAACAATGCGCACAGTAGTAACAACGACATTTTATTTAGATAGAAAAAGAGAGAAAGGGCGAAATGGATAGAGGGAGAGAGATCGAGAGAGAGAGCGAGAAAGGGGGTAAAGTCATTCAGCGATTAATGAAAGGTTATCCAGAAGCTGATGTGTACCATCCGCTGGCAATCGGTATATCTCTAAATGTATCTGTAACTCGTAACTACAAGTGTATCTCTGGAATGTATCTGTATCTTTGGCTACAATTACAACTGTTAGCTGCACAGCAATTGCAGTGAAAATGCAATTCAATGCGCTCTGCTGAGCTGTGTAATTTTTATAACCTTTGTTAGCTTTTTATATATGCGGGTATTCTGTGCACCATTTTTTTTCATTCCATTCGCAATTGTAATTGCATTTTATTATTGATGGCAGTGGTGTTTGAGTGTGTGCGACCTGTCAGCTATCATATCATTCCAGTACTTCATTTATGAAATTTACATTTATTGCGACCCATTGACAGACCAGCAAATTAAAAATATTCATTCACTCACTTTTGATTAATGTTTTGTTTGTTGATTTTTCATTTGTTTTGTCTTAGGGTGGGGCTTTGGGCGGCCGTTTGGGGTGAATACAGGTGCGAATTTGCATAGTTCTGCTTGATTTTGTTTGGATATGACGCTGTTGACATTCGACAGCTGTGCAAGCAATGCACAAACTCAAACTGAAAGAGAATTTGAGAATTTGTCAAAAATCAATCGAAGCTTTAAGTGCCATCGACTGTGTCACTTGTTTTTATTCACAATTTCCAACTGTCATATTGCATTTGTTTTTCCATTTTCTGAAACAGTAATCCATATGTTTTACGCTTCGACCAGCCCTCAGCTGTGAAGTCACCTGTTTACATGCACACGAGAATAACAAAACACAATATGGCAACATTTAAACGCCAGCCAAACAATATGGGGTACATATTAAGGGTATTCCATTAAAGGCTGTATATGTATTCAAGGTAAGGATTTGTTTAAATTCAACTTACGACGATTGTAAATAGACCAGAATGATCCTTGAAGCAGTCGAGCAAGCAAGGTTGTTCAGATTCCTTGTGGAAAGTTAGGGAATCATTTGACATGGCAAAATTTGAAAATACGCATTGAATAAGTTGTGTCCAACTAAATATTTTAATGTTATAAATTACTGATTATATTACTGATTGATTATCTTCATAATTTTAATTCCCACTAGTTTAATTTTTTGGCATTGACACAGAATACTTCCCCTAATATGTTGGAGATAAACGGGCATCAATTAATATGCTTTAAACTTAAAGGAATCAAATGTTGGTCACTTAAGAAATGAAAACTTGAGATTAGACTGAATTTTTCGATTTTCTTTTTTAGCATTCTCAAAGTAAATTTTGCTCCAAGCGCACTCTATTTATTATTATTTTATATTAGCGATATATTTACATTATATATTTATGCAGATGTCTGCAACAGGCAGAAGGAAGCATCTCCGACTCGGAAAAGTATAATTATTCTAGTTCAGCATTAATAGCCGAGTCAATCTAGCCATGTTCGTGACTAGACGTTCTTCTTTTTAGATTGTCGTACAGGGTATCACCCTGTCACGGACTTTTTATCTTACGTGTTTTCTGTTGTCAATTTTATAACTCAAATTTCGAAGCAATTTCAGTGACAAGTTCATTTTTAGGGGGCGCAAAACAAAATAACGAAATTCTTTGTTTCTAAGGTCCTATTTCAAATTCAAGCATTTCATCGAAACGAACAATTTTGTCTTGTTCGAAATGGCAAATAGCTTGGCTGCGGGCTTTTGTTGTCAACATGTTTTGGACTTTAATTTAACAGAGCTTATCCCGGGGAAAACCCCTTTCGTTTGTTTACCAATGCCTTATGTAAAATTCCTATGCCTATTCCAATTTCAATAAATGAAAAGTGAAAATTATTGATCGGCTACAGTTCGGATTGGAATTGATTTGAAAATTGTGTGTGTGTGTGTGGTTTTATCAAATGGAAAAACAAATCATATAAATGTAAATGAGTACAAATTGGCTTGGTTTCAGCTGGTTGTGCTGTCAAAGGCTCGAAGCGGTTGCTTCGCTTGAATGGATTTTGCGGTTAGCACATATTAATTTTTAATCAAAGTTTATTGTGTGCTTTATGAATGAAAATAGTACAGTTTTAGTACGGGCTTTTCTTTCTGTTTTCAAAAAGTGCTCTGGTAAATTACCTGCCAATCATTACACTTTTCATTTTGAACCCAATGTCTCAGGCGTATTTATAGGGTTATCAGAGTGGGGCGTGGGGCTTTACTACTTTTTCGAAACAATAACTCATTCATTTATTGCTGGAGCTTTGCTATACGAGCGTCCATAGTTGGTCTAAACTGTTCTGGATTGCATTTCGCCTTCATCTTCCGCTCGCTTTTTGTTTTCTGCGTAATCCCAAGAAAGTTTGACAGCCAACTGGCTGTGTGTGCGAGTGTGTGTGTGTGGGTGTCGTATCCGCAGCCACAGTAAAGCCCCAAAGACCTACATCTTATCTTAAGCACTGCCCAAATGCATTGACAGCCACTTGCTGCTCCGGCTGCTATGGTTTCAGCCCCTTAACTCCAGCCTCAGCTGCGACTGCTTCTTCGTCTTGGAGTTCGACTGCGCCAGCTTCTGCTGCTGCTTGTCTCGTTTTGGGGCAGTAGGAATCGTTTTCGTGCGTCATGCAGTTTATAGCTTCGGATCCTTTATGATATAGTGCGTTTTATTGCGCCAGTCAAGCTGCCAAAGCCCACAATCCCAAGCCCAAACCCAAGCCCAACCCCCCTATTCATGCCACCCAGAAACCTCGTATCTCAACTGTCACATAAACCGATTAAACTTCGAGCAGCTTATGCATTTTGTGTATATACAGATAGCTATAGCTGTATACATATCCAACCGGGTATCTGTTATCTGCTAAATGTGCAGCACTAAGCACTCCTCATCCTTACACGCACCCACGCACACACGCCCACATCCCACACACGCACGCACGCACACACCAACACACCCACACACCCACACACCACATCGCTCATGCGTTCCTTAAAACGTTTCCATTAGTGTCTGAAATTGGTTTTGGCATGGCAAAAATTTAATTTCTTATTTTCTAATGCACTTCATTTGCTCTGCAGCTTCCTTTTTTGTCTCTTGGTCCTTGTCCTTAAATGTTTCGCAATTATTCTTGCTTACTTTTTAATCATGCTCGCTTTGAGCGCTTCCTCACGCCTTGTTTACGCATTTTGTTTATTGTATTCATTGCCCTCTGGAGTTTACCTGTTCCCTCCCTCCTCCCTGTGTGTGGTTGTGTGTGTTCTACCCTCGCTGTTCTTCAGCGGGTTAACAAAGCGTGTTACAATATGCAAACGAAGCATGTGGAACACAGAATCCTTCCTCACACAGTCTGTATTTATTTTTATTTTTATACCCTGTACTCAAACGAAATTAAGCTTAACAAACTGTGTCTAACGGTTATCTAAAGCCAAATATAAATCAAATAAATGTAGAGTGTATTTCTTGCCGGATATATAACTACAATTCCTGTGAAACTTTGCTAGATATTCTAAGCTTTGGAGCTGCCTACAGGGTCCTCGTAAGTCGAGTCTGAATATCAAGTGAATTTATACCAATTCCAAACTAGTTGCATATTATTTGGATTTATGCATAAGAAAATTGATAAACTACTTTTCTAGCTGCAAGTAAAACTTTGTTTTACTGTATTATGTTAACTACTTTGATTATTGAATGGAAGACGCATTTGGCTTTTACGGAAATCATATTATTCTTTTTTCAATAAATAAAACTAAAACTTTCATAACTTTAAGCGAATCCTAGGTTGATGCACGTGGAAATGCGTTTTAATCGAATCGAGTCCCAAGACAAGTCGTTAACTGAACCATATACTAATAATACTACTAATAAAACCATGTATTAATGCTTAGCTCTTAACAGAATAATGAAAAACTTATGTTTTCCCCAATTGGGCCATTACAAAGATAGACAGCATGAAGTACTTGCGTTTAAAAGTCCATTTGAACCGTACATGAATTAGATTTTAATAAGATGCCAGGACCGTCGTTTTTGGCTAAAACGACCTGAAATTCTGGGGACCACACGCACACACACACACACACACAAGCATAAATCTCTGCATATAACTAGTTCTTGTTGTCGTGCACTTATGTCAGCTGGATATTTTGCTGCTTGAGCCTTTGTGTCGGGGCCATTCGCTTAATTTATTATTCAATTAAAGCACCAAAATTAACTTTAATCGCACCGCAGATATCAGCAGCCGTCCCAGCAGCACCAGCAGCATTAAAGCAACAACAATAACTAAAAGTGTACAAAAGACAACACACACATGAGCACACACACAAAAACACATTTCGCATGTGTGCCAAAAAAAAAAAACAAAATGAAGAAAAATCGTGAAGAAATAAAAATTTTTATAAATATGGAAAATCGTGTGCCAAGAAAATTTTAACAGCTTGTTGTTGTGGTTGTTGTTGTTGTTGCTTTTCGTTCTCCTTTGTAATCGATTAAAAGTGCATGTCAAACTGTGCGTGCGGCCGCATTTTTTAATGGGCTGCTAAAATACAAAATGAAAAATAAAATCACAACAAAACAAAACAAAACAAAAAGTCAGGCGCATTAACAAGAAACTGTGCGCCTAAAAAAAGGCATCAACAGCAACAAAATCATGGAAAAAGTTGAACGTGAAAGACGAGAAAATATGACAAAATTTACGAGCGCTGTTCACACATATTTGGAGGCCCACACACACACACATACACACACAAACACACAGGCATATGAAACACCCTGTGGTGGCGCTTGGGATGCCGCCTGGTCTTGTTTTTAGTGCTTTGGCACGTAATGGGGTCGGCCCATGCACACACACACACACACACACACACACACACAGAGGCACACATAAAGACAGACGCCCCACCATTCCGGCCACTCAGGCAGCAGTTGCCTTTTGTATATGCTGCTTCGGTTTGGTTTGGTTTCGTTTGGCTTGGTTGCCTGGTTTCCTTGGCATCCCCAGCACCAGAGTCTGTCGCCGTTCGCCCATCGCTTGCCACTTGATGATGACGCGCTCACTAGCTGCTAATGCGACTCCTATTAGAGATAGGCTTGGGCTGCCAAGTTTAACCGCGCACACCCATACACCCATACACCCATACACTCACTCACACACACAAAGAAACTGTTCTAGCTAACACAATTAATCTTTTTAATGCATGCATATCCAAGATTAATTTTACAATCCTAAATTACATTCTGCGGTCTTTTTTGAGAAATAGAAACAAACGAATATTAATTGTTGCATGAACAAACTTAGTTCTCGTTGGTTGGCTTTAAGAAAAGAGAGCTTCAAATAATGTTTCATATTTTAAAGTAAAAACAACCGAAAAGCTAGCTATATTTTCTATTTCAATTTATATTTTTAATTTTCTTTAATCTGGCACCTAATGGATTTTGACTAATTGTTTTTCTCAAACTCTTTAAGCTTAGCAGCCCACTAAAAACATTATTTATTTAGCTCTGATTAGGTTTCCACCCTTAAACTTTTTCCCATTTACAGAAAACAAACTATTCCACTAATTGGTAATTAAACTTTTCAAACTTTTGTCGTTTGTTAAAATAAAAATTTTGTATAAGCGATGACCCCTAGGAATTTTCTCAGTCAACAATATATTTAAGCTAGTAGGCATCCACAATTAATAATAATTTTTCGTAATCAGATGATGAATAATTCTTTAAATAGCGCCAAGTCCGTCTCGCACGCATGAAGTTCAATATCAAGATAAAAAATACGACCCATCTCTAGCTCCGGCTGTTCTCTATTTGAGATTATGTTGTCGCTGATGATTATGCCAAGTTTCACCGATTCGTACTCCTTTTGATATGATATGAAGAACCGATTAGCGGCATTGAAGTGGCTCGTTTTCCGTGCACAGTCCGCATATCAGTAGTCGGTTTGGTCTCCTTGGCAGATTTGTGCAAACCACGAAAGCAAATTACGTTGACGATGAGCATCATTTTCCACTTTATTGAATTACCCCCAAAAAGCTAAGCAAAGCCGGGCCAACCAGGCCAAGCAGGCCAGGCCACAATGTGTGCTGAGGGTCGCCGGTGCTGAAGGTTTGGGATTTGGGATTTGGGGCTTGGGGACTGCAGGCTTTGGTCTGTTTGGACGATTTCGTCAGCGCGATAAACAGAATTTCAATTTAAAATATTTTCGTGCTGCCTTAGCATATTTCTAGTTTTTTTTGGTGGACTGGGCCGTATCTGTGTGTCAGTGTCAGCTGGCGCGGCGTCGTCTCTAGTTGAACCCAAGACGTAAAGAAGTTATCAGCGAGACCTTTATGGGTCCCGCTAGGTGCTTACGCGGTATGTGGGGGTAGCTCGATCCTAGGTAAACTGCGACTAATGAAAGCCGCGTGAAAGCCAACGTCTCTGTTCAGTGTCTCTTTGTTTATCTCTTTGTTTGTTTGTTTTTTGTCACATTTTACCTATTTATACCCTGTATCTCTTGAAAACGGACTTAAAATGTGGGTAAGAGGCAGAAGAGTCTAAAGTATTTATGTTTTTGATCAGCACCAGTTACCGATTTAGGACAAGAACAGAGAGTAGACATTTGGAACGTATAGATCATGTTTATTTTTTAGGTCGATTCTGGAAAATAGAGAATACATTTTTTAAGCAGCTTTTCCTTGAGTATAAACAGATTCCGAATATTTCAAAATTATAAATATAAATCAAATTTGTGAGGGTTTCTTTAAGATGCCATACTTGCACCCTAAGTTCTGTCTATAAACACCAAAGGCAAAAAGGGTTGCAAGAGGAGGCGCTCCCATTTGTTGGAATGCTTCTTAAACCATCTCGTCCGTGTTTACTGGGTACCTGCTAGTCGGGCGTACACGAACCTCACTTAGTTTTATGTAGTATATATATATATGTATATATAATCATCATTGTTACGCGCATTTGAGGCACTTTCGCTAGACAAGCAGCACTAAGAGCGGCCAAACCAAAGGAAACCCACCGCGCACCACCCCCCCCCACAACCCCCTTCCTGGGGCCTGCGCCATTCAGAACTGCGTGCTTAAAAGAGCATTGCCCGTCGGCATTATGTTCTGTGTCAGCGCAAAGGCGTCCGTGGCAGGTTGACTGTGGAGAGGGAGACCCAGAATGCGGAGTCATATAGCGTATGCTGAGGTGTGGGAAAGGGGGTATCTGTAAATGGTGTCGGCATTGCACGTTGTTTTGTGGGTTAGCAGGCCTTGCCGGGCATGGGCATGGGCATGAGCTGCCGCCAGTCGCTATGTTGGCCATGTTGACTATGTCATTTGCTAATTTAGCACAAGCTGTTGGGCTACTTCTACTTGATTCCCTCACAGTGGTTCAAGTTGCATTTGCCAGAAAGGTCAACACAATGTGGAAGCCGCAGCCGTCGCATCAACATCATCAAAGCAAACGAACATTAATTAAGCAGCCACAGTTTGGTGGAAATTGATGACCCACAATATTCCGACTAACTTGTTTATTCCTTAATGCCTACTATGCCCAGCGCTTGAGTAGGCCTGACTCATATAACTGGGTCTGGGACATTCGTAAGAGTTCTATATAAAATATATGTGTTTGGAATGTAATGAGTATTCTTTTTGGGGAGGGCATAATATTCCTAAATCATTATGATAAATGTACTGTTTTATTATATGAAAAACACTTATGAATTTATTGATACCATTTATCATTTTTCTATTAAAACATCTTGCTTAGCTTCTAAATACATTTGTCTTTCGAATTTCTTGAAATAAAATGTATGGAATTAGATGTCAACATATCAAGATAATCTGTCTTTGCTCTCATTTTAACATATAATTTATTTAATTTTTAAAAAAGCTTTTTTAAGGCCAGAGCTCACTTAAACAAATCTTTAATTCATTTGGCCAATTATGCTGCTCCGTATTGAAACGTCATATTGGAATTTTTATGTCACAGTATCTAAATGTACACGAGCATTATTGATGAGGCTTAAAATACTTATTGGATACGCTTGGTATTCTTATTGGTTTTGTGTCCATTAGCAGCTTGATGATAATGCAACATACACACATTGTAAAATTGCAACCGCTTCTAAAAGTGGTTCAAGTGTGCTTGTTAGCAGATAGTTTATCCTCTATTAAATATTTAACAACAAGATTAAATTGCATCTTTGCCACCCGGCGCACAATTTGAACAATTTGCTAACAAGAATATGAGTATGGGCAAAAAATCAACTTAATGTTAAATTTAACGACATGTCAAAGGCAACATGCAACAAAACTTTTCCCAAGGAACATGGAAAAAGGATACTTCCTTTAAACTAAAAAGCTGAACTAGTTTCGAAACTTAAATGCTAAACATACTAAAGGTAAAAAAATGTCTAAAGGTAAATAAATGTATAAAATACAAATGCATTTTTGTAGCGCTTATAATACTTATTAACGGGCTTAAAGGCAGCCATGCCCTTAAATTTGGGTAAAAATCTTCCTGAATTTAAGTCAAAAAAGCCCAAAATTTTAAAGAGTCGTTTCGAACTGTAGATATCCTTCAAATTAAGCCTTCTTTTAGGCTTTGGATTGATTTCTGTATTATAGGGATTTGTTAATTCGTTATTTTTTATTAGAATATGTAATTTCGATTCGTATACATGATAATATCCATGATAATTCCATTTCAGATTCATTCAAAATTCAGTAAAATACAGTAGCTCAGATAATTTTTAATATTTTTCATAAGAAAAACCCTCGTGTCCACCTTTTCTTATTCATAACATTCATTCATATGCCGAAAGATTAAATTAAAAAGTAGACTCAAAAGGGACGCCCCATAGGAACAGGTTCGAAAGGTTGGTCAACTTTTTTATTGTTTTAAATGGGCGTTGTGGCTAAGCTACTAATTAAAAGAATTACTTTTATCCTACAGCTTCTGGTGCGCGCTTAATGACCCAACTCTTAGGGCAACATTTCAGTAATAATTCACTTTGTGAGCTGTAAACGAAATTACGACAGAATCTTTTGCGGTTTCCATTTAGGTGACCAGCATTGTGGCATGTCAACCAGGCCAAGGCATGCCTCCTCCTTGCCTTTGGGGAACATTCAAGCCGAAGCTGTGACTCTATCGGCCTAATAGCCCGCAGGCTCCAGGGGCTCTGGCAGCCGGAGCGGGGTGTGTGGCGGGTGCCTTGACAAAGACTAACGCGCTCTCGTCATACACTTTGACACATTGTTAGTCAAACAAAAGATTTTGCATGCTAATTCGATTCTCCGAAAGCAGCACAAACAAAGTGGATAAGACATGCTACGGGGCAAGGGTAACACTGGCTGGGTAGGGTGAAACGGTTTATGGGGCGCCAGCCCAATAATAAAATTGCTTGTGTCGATTTCCCAGGCTTGCCTTCGATGTTGATAAAGCAGTCGCCGAGGCCTGCAGCCAAGTCAGAAAATCAAAACCAGACCAAAAACCAAACCCCAAACCGCCCGAAAACCACCCACAGATTCAGCCGCAGCTGCGTCCAGTGGCTGTGATTGTAATTTTCGTTGTTTTAGACCTTCCGTTCGTCGCCTTTTGGCGGAAGTGTCATTTTTCAGCCAAAGAAGGGTTTAGCTTTCGCTTTATGATGTGGCTCACGCCCGCCGCAAATCACCACGCACCTCCCATCCGCCGCACCACCCGCACAATTTATCTGTCTGCCCTTCTGTGTGTGTGGGTGTGTGGATGTTTCTGTTAAATTTGAGGCCTAAGCAAGTTTAGGTTTTAAATTTATTTATAATAATATTAATATTAAGGTTGACTGGTCCTGGTCGTGGCCCTGTTCGAGGTCCTGATCCTGGCTGCTCAGCGGGCAACCTAATTACGCCCAGGATAGGATTTTTGAGTAAGGTTAATGGCACTTGCGGTATTGCTGCCACACAGGTTCTGATAAAAAGCACAAAAATCCATGGGGTATTTAACACAATCTCTGCAAATAAAAACGAAGCATACTTTAAGGAGCAATGGGCCGGCATTTAAGCAGATGATCTCGTCATTTAATTTGATTATTTAGAGGGTGCCACTGTGGATTAGACCGTTCCGTTTGGGTTATTAGTAACATGTTTCCAGTTCATATAGGACTCACAAGCTGTTATTGGGGCACACGAATGGCCATTATTCAGCGCTTAACAGAAGTCGCAAAACTCTTTCTCAAGTGCTGCACATAAAATATGCACAAAGTTCGGGGACAAGCAAAATATTTGGTCAAATTGTAAAGTTTTCAGCAAAGCCTTGGAACGCCTTGAAGTCGTCCGTTGCCCCAAGTAAATGAAAAAGTATTAATATTTTCCAGTTGCCAGCAGGCAGCAGTATTCGAATTATTTTTCCCAAGGGAGTGCGAAAATTTTACATACACATGCATGCACAAACACAAACACAAACACGGACACAAACCCACTCGCATAAACACAAAAGGACATCAAAATTTGGAACCCTTTCAGCAGTCAGCGAAATAAAAAGTTTGCTTATAGAAGAGTCTTTGCGTTCTTCAAAACGCATTCACCACAATTTGGAAAGTGCTGACCGAAATTAAATTGAAGTTTCTTCAGCCAAATTCATATTGAAAAAAAAAGACTTTAAATTATTGCAAGTATCAAGTTCCTCAGGGTGTATGGAGAATAAAATGCGAAAACCAGCTAAAAGACATATATCAATATTTCAATTTATTGAATATAGTTTATATTAATTAAATCATGTTACAGTATAGATATAGAAAAAATTTTCAAAAAATGAAATTAAACCTAAATAATTTTTGAAGAGAATTTGATTTTTGGAACGATTGCAACACTATTTCCTTTTTTGTTTCGCTATTTCCTTGAAGGGTGCATGCAGCGCCAGGAGCCTCTCATATTGTCATGTGTTTATTACAACGAAAAGTGCAAAACTAAAATGTAAACCCAGCGGCAACATGATATCCATTATCTTTCGGCTAGGGACTAGGGACCAAAGTCTGCTGCGACGTTCACCCAACAGGCGTGAAAAAAGCGACGTCAGCCCCATAGCAAAAACAACTCAAAAACTTCTCGGTGTGAATTTTGTGGCTTAAAGTTGTTTGAATTTTTTCCCTTTATGGAATACCCTGTAAGCTTTAAAAATGGCGTGTCGTAAACAAGCTACACATTTGTACTGTGATACATAAGAGGATTGGATATATCCCTTAAAAACATCCAAATCTTAATAATATTGTATACAAAGTCGTTAGAGAGATCTTACAAATATTTTCTTATGAAAAAGCATTGAGTTTTGATAAAAATTATCTTTGTTTTTTAAGAATTGCTTATAATAGAAAATAGTTGGCAACATATACAAACGTATATGGTCTAGATTAGTCCAAACATATTGTGGGTATCTTCAAGTCGAGTAAGCTTGGCCAAATAACTTAGCTTTTTTTTTTGGGTGGTGGGGACATCGTCGCTGCCGCAATATGTTTAATCAGCAGAGTAAACCAGTGAACTGACCAGGCTCAGCGACACCTCCCACCGAAAAGGACCAACATTTTGCGCCTTGCTGCCGCTTGGTAGCTGCCGCCTGGAACTGCAAACAGGCTGCCGTCTGCTCCTTTTGCGCTGCGGCATATAAAAGTTGTCCTTTTTTTTTTACATACACATGCACAGAGACACGATGCACGATATTTATATGGAACGTTGTATATTTAATTTTAGTGCATCATAAAGTTGGAAAAGTCAATGACCAGTTAAGTCAGCACATGAACCTGGTCTGGCCGACGGGGCGTATGCGTGGGCGCGCCCATAAACTTTGAATGTTCAGATTATCAACATTGTGAGTTATTTGAATTTGCACAACGCTTACATTTTAATATAACATTTTAAAAGGACATAAAGCCCTGACCTGCACGACTAAATAAAAGCTAAAAACGAAGGAAATAATAATAATAATACACATATATAAATATATATGCATATATGTACTATGGTAGGGCACAAGGATATCTAGGATATTATTGAAATGTGCGGCTGACATTAAGCGCTGCCTGCGGCCAGTTGTGGCATCTACGCAGAGCAAACCCAAAGGCATCCTCGAGCTCGTGCAACATTTTACACTCGACTGGTAACAAATAAAAATATATATATATATATATATTTTCGTAAAATATTTTTATACCTGCACCAAGCGTTTGCTATGGGGTATAATCTTAGATATGATATGTTTAGTCTGTGTATTTTGAGCTTAGCAGAAACTGCATTATTTGAAGTGAGATGCTCTCTTAAGGACTTAGCACTGCCAGGAGTGAATCTCTGTGCTGAGATCCATGCAGGATTTAAATATTTGTAAATTATTATGTTATAACTGAAAGCCAGCCTAAATGGCATACGTAATATATTTGATATAAATTCCTAAGACTTTACATGTATGTCTGACATCCCATTTAATGAATAAGAGTTTTGAAGAAATTTCACAGAAATGTTCTGAGATTAAAATGAACATATTTCAAAGATTTAACAAAGAAAATTGAGCCTAAAATCTCTAGAATTGCTAATGCTATTGCTGGATATCATCGTTTTTTTCCACTTTAATCGTGACTTTTCTTGATCAGCCTGGCGTTTGTATTATTGTAAAGAACTTTGATTTCGCAATGATTGGCAATAATAGAAAATTGAAACTTGTACTTTTCGTGTCACGAGCACATCCTTAGCTTGTGCTTAAGATGTTTGTACAGGTATTTCGTAGTCATGCGACTTTGACATTCTTTTGTGTTTGCTCATACATTTACTGGAAAGGAAGCGCTTCGACTAGACGAGGATGTCCTCACGTATTGGTAGTAGGTGTTACTGCTGCTCCAACATCTGCTACTGCTCCTGCTGCTACTCCTGCTCCTGCTGCGGCTGCTGTTTCTTCTGCTATGCTTAAATTTTATGTTGCTACAGGTAGTGAGTGGGTGGGTACTGGGGCTTGGTGGATTTGGATGTTGCCTCATTTTTAAGCTGGCTGCGTGTTGTGCAGCTCCCCGATGGATGCTTAACGTGGGCGCCGGGGCACAATGCGTTTTGATTGATGTTGGCTGTTCGTTGGATGCTTCCTGTTTTGCTTCCCGCTTGCTTACAATCAATTTAAATGCGCCGTTGTGCATTGTAAAAAGTTCCTCTCTTGCTGTTGTCGGCCAAAATCGTTATGTGAAACCATAAAAATGGAATAGTAGGGCAGCCAGGATGAAGCCCTTGCAATTGATGCTGTTTGCTTTGGTAGGTGTTGCACATGCCAACCGGGTCCGATGCAAAATGTTGCAAGTTTTTCCTTACAGCTGAACAAACCAAATCATTTATCATCTTTATAGCCTGTTCCATGGACACTGGACTAATCGATGCCTTCAAATCGTCCCCAATGCTATCAAGACAGCTACTGTGCAAGACCTTCTCATTTCATAAATAACAACGACGACAACAACACAAATCAATCATGTGACAAGACAACCTGAAAAAATAAAACTGGGAACGACTTAAGAGAAGCATTATCGGAGATTGCTGAAAATTTCAATTTAAATCTACTTTTTTATGTGTTTAATATAAAAAACTTACACTTGAAAAAATTGATATCTTCCAGACCTTGAACCAACAAATTCATCTGGATGATAAGGAATAAATTTTGCATATGGTTGCGGAAAAATGCAATCAAAGTGGATATTCCAAGAACTTAAACAAGTAGAAATATAATGTAGAAAACAAAATATAATTACTTATAATTTTTCTGCTGTCTCTTTGAATTAAATATTTTCCTTAGTAAAACTTTTTCCCCCATATAGATAATATATATCTATTAGTTGTACTATTTTGTTATTGAATGAATTATCTTTTTTTATTTGGATCACAAAACCTGCATTTCCTTCATTAAATATACATAATATTCATTTTTTTTAAGTGCACAATTGTGTAAAATTGATTTGTGACCTACATTCATATTTAAAGTCGGGCATTTTTTTGTTGTTGGCAAATTTCTATAAATGCGAACAAAAACTTTAGTAACAAAAGTGCCAAACTGTCCACAACAATCAGTTGGTCAATTTCTCAAAGTCAGAGCTCGCTCGAATAATGGTTTAATCCTCACTCCTGCGAGTGCCAGCAAATTCGTTTTGCAACTTGTTTGTTTGCGCCGCAGTTTTAATTCGGTTAACTATTTGCAGATAGCCTAATTGAATTCATTTTTGGCATGTCCTTCGTTACTCAGTTCATCAGCCACTCTCTGGCAGCCACAGGCGATAATTCAGTTTTCATTTCTAATTCCCAAGCGGTTATTGTGCAAATTGAATGATGTGCCTCGCCTGCCAGTTATCTTATTTTAGCCCAGTTAGCTATGTGACGCACTCGGGCTATAAATACTTCAACCAGTTAGTTGGACTCCTTCTTGTGTGCGCTCGTGATTACCGATAAGTGATGATTGATTCCTCAGCTCAGCCCAGATGAATGAGTATCGTTTTACCAGGCGAGTGAACCTCATATTGTTTGTTTAATTTAACACCAGCTTATTAATTTAGCTACTTACAGTCGGATATTAGTCAACTGTAATCGCTAGGTAAAGCACTTGAGTTCTCAGATGCGACTTTTTATGCCTTCAATGGTTGTAAATTGTAATTTATGTTTGATTTTCATGTAATGCGAGCACTAAAAAACAAAAGGGTTTCAGTCGACGCCATAAACAATATTCTCGTAATTTGACAATTCAAAATTTTGCAACAGATAATAATAATAATGAAACAAAACAAAAGCACAATTAAATAAAATATTATATATTGAATATATTCTACAGGGAAAAACGCCTTAAGGTATGCAGCACTTTTGGGGCTGTGCCCAAATCGAAATCTCGAGCTAATTGTTTTGCTTAAAATTTTCTATTTGCAATATGTATGAATAAATTGTTGTCAAAGAGTGGAATTTTGTTCAACAAATACTCGAAATTAAATTGCATGCTTCAGAGCGGGATTCGAACAATTTGATTTGACCAAATGCATATGAGAGTGCTTAAATCGCAAACCACCAACCGAATGCTTTTAAGCCATCTAAGCCAATGGCTCTCAAACTGTGACCGCCATTGTAATTTATCTTTTTTGAAGTTGCGCATTGCTCGCAGGCAAATGGCATATTCACGCAATTAAACAGCAAATTAAATTATGCATATGAAATATGTGTTCTGTGTGTATGTTGTGTGTGCTGTGTGTGCTTGTTTAGTCACCTGAATGGGTGTGTGTGCGTGAAGTAAACAAATTGATTTTGATTTATTTATTTATTGGTGCAGTGTGTGCACGTTCCCAATTTTTGCAGTGCCAAAAACAGAAACAGAAGCTGAAAAAATCTCTCTCACACACACACACACACGCAACATTTTTGACCCACTGATGTGGACCAATATATCGGAGATGGCCACCCGAACTGGATATAGTTGGATGGCGCTGGCCTAGAAACCTCAGCGACGAGCATTATGCGCTGCCAATATTGAAGTGGACAGACAGACGCACACAGCATTACACAACACTGCCTAACACAACACTACACTGTACATATAGTATACAGCGGCTGTGCGTTCTGTACAATGGTCATCCAGTGCACATGCGATTGCGATTGCAGTGACAGAGACAACCGCAGCTTCTGTTTGCCACGCTTAACGCTGCGACAGCAACGACAACAAAGTGCCACGCCCCTTGATGCTGGCAATGATATGGAGCATCGGTTTCCATACTATCGGCGTCTATCGAATACCTCATCAGCGCTATACGGCAGCTGCCCACAGTTGCTGCCCGTTGGCCAGCCTTGCCACGGTCCGAGTCAGAGTCAGAGTCAGAGTCGCAGCCTGGAGCAGCAGCAGGAGCAGCAGGAGCTGAGGCCATATTCGAGTCTGGTGCGCAGCAAGCACAGAAGCTCCGTGCTGTGCAACAAATGTGCACTGTGACGAAGATACAACCTAAGCTGTGAGCATCCAGAACCACAACAACAACAACCGCAACTACATTCGTATCCGCAACAAGCCCACAACAAGACAACAGCAGCAGCAGCAGCAGCAACAACAGCTGCAACAGCAGCTAGCCCCAAGCCGAGGCAGGAGGCAGCTGCCACACTGAGTACGCCGCGTTATTTGTGCACCGAGTGCCGCTTTAACAACCAGCCGCTGGCCTGGTGGGTCTCATGTCCGCGTCTCTCCAATCTGCCCACTGAACAGCCTCAAATGCCAACGCCAGCAATGCAGCCGCCACCACCGCCGCCGTTGCTGCAGCCACATCACTGCCATGGCACAAATCCGGCGCGCTTTCCACTACAAGCCAATGCCAAGCGGCATTGTGACAATTTTGGCAGCTATGCCACATTGCCCACCATCGAGCAGCAGCAGCAGCAGCAGCAGCTCTATGCAAATGCAGCCACAGGCTACAGTCGACATTGCGCGGCTTCAATGCCACCGCCGCATCATGAGCCTGCTCGTTGGTATGCGCCGAGCAATGCCAATCCCAATTTGAATGCCTGTTGTTACATGTACAATCCCATGCCCCACTACGGCCCGCAGCTCTGCGTTTGCGATAATTGGTATCACCAGCAGCAACACCAGCAGCAACACCAGCAGCAGCAGCAGCAGCAGCAGCAGCACAGGAGCATCCCGCCGCCGCCCAAGCCACTTTTGCCCAATGGCGGCTGCTATTTGGGTGAGTAATGAGCTTTGGTCCTGCGGCCTTGTGTCCTGTTTTCCATTTAATCAACTTTCAATTGTTCGTCTCGCAGGCTTTGATGCTGCTGCACACCACCCTAGCCATATAACCGATGAAGAGGACTCGGCCTTTCCAGCACTCGCCGATCGTGAGTTTCATCTGTTGCATCGCAATATTCCGGCACTGCGTCGCACCGGTGTGGACACAACACGCATACGACAGGTAGGTCCAGTGCATTTACAACTTTAATTGCATAATTTACTGTTGTCTGCCATTTGTATATATTTAGTACTTTTATCCGGATGGCGGCTGGGGCTGGATCATCTGTGGCGTCTCCTTCCTGGTCCACATCCTAACCACTGGCCTCCAGCTCAGCTATGGCCTGCTGTTGTTCTATGCCGTTCAGCATTTGCATAACACAAGCGGCATCGGTAAGTTGAGTTTATTAACTCCGAAAGCTAAATTACGTTCAGACTGTCTGGCAAATATTCGGCATTGTTCAAATACTTGTTGTGTATGTAACAAGCATTTTTATTGATGGGCAGAAAAAAAAAAAAAATCAAAACAGGGGGTATATTCAATTTTATTAGAAATTGCATGTATATGTAGAATTTTCATTTCATTCGTTTAAACTTAAACCTCATTTAAAGGTAAATATTCTCTTTTACGTAACGTTTAAGGATTTACACAAAGAAAACTTGCATACGATGATATTAAATTAATCCACGCTAAAGAAAGAAATTCGAATTTGGATACTAATAGAATTAATAGACGGAATGTTGAGCATACCAAAGGCACTTTGAGCTTATTTATCATTATTTTATCCTAGATATTTCATGCGTAACTAAATTTTCCTGGAAATTCTTAAGAGACTGAGAAGTTTTTCTTTTTTACTTTTTTTTTTTGCAATACTTTAAAAATATTTGCCTAAACAATATATTTTTCTTTTAAATTTATTAAAATGTTAGTATATTTTTCTTAATTAATATATATATATCTTTGAATGACTTTATATATTTACATATAATATTTGTCCATATTGGATCCATGTAATATATGAAATTCATGAATTTTATAATATATATATATCTGCATTTTCTTAGGAATTATTTAATGTACGTAATTAGCTTAAATAACATTTCCAATGAATATTTCTGCATTGCGTACACAAGTGAAACAATATTATGAATTCTTTTGTAGAACTATTGGGCGCCCTGAGCTGGTCCGTCTCGATGCTGGCCATACCGTTTGTGGTGTCGTTGTGCCGGAAGCGTTCCATACGCCTCCTCTCGATTGTGGGTGGCCTGGTGATGCCGCTGGGCATTCTGTTCACTTCATTTGCCACGGAATTCGGTCAGGTTGTTTTCAGTTATGGTACGTATCTAGTATAGAGTTTATATGCTTTTGTGTATGTGTGTGTTTGTGTGGGGGAATATACTTAAGTTGTGTGCCGGATGTGTTGGTTCCCATTTTGATTTGCTTTATACTCCGCACGCTGCGCAGGCATCGTATTCGGCATCGGAGTTTCCATGGTGCGTGAAGCTTCTACCGTGATGCTGGGCAATTACTTTAAGCGTCGGCGGCAATTCGTCGAAATGGTGGCCATGTCCGGCGAGGGCGTTGGCATCGCTTTGTTCTCCGTCATACTGAAAGAGGGCGTGGGCAAGGCTGGCTGGCGCCTGGGCCTGCAAATCGTTGCCGCTCTAACGGCGCTCAGCTTTTTCATGGGTCTCATGTACCGACCCGCATCCCTCTACCATCCGCAACGTCGCGCCATCCAACATCTGAAGAACCAGCGCAAAAAGGTGAGTACAAACACGGAACTCGCAACTCTACAACTATTGTTAACTGTTTTGACTATAAGCTACGCGAGAAGAAGCCCAAACTCACGCAGGAGGTGGAGTCACCCACGAGATATTTATTTTTGGACATATCATCGCTAAAATCCGTGACAGTTAAGATACTATTGATGACCTCCAGTGTGGCTGCATTCGGCATCTATACGCCCATGTTCCTTATGGTAATTAGAATCTTATTTGATCTTAACTCAGGCTTATAGCGGAGATTACACGGCTTTATTTTAGGCCCTCAATGCTGCCAAGGAGGGCTCCGATGTGCAGGAGCTGGTCCTGCTGCAAACTTTTTTGGGCATCTCCATGGCTCTGGGCGTTGTGCTGGCCGGCGCTCTTCTGCGTCGCTGCTTTGTGATCAGACAATTTGTGATCAATACCAAGATTGTTTCTCAGGTGAGACGGAAAACGGAACAAACGGAAAATCCATCTTTCGTGCATTGAAAAATGGGCGAAAACTTTAAAATTTTAGTTTAATATCATTCAGCTCCGTCAAAGACGGATAACAAAAGCTCGAGCATAACTTTTAGGTCTCACTGTTACCAATTCCTCTTTCAATTTGCAGCTGTTTATATCCATTGTTGCACTGGCCATATTATTTCTATCCTTTGTGATGGGCTACAAAGGACTGTGCATACTCAGCTGGCTCTATGGCATTGGCCTGGGCGGCTTTCAGTACTCGCTGAAGATTTTGGCGCTTGAACGCATCAAGCTGAAGCATTTCTCCAAGGCCTGGGGTATGTGCCATGCAATCAACTCTAATTGGAGTTAATGTTTTCGTACAACTTCTCTTTTGCAGGTTTTATACGCGGCGTCCAGTCGGTGCCCGTGCTCATTAGCGTGCCCCTCACTTCCTTTCTTAATGATTATTCGCTGAAGTATGGGCGTGCCGGCTATTATATTTGCTCGGCGGCGGCCGCCATTTCGGGCATCATCATCTTCTTCATCAGCGAGCCACAAGAGCAACAGCAGCAGCAGCAGCAGCCGCCGCGTGGACATCTCAATGGGCATCTGCCCACGCCCATGCTGATGCGCCACTCGTCGGCGCGACACCATCGCCCGAATCTGCCTTTGGACTATGGCTATGGCGACTATCCGGCACCCGATCTGCTCAGCCGCAGCTGCATCAGCCTCAATCAAATGGAGCCATATTTACAGGCCACAAATTCCCACTACTGTCAACGTCACATGCATCAGCAGTCGCATTCGCATCTGTCGCAGCATCATCAGCCGCCTGTCCAGCATACGCATTCGCATTCCCATCCTCATACGCATACCCATACACATCCCCAGCAGTTGGCCTGCCACAATCTGGACATGCAGCAGGCCAACCGCACGCCCTACCAGCTGGGCCAGGGCAGCATTGGCGCCAAGATGGGCAAGCGCCTGCAGCGGAGTCTCTCCTTCATCCAGCAGCACAACTGCTGCGATGGCCAGATGTACTGCAGCTGGCACAGCACCTACGAGCTCGGCTGCCGCAAGTCTCCCAAGTAAGTCAGATCCATGCACCTGAATGTTATACGAATGTGTATATAAAGAAAATGTCCATTTGGTTCTAAGTGAGTTTTGTGCAGAGCATAGACTCATTTATTTTTCAACAAAATGTTTGAGCTTCTACAACATCAACAATATTTTCCATCAGTTATCTTTTGCTACTTAGTTAAAGATAATAGTCCATTGGTTTTTTTTTTAGAAAAAGATTTTTTCCTATGATAGCTGTTTGATGTTGATACTATTATGCTTATAAAAAAAAAAAACAACAAAAAATGGTTTCTAAAATCAGTTTCGCAAATCGTATCTTAAGGATAGGCGTTGGTTTCAAACGTGAACAGTCATACTTATTAAATTTAGTGTGAGCTTTACAACCTTTTAAAAAATAGTTACCAATTCAATGCGTTTAATGTGCACAAAGATTTATTTTCAATATGCTATTTATAAATTAAAACTGACCATTCAAGAAATGATTTAATATACATTTCATGTTAGCATCTACCCTCAACCAGTTAAACCCGATTTAAGACGACTTTCAATTAATAAGTTAACTTATGTGAATCCTTTTAGAAGTTAAATTTTATTGAGGAGAAAATTGAATTATAAATTGTTAAGCAGTGCGAGTTATTTCTAGAAGCTATCGTTCACACTTAACTGAGAAATGCAATCCACGCAATTAAATGGTTAATTAATTCAACTGAATATTATGCCTGAGATGCATTTGAATGGATTGAGCCGGAGAGCATGTTAAATGGATGCACTTGAATGCAATTGGAATTAAGTGCATGCCTTCTACATGATTAAGTTTTCGGCAGCTCATACGAAACTGACGTTCAATTATCGAATCTGTGTCTCTTTGTTTAATGCCATCAAGCCATAGAAATGCAATTGGGAGTTGTTCGGCTTCGTGTCAGCGCCAACAAAATGTCAACAACATCATTGCACTTGCACTTGCGCTATTTACCAGCCAAAGCACCTCTCAAGAGCCAATCCCCCTCACGCTCGCATTTATTTCCAGATCTCAGGACAGGCAGCCACTCATATGCACTTGCAGCCCCAATTCCACCACATATGGTGGCGGCAGTTCGGCACGCAGTCGCAGCGTGCCGGAGGGCCTATCGACCATGTCGCAGCAGTGTAACTGCCGTCATGGGGCAGGCGTGGCAGCCGTGGCAGCGCCCTCCCGTGAGTTTATCTACGTGCCGCACGCCTACGCCTCGCTGCAGCGGACGCCACATCGACAGAGTCGTCACATGCCTGGAACAGGAGGAGACGGAGGCGGAGGAGGAGCTGGCGCCGCAGCTGGCACCGGAGCTGGCAGCAGCTGTCAGGCAGCCAGAGGCAATCCGCAGTGCCGGCTTAAGCGTTCGCAGTCGCTGTGCCGACCCGTTCACTTTGTGGAACAAATCACCACCTCCGTGTAAGGGGGCGGGGGCGTGTCCGCAGCCACTTGGGCAGTAGAATCGCATAGCATATTTTGTAGTTGTACTCCAGTTACGTGAATCGAATTCCGAATTGTCACATCTTTCTAGTCTTTTGTCGTAGTTAGTAGCACGTATAGTCCAAGTCGAAGAAGTCGAAGCATTAACCGAAATCCCACAAGCAAAAAGCAAGAAACAAAAAAACAAAATGAACGCAACTCGATGAATTTTCTAAATCTATAAACCTATTATTAAAAACAATACTATTCTATGCGGTTTCGCCGATTTCTAAACGTAAACATAGATTTATAAATAATACACACACTCCCACACACCTACACACACACACAGTTAGCAGACGAAAAGCTTTATCATTGTCTCAAACAAAAGTATTTAAATGAACTTTGCTACCAGGCAATATTTTCATAACAAAAGAAAACACAACAACAATAAAAGAATAATAAAGATTAACAAATGAATGAACAAAGAGACCGCCAAGCAGGTGGAGAGAAAACATATTAAATGGTCCATTTTTAAAAACGTACACATACAAATTATCCACCGATACCAATACGAAATATATATACTCGAGTCGCGGCAATTATACGGCCGACGGCACAGTTTCTATATATATTTTTTTTCATTTTTCCACTTGTACTTTATTTTTAAATTAAATATTCCATATACGTTTAAGATGCATGAGAAACTCGAAAGTGAACAGAATTGCACAGAATTTTACAAAATATATTCCACACTTTTTGCCATTTTACCATTCGTTGTGGGGATTGAGCCTTATTTTTAAATGGAGCGCGCATTGAGAAAATATGTAATATTCATTATTATAATGAGATCATATGATGTCATATGTTTTTAACTGCAATTGCAAGCACAATTTCTGGCATAAGTCAACCGCAATTGTACAATGCGCAAACAAACAAAAAATATTTCACAATAATACATATACTGAACGGAATAAATTAAAAGCCAACTTATAATAATTACTCTATAATCTTAATAGGGACATATGTGCAAATATTGAAACAAATAATTAACGATATGGAGCGAAAATTAATATTTGAAAAAAAAGGAAGAAAAATTTGAATTATAAATTCAACAAATGAACGAGGCATAAATTCAATTATATTTAACATAAGTATTAAATTCATTAAATTAATGAATGCCTAAATACAATTTTAACATGATGAACTCATATATCTACGGTTTACCGAAGATCAAATACCCTTGCAGACAAATTAGCTGGATAAGCCTCTTGGGAGTAAAGAGATTAGATCTTTGGCAAAGCTTTGTCAACAGGTTTCTGATTAAATTCCAGAAGTTTGAGTTCTTTAATGTTATTTTCTAGGTAACGAACGATAAAATGCGTAATATATATGGGCTTATGTTTCCAGATCAGGCATATAGACAGATAAATCTTTATTTAACTGAAATATGAGAAAAGCAAGACATATTAACTACCATTCACAAGAGTATAATGCTCAAATGTACATGCCCTTAAATCTCTTAGAGGATAGTAAGCCGTTAATTTTGATTTATTTTTAATTGGTTTTAGATTACGAAAGATGAAAAAGCTGCTATGTGAGATATATGTAGATGAAAGAGCTTGGAAAAATGTTCTTTCAATTAATCTAACTTATTGATTTTTGCAGGAAAAAAGCAGAGGTTTTTCGAAACGCCAATATACAAAGTATTTAATATTTATTCAAATTGTTGCCGCTTTGTTCACTATGCAGCTCTCTCATTGTAGAACCTCTGTTAGATAAAATATTAGTTGCTTTAATCACAGATTTATATATTTATTAATCGATACTAATGACAGCATTTAATGCAGCTAGATAATTTATTGCTGAGCATTAAGCGCACTCTGCAAGGGTATCATTAATAAGGAATTACAAATTATGAAATTGCCTTGGGCAACGACTAACTGCCAAAATATGCAATAAAAAAAACAAATTAACTATTAAATAAATGTCAGGCGAAAGCTGAAAATTGCGAAATCATAAAACCTAATTAACCATAAATTGCGCTCAAAACTATAAACAATTTGAAATGACTTTACCTTTTCTTGTGTCCTCTCTTCTGTGTTCTGTTGGTGCCACAAAAATTTGCGCCGTTTGTGTTCAGCGAAAAGCTTGCATAAATTAAGCATAAATTATTTTAGTCACACACACGCACACACATACACACACCAATCATGCATATCTCAATGCCCCAATCTAAAAAAAATACTATTTCAATTTGTCAACTATTTAACTTAAGGTACAATTGTAGCTAAACAAATTTCCAGACGGCAAAAAAAAAGAATAAATTAGCTATGAAAATTTTGAACTAAACATGGCGTTTGGCTCGTTTGGGCGCTGCGCAACGCATAAATACTTGTACTTTAATAATTAAATTTGTAACTCTTTATCATTAGTAGTTTAGTGATAAATGTTAAATAAAGCAATTGCAAATGCAAATAGAAACTCGTGAATCCAAATCCAAATGTCAACGCAAATTAAAATATCCGCATTCAAATGCGAAGAGTGGTCGAAATTAAATTCACAGCATGGGCTTAGCCACAGGATGCAGGATGTTCGACTGTTGGGAAGCTCGGCGCAGGATTTTCGGCTGTGCTCGCAATAAACTTTTATTTATTACGTGCTAAAAATTAATAAACCCAGGGAAAGGTTCAAACTTAGCCACGAAAATGTCATATTTTATTTATTAATTAATAGCATTAACATAAAGCGTCAATTTGTGCACACACACACACACACACACACACACACACACACAAAATATACCAAACTCTAATGCCAGACGATTAAAAACTTTGACCCCAAAGGGAAGTCAGAGTCAGGCTCCATTTCCGCTTTATAATACCTACATATAACCCAGGGCGTCATTATGGAACGTGCCTAGACTGCAAACAGTTGAGCAAGTAAGCATCCAGACAAAAACAACAACAACAAAAACAACAAAAACAACAACAACAATGCAGACAAGAAGAACGGCGTCAATGATATGCTCAATTTTTCATGCATTATGCTGGCGTACTGTGCGTATGCTTAATATTTGCCTGATATTGACTTGGGCACAAAGCACAGTTAAGCCTGGCAATATCTGCGCCGTTAGCTGGCTGAAAAGGAGAGGAGGAGACTGTACAGATTCCTCATAGAAGCCGTAAAGCCAGCCTAAAATGCATAAGACAATTTGTGCCGCCAGCCAAAGTCTATATAAATGTCTTACGACTATACAACTATTTATACAATACGTACATGTGTGTGTGTGTGTGTGTACATGTTCATGTATGTGTATGCCAACTATACAAACAGATCCAACGGTAACTGTTGTGTATATTTTACGTCCGAACAAAATGCGGAGCATTTCCCTTTAATTGTTCAGATTGTAGCTGTAAATTGTCAGATCCATTAAGATTTTTTAGATAAGCGTCGAAATGACAGTTAGATTGGAATTCAGGCTAATATAAAATCAATTAAGATATTGGAAAATGCTAACTGGCCTTTAGGTCTAATAATAGACATCAAAGTTATGGCAGATTCAACTGCCTGTAAAGGAAGAGAATAGGGGGAGGATGAAAGTGATAAAAAGCTATTAAGTCTGTAAGGGGATTCGGCGAATATACCAAGAATGTTATATTGAATCAAAATCAAAATCATCAATGGATTAATCTATTTGTAAATGCGCAATCATTGAAAATTTACCTAATATATAAATTTATTCTCAGAGCTTCAGAGGGAGGATAAGAAGATATATATCTGCTATTTATAAATAGAGAGATAAGACTTTGATTCTTAATCTGTCAAATGAATTCACAATTTTTTCTGCTATATTTCAAACCTCCCTTTAGAAAATACCCATACATAATCAATATAAATTAGAAAAGAAACTTCTATAAAGCCCTGTAGAACAGGGATTGGTACTTATTTTAATTAGAACAAATTATGTGAAGGGCTTCTTGGTAGGCATAGCAAATTAGGCGGCAAAGAAGCTTTTTAATGTTTAATTAGAAGGTTTGGCAAATTAATTTGAAAATGACAAGACACGAAGTCAATAACAGCGAAGAGTTTTTAAGGATGAAGCACCTCATGGAATTCAAAGATAGCTGAAGGAATGCGAGATAATACGAAGGACATGCTAAGTGAAATTCGGAAAAGTAAAAAAAAAAAACATTAAATAAATGCTATAAGACAAAGGCGAAAGTTGTTGAAAAACCAAAAAAGTTTTTCATTAGGTGTAAATAAAAATTCGAAAGCTACATAAGATACACCATGGAAGAGCATCGCAGTCTCGTTGCTGGGGATTCAAGTTTGGTTCAACTTCCGTTTTTGGATTTCGGGGGTTGGTTCTGAAGTCAGCGCGTCGAACAGAGGCCGTGCGAAAACAATCGCATGCCAAAGTCAACTTCACGCCGCATTGTCGTCGAAATTTTGCTAGGGGCCTGGTGGGTGGAGGTAGCCCGAAGCCTGCTCCGTGATGAGTCCTGCCCGTGTCCTGGCCAACTGTCTGTGCTGGCTTTGTTGACACAGCAGCAGCAGCAGCAGCAGCAGCAGCAGCAGCAGCAGCAGTAGCCGGCAGAGGCGTCGCTGCTGCGTTGGCATGCGCACAGGCACACACACGCTCTGTTGCCTACTTCCAGGCGTCTTTGAAGCTGTCGCCGTTCATTGTTGCGCTTTTGCTGCCACACAGTGCCCGCCCTTGTGCCCGGACCCTCTGCCTAAAGAATGTCGTAAACATCTGTTTTGTGTTTGCCTTTTGCCTTCCAGGCGCGCCCGCTCTCACGTTGCGCACTCGGCGCGCTCTCTCGCATTCTCTTTCTAGTTCTCGTGCTCGCAGCATCCTGGCAGCGTTTCCATATGATGGCCTGTGACTGCTGTGCGTCTCCGTGGCAGTGCTCCGCATCAGTTCCAGCATCAACGCCACGGCGCACGGAGCCAGCTCGACTCGCAGGACACGCAGCAGCAACGCACACACACACAGCGTACGCAAAGGCAAAGGCAGAGGCAGACGCCTGGCGCAGAGGCCCAAAGTGATTTTCACAGCCAAACGATTTTCTAATTTTCCACGAGACAATTAAAAACGCATTAGCCAAATGGAGTTGCCACCGTCTAGCTGAGACTATTAACTGCCACATTTTAGCCAAAAAAAAACAAAAAAACAAACACACGCACACACAAAAATCTAAACGTGATTTTCCACAGTGCGTTGGCTGTTTTCTCTCCCCTCGAATATCGATTGCTGTTGCCTTGCATAAGTCCAGAGTTGGGTATACAAACGCAGCGCGTCTGAAAGGTGTACAAAAAAATACAAATAATAAAGAAAAAAAAAACCAAATAAAAGCAACAAAAGCTTGGAACACGAGATGGTGCAACGCCCAGAACACAATAGCACACGAATGCACAAGAACAACGAAGGCAACTTGTCGAAATTAAGTTTTAATTATACATATTGAATCGTGCATGATGATGATGTTGATGTTGCAGCAACAACAGCAACTGAGGCAGCGCCAAATGCGGACAAAGTTATTTTTAAACAATTGACAGCAGCAACAACAATAACAGCAAGAACAACAACAACAACAACAGCAGCAGCAGCAGCAACAACAGCTGCAACAACAACAACAACTGAGGCAGCTCCAATTGCAAGCAAAGTAAATTTTAATCAATTGACAGCAGCAACAGCAACAGCAGCAGCAACCATAGCAACAAGAGTAACAACAACAACAGCAGCAACAACAACATCAGCAACAGGAAACAACAGCAACAGCAACAACAACAGCAGCAACAACAACAAGAGCAGCAACAACAACAACATCAGCAACAACGAAACTTTTATATATAGCCTCAGCAGATTTCGAGCAAAGGTACCTCGCAGTGTGTGTGCGTGTGTGTGTGTGTGTGTGCGTGTTTGTGTGTGTGTCTGCTAACATTTATTTTTGGGCCAAAATGGATATCGCCCTGCGTGGCACAGCATCAACGACTGGCACTGGCTCGGCCACAGGCACTGGTAAGTCCTTGGGAGAGTCACTGAACTGACGCTGAACGCAAAACATGTCAGTTCGAAGACAGCTACAAGCAGTTACAGTTACAGTTACAGCTACAGTCACAGTTACAGCAAAACACACACAACTTAGACACAAAAATAATCACATAGCATTGTGTATGATGTGTGTGTGTGTGTGTGTGTGTGTTTTGCTGCTATTGTGATTCATTTGTCTGCCTTTCTAATGGAAACAAACCCAGATACTCAACAACAATTCATTTCGCAGGTCTACATCATGCCGTCTCATTGGGCAACATTGGGGTCTCCACGAAGGTCGGTTGCACACTAAAAATATAACACACTGTCAGAATATTGAATGAGTTTCAGTTGTCAGTAGATTAAAAGGCGTAACTTGGGAAAATAAGTGTTAGCAACAACTTATTTGGTTTTATAAGGAATATTTAAACAATTATGACAATGTTACTACCACATTCATAGACCTGACTTGTTTTCAAACCTAAATACTCGTTTATAACTGAATATATATTCTGAATTATATTCTTTAATTGTAACCAGATAAATTTAACTCATGTTTTCCATCATTTTTTAATGCGTAAAGTGTCTTTGCAAAAATAAGAAAAAACAATGTTTAAGCAGTTTAAAGTGCGAAATAGATTTATTACGTATACGCACTATGGTGTACAGGAAATATCTTAAAATTACTTTAACAAATTTAATAACAATTAAAAAGGACGCATATTGCGTGAACTCTAATTCTGTTGAGTTAAATAAATAATAATTATTATTATATAATGTTCGCGTTACATGTGGCGTATGCGTAATTTTTTAAAGATATTTCATTTGCCAATTAAAAAGTCTTGAGGTTTAGTTTCTAGCTCCAATCTCTAATCCCTATCAGGCCACCTATTCCAGCCACATGGATCGCAGCTACGACTCTGAGGATGAACACACGGGTCGTCGACGTTTGCGTCAAACACAATCCACCGAATTGCAGCCTCGCACCTCCGTCTATTCGCGCGGGGACATAAGAGAACAGGTGAGTGACTGCCACTTACGGTTAGTTATGCACAACTAACCTCTTTCTTTTTTCTCTATATAGTACTGCCTTACAGATCGTCAGCTGAATAGCATTGAGCAGCGTCCGCGTCGGGAGCGTTTCTTTGGCTGTCTGTCGCGCCGCGGCCAGACACAGACGAGCAGTTTTCTGGGCGGCTGTGTGGGTCGACGTGTGCCCTCCGACGAGAATTTGGCCGCCTATGCGCCCTTCGAGAAGTATCCGCGGTGCGTCCAAGCAATCAAATGTTTTTGCAGTATTTGCTAATTTGATTTTTGTTTAGCTATCAAAACAACTATACGGACACACACGAATTGGATAGTTCCTATTTTCGCCGGCAACCGGCATCCATTTTGAGCACCGGCAAGTCCAGTGAACCGGATTTGGGTGGTCGGTACAGCTGGATAGGTCAATCGGCACAGATGAACAACAACAGCGACTATCAGACGGAAACAAGGTATGAGTCTTACAAAGTACTGCAGCCGCAAGCCCCCGCCCAATCAAACTGTAAAATGCTATGCCAAACTGTCGGTAGAGATCATGCTTAAACTGTCGCACTATCTGTTGATTTTCTCTATCTTTCTACCCATATATATACATAAGACATTCCTATGTAAAACGCTTGCAATGCTTGCTCTTAGCTATTCCCATGCAACAACAACAACAACAACAACAAAAACTCTAACAACAACAACCAGCCTGCATATCATCTTTGCATAATGCCAAACGCTTTTTGCTTTCAAGGTCTATCGCTTTCTGTAAACTACACTACAATATCTTTGCGATTGCCACAAACCCAAAAAACCTAAAGAAAAACAATCGAAAATCAAACTAGAAGCTGTAAAATATATTTCCTATATACTTTTCGTTATTCATTCACCCTCCCCCACTTCTCTCTAAAACGACTAAAAACCAATTAAACCAAATTGAAACCAAATCCAAATAACTAAATGAACAAAATGTGTAAAAAGGGCAACTTGTTGTACAGCACCACTTGAATCCTTTTACCAGGATGTTTTGCTACGGAATTATTATGTCGAGCTATGCGCTCCACCACATCCTACACCACCAACATCACACACCACCAATCAAATCGCTAATGTAAATGTTTGGTATGTAAAGTGATCAACCAAAGAATAATCTTAAAATCTAAACTTAAATTAATTACAATTACATTTTAACTTAAAACTTAAACTAACAATTAAGAAAAACGTTTTAAAAGTGCGCTAATTAAAAATGATATATTTTGTTTGTATTTATTTAAATGCTATGTGTCTGCACGTGACTAAAGTTCGAGAAAAGAGAGCAATGTTTGTTAGTTATATGCCCAATATATACGTTTGCCTCAAATAGTTGCTAATAGTTCTTGGTCCATATTCTGTTTCACAGCTCGTATCACTGCCCCACGTATGCCACAATGCCCATGCCACAGCAGCAGCTGCAGCAACAGTCTGGCAACCCCAGGTGAGTAGCACAAAATAAACTATTTCCATAAAGAAACGCATTCGTTCACGATCTTAGCACATGTTCATGTCAAAATGTATGTCAGCTGACAGCTAGTTCAATTTCGCACTCCTACATATTACCATAGAGATTCTCCGAACATTAAGTTCTCATAGGAAAAAGAAAATATATCCAAGGATCATATGTACCTTATCCAGGACATAAGAGCGAGCATTGACTTTTTCGGTTTGCTATTGTCATTTAAAGCTAGGAAAAGACCAGCAACTGATGCTTAAGAAGATCAAATGTCACTAGACAACATGTAAAAGTGCCTGTCACCTTTAGCTAGAACTTAAAAAAGCTTTCCCGCAACTAATCATTGAACATTTTTTGATCCACAGAACGAAGCACGTAAGCTTCGCCCGATCTCATACTCTGACCAGCTTTGACACCGTCAATGCCGGCTTTCGCTCATCGGACCGCTTGAAAGGCGCACGCAGTCAGGAGCGTCTGATTGGTGGCAAGAAGCCCATCATTGCAACGGGCTCCATGTACGAGACTCTGCAGCCCATACTACCCCATCAGCAGCAAGCACAGCAACAACAGCAACAACAACAACAACTGCAAAGCTCTACGCTGCCGAAGACCTGGCTGCCAGCTCCAGTTCAGCTGCAGCCATGTCAGCATCACCATGCTCCCATTCACCTGCATCAGCAGCTACCAGGTAAGCCTGGCCGAATGCTCCAACCCACTTTGTGGCATCTTACTGAAATCCCAATTTATATCCGCAGACAATATGGTGGGCTTGATTATACCGCAGCCGCTGCCTGTGGCTTTGCCGCCGCCTAGTCCCGAGGTGCTCATTATTGAGAAGAAGTTCCGCAGTGCAATGAAGACGCAGGCAACCCAAACGGAGATGGCGGCTCGTCGCGAGGGTCTCTCCAATTCGCAGCTGCTGGCCATGAGTCCACGTGCTCCTCATCGCATCAAAGTCATGTCACAGGGCGCCCAGACGAACGGTCTGCAGAATGGCAAAAAGCTAACGAAGAGTCTGTCGGAGATACCCAATGGCAAGGATCTGATGCATCAGCATTACCAGGGGTAAGTGTGGGTAACAGTTAAATGGGGGTCAGTAAGCTTTCTATCAAGAGTTGAATATAAGCTGCTAAAGAATTAAGTAGAAAGATATTACATTACATTACATTACATACAGCACCTAATAAATCCTACGAATATGTCCACTTATCTCTTCCTGGTATCTAGTCAGCCTTGTGTCTAGATAAAATTACAGACTTAAATGATTCCATAGATCCTTTATACCGGTACCCCAACTAACCTTCCATCCTCTCTGTTTACTTTCAGTTCGGCCTACCCCCACGACTTGATTTATCGCACCCAATCACAAGATGTGGTTCCACTGCAAACACTGTCCGATGCACAGAACAACATCATGTACTATACGCCGCCGCCGCCGCTGCTGGACGCGCACAGCTACGGTCTCGGCATGGAGCATCTGAGTCGGGGCCGGGGCGAGCAGAATGTGGAGTACGTAAATGTGAATGCGGCTGCGCTGGCGCTGAACGAGAGCTTCGACTACGAGAGCAACAGCTTGCCACGACGGGCATGCACCTCGCACGCCCGCACCGAGACGGATTACTTCTCGAACAGCTTGCCCCGGCGACCGGATGCACTGCACAGCCACGATGTGTGCAAGCACATCACGGAGTGCGCCGAGCTAATGACGGACAGCGTTCCCCTGGATTTCACGCGACCTCATTTGCTGCCGCCGCCCAGCGAGTACTGCAAGAACGATGATGATCCTGTCGAGGATTACTACGAGGACGAACAGGAGGAGGAAGAGGATATGCGAGCACACGAAACGGAGAGCTACAGCTCAGAGGTGTGCATGGAGCAGGTCGTGGCGGCGGCGCAGAATCGTCGCATGTCAATGTTACCCATGGACGACTCACCCTTCAGGCGGGACGATATCCGCCGCCAATCCATGCCGATCTATGGGCAAACAGAAAAACTGATCGATGGCTTTGGGCCACGCAGCTCGTTTCGGCATCGCGACAAAGTCAGCTGTTTTGCGAAGGAGCCGTCGCCGCGGGACGAACAGGAGATCTTCATAGACTTCAAGCCACACGTCTCGCCCAAGCCCAGTCCCAAGCAGCAAGTGAAGCATCGCAAGCAGCACAAGGCGGAGATAGCCATGCGTAAGATGCAGCAACAGCGGCTGGCACAGGCGGCCGCCTTTACGCTGCCCAAGTTGAAGCAGCCAGTCGGGGTTGAGGCTAGAAAAGTTGAGCTTGAGCCCAGCGACGAGGAGGATGATGAAGAGGAGGAGGAGGATGATGATGCCAATGAGCGGGAACAGCAGGAGCACGAGCCCGACTCGGAGCAGCCGCAAGCAGACGACGATGAACCAATCTATGAGAATATCATGCCCTGCACATGCAAGCTAGAGCCAGCGGCCACCGAACTGGTGGACAAACGGACGCAGTTCCGGAAGCGCTCGGTTAGCCTGGATGATGACTATGCCGCCGTGACGGCCACCGCCTGTCCGGCGCCCAGCTTGCGTTTGCCCTCCACGCCGGCCAGTCCATGTCGCGATGAGCTGCTGCTGGCCAATGTCTCAACTTATCCATCCTCAGACTCGCTGGCAAACGACACCACCCGCGATCACTCCGACGGCATCTGGAATGAGTCCCAGGTGACCGTGCTGACGGCTGAGCACAGGGACATCTCCGATGGCTCCTACAGTTCCAATATGTTGCTCACGCCCTCCTCCAAGCGCAAGAATCTGCTGCTGCAGCATCAGCAGCGCAGCTCTGTGGACACAGATGCTCTGGACCTTGAGGAATTGGTGAGTCTTGGGGAAACACAAATCTCTTTCTCTCTTGTGCTCTTAACACTCATTCAACTTTTAGAGTCCCACCTATGGCCTCCAAACACTGCCGAAGATCATAAGGACACCTACGCCCACAACATCAAAGCCGGCGACGGCGCCCACCCAACCGATTCAAACGCCCGCTATAGCCGTCACGCCCTCAAGCAATCAGCTGCCGGACTCGGTTAGCTCTCCTCTGCCCAAGCGCAGCATGGCCTCCAGAAGCTCTATGCCAGATGCCCGCCAGCTTATGTATGTGTCTGGCGTGCCCAAACAGCGGTAGGTTGAAGTCTCAGCCCAACGCAATGCGATAATCCATTTAATATTGTTTCCTTCCGCTTAGCCACTCGGACGCCTCGTTTCTGCCCTCCGGCACGGATTATGCGCGCAGCGCTGACATTTCCGAGTGCAGCACAAACACAGATGAGTATGCGACCTGCACGGATACCTCGAAGCGTACACCAGGTATTAAGACACCGCCGACCACGACTAGCTCATCGTCGACTACACAAGTGCCAGGTTTGGGGCTCCCAAGTATTGTGTGTATCTGTGTGTGTGTATGTGTGTGTAGTCCACATAACACTAAGTGTGTGTTACATCCTTGAATGTTGTGCCGTATTCCCGGACTCAGTCAGTGCTCATCCCCACACCAATCACGCTTGCCGCCTTAGTACTAATCTTGCCTCTAATATAGCCTAATGCCTCTTAGCTCATCCACATTCACAATTCTCTAGTTTGTTGTTGTTGCTTGACGAACGCCTTGCCCGCAATGCTTTAGCTGTCTTTAGCTGTCCATTATAAAGATCTGTTCTAATGCCGAAATATTTCCATCACACATTTGTAGTATCCACTCAGAGCTCACAGCTGGAGAAGACCCATGCGGGCAGTTCTTTCGAGAGCGCCAGTTCACTTTACTCCATGCGTGAGGAGCTGCTGCAGCATGACGAGAAGCCGCCCGCGAAAGGTGCACAGCTGAAATCCCCAATGGGCTCGGCGGCTGAGCTGACCAAGAAATCGCCCTCGCATTCCATAAGCAGCACCACTTCATCGGGCAGCTGTCCGGTTTCGGGCCAAGCCATCAAATCACCCGCCAAGGAGTGTGAGCCCCAGACAGTTGGCAGCGCCGCCAGTGGGCAGATGAAGGTCAGCGCTGCGGAGACGGCAGCGCCGAAGCCCAAGCCGGAATCCATTTCGGAGGACGAGCGCAGCGAGGTACGTTACTCCTCCTCCGGCTACTATGAGAGTCCGCATGATGAGGACGACGAGGAGCAGGGGCCGCCCAGCTGCAAGTCGCGTCGCCAGCGGCAGGATGACGAGCGCAAGCGACGCAAAACCTGCATGAAGCTGGACATCGAGAAAGAGAACATGCGCGCCCTCACCAGTCCCATCAAGAAGCCTAGCGGCGCCGCCAAGCAGCAGTCACCGGAGCAGCACAGCGCTGGCATTCTCGAGGGCGGCAGTCCCAGCAAGATGAAACGTTTCCGCCCCAAGATACGGCGACAGCTGCGCAAGAGCTCCAGGGAGGATGTGCTTGCTGCGGCTGCCGCTAGACGCACGCGTGCCACACCCACCATTTATGGCCTGAGCAGCGTCAGCGGCGATACAGAGCTGCTTCTGGATGCCAGCATGACCAGTACAATGGGACCGAGGCCCAGCTCCGCAACAACAACAAGTAGTGCGGCGGCCACTACGACAACCACATCGGCCTCCTCCACGGGCACTGCCACGCTGCAGGATCAGGCGGCACCACCGCCCACTGTTAGAAAGCCACATAGCTGCGCCACGCCCACAGCGCTACTATCGCCCAAGCTGCCCGCTACCGTGTCGGTGCCCGTTACCAAATCCGCCTCCGAGGCGGGCCAGCTCAAGGCGAAGTCCATTGAATCACTGCGCTCCGTGTCGCCCGGCTCGGACTCGGTCTTCTACAGCGAGGCCGATGGCAATGCGGCCAGCACGGAGCAGGGACACTGCCTGCACTGCGGCAAGGATATGGAGGGCAAGCAACACAACAATACAGTCAGCGAACTTGCCGGCGACTCCGTTGAGTCCATACCCTACATCGAACAGGAAGCGGACATTGTGAAGCCGCCCTCAGATTTCGCTGACTCGCCGGTGACCACGAAGACCACCCAGCGGTTGTACAAGAAAATGGATAAACGCTTTCGATCCGAGGAGCGATACCATGGCGAACGAGGCAGACACTACAAGACCAGGCAAGAGAACATACGCGCCAAGGTGAGCTATGCGGGAGAAAAGAGAGAGGCAAATTCCATAGAAAAAGAGAACGGCTATTATCGGCACGTCGATGATTAGATTCCCTAGTAGACATGTGTTTTATTTCATATCTTTATTTCTGATCAATTGTTCCTGTGAGCCTCACGATCTGAGATGATTTCCAATATACGTAATGTTATACTTACTTCCTGACAGATCTCAGCTTTCAACCGATTCTTCCAATAGAGTTATATCAAATACTATTCAGATGTTGATCAAATGTTATTCATATGTAAATAGAATGGTAGAACTCGTAATTGCCTACGTTGATTAGGCTACATTCATTCTATTTTAGCTCATTGTTCGTATGCGAGCTATATGATATAATGCTCCGAGTCTTCCGATTCCGACAGCAGAAAGAACAACCTATGCAAATTTCATGTCGTTTCAAGACTGAGGAACTAATTCATTTTGAAATTAGGTTTCAGGGCTGTTAAGACTGATCAAGAAAGTGTATGTATTTATTCTTATTAATTGATCTATTATTTATGATTTATTATTTATATTTTTTTTATTTATTATTTATTTTTGTATATGTGCCTTACATATTTCATGGTCTCTGCAAGACTAACAAAATGTATATTAACCTGTGCAGAGCGAGGAACGTGGCCGCGCGCCTAGTCTACCCAATACACCCATACTGCGACCCGCCGGCTCCAGTCCCTGCGTACTGCCCGATATCAACACGGAGCAAAGTCAGCATATCATCTATAAAGGTCACTACGATGCGGGTCGCTACACGCGCCTAACCGACGATGATCTGTGGACGCAACTGGATCACCAGTGCTTCGGTGGGTTCTCTACGCTTTCGTTGGTTTTCAAGCCCGTTAATTTGAGAATTCATTAAATGCCTTTGCAGATCGCTCCCGCGAGCGTCGCGCCTCCACTGAGTCGGAGAAGGGCTTTCATGCCAAGTATCAGGTGATCTTGCATCGTCTGGTTCAGCGTCGCTGCACACTCGAAATGTATCATCGCCAGAAGCACAACAACTTCCGTAAGTGTGTGTACTGCAGGGAACACCCTGTATTGTTTTCTATATTTGGCACAACGTGCGCGTTGAATTGTACAAAAAGAGCCACGAGAGAGCGCGTTGTATGCCCTTACAAAGGTTATTCTAATTATATTAGACCTCGTGTTGTGATAAATATTTTTCTATGAATCTTCAAGTTTCGGTATAAATCAATTGTCTTAAAATACGTATATATTATAATCAAAAAGCTACTCCTCTTATATTCGAAAATTTGTATGAGGGAGACTTTTAATTAAAATGTTCGGAATTTTGAAAATATTATTGAAGCATATTTAAGCTTCAAAATTCGAAACCAAATGGCAAACTATACGGCCAAAAAATTGTACCATAGAGACTCCCTTTAATTTAAGCATTTGCAAAAAAATGTTTAATAGCATATATTTCCAAAAGAATCATCATATAATCATAGTACTTGCATGAAAGGTTTGCCATACGTATATTTCGAAACAAGGGTATTTGGGCTTCGGCATTCACCCGGTTGTTCACGCCGTTTTCCTTATGATAGTGGGTCGGTGGCGCTCTGACTTTTCATGACCGGCACTTGGCATACGAAAAAAGCGAAAAAAAAAAATACAAAATAAAAAATAGTTTTTTATGTTTGATTCTGTTATCGAAAATAGTTGCGGTGCGTGCTTTGTTGTGTGCCGATGCGACGGAGCGAACACCTTTCGATCGGATCTCGTTATTATCAAATGTAAAAAGTGCAAATTCTGCCGCGTCCCAAATTTCAGTTCAGAGTGTTCAAGGCAGTTGTTGATCGTCAGCGCTAAAAAAAACACACACACATATTTACACAATAATAAATCCAAATGATTGGTGGGTAAACAAAAAATCGCATTTCACATGCCAAGCGCTGGGCCTTAAATCCAATAATTTTCCAAATAATGCCACAGAATTAATATCGTCGAATTCGCCGCCGGATTCGGTGCGACGCAAGCTTGAGGAGGTGTTAAAGCTAATGCTCTTAGTCTGGGCACGTGAGAGTTTCGTCATATCAACGCTCAGCAATGGCGCGCACGGTAATGTGTCCGGAAATAAAAGCACACAAATCACATCTCGCACAAATCTATAGATGAGTCTATGATATATACTTTATGTATCTTTCTAATTGTTTCCCTCGCGCAGGCGTGGACAAGACGGTGGTGGTGAAGAGCGATTCGGGTGAGTTTGGCTTTCGCATACACGGCTCCAAGCCGGTGGTGGTGGCCGCCATTGAGCCCGACACGCCGGCGGAGAGCTCCGGCCTGGAAGTTGGCGACATTATCATATCGGTGAATGGCGTCCAAGTGCTGGACAAGCATCACACGGAGGTGGTCAAGATAGCCCACGATGGCTGCGAAAAGCTGGAGCTGCAGGTAGCCCGCACAATTGGCGTGCTCATGCACGAGCAACTGGAGCCGCCCAGTCAGCCCATCTTCAGCGGCTACCTGTGGCGTCAGAGCGGCCAGGCTAAAGGTGCTCCAAATACCAAGAAGTGGGTGCGACGCTGGTTCTCCCTGCGGCCAGACAACTGTCTGTACTACTACAAAACGGAAGATGTAAGTCTTACAAAAACACATATGAATATGATTCCCAACTAGTTCTCGAATTAATAGTTACGAGAACACTTTCGGCAAGTTTATTTATGTCATATATCACACATTATGGGAAGAATATGTTGAGTTAAATATGAGCTAGTGGCACAACAACAACGAAAATAACAACATTCTGTGATATATGACCATATATTTTTAAAAATATTGAATATGTTTTGATACTTTTGAGCTTCTTAAACAATGAATACTTATTTAATATTAGGGGTAGTTTGTTAAAGCTTTAAGTTCCGCTACAGCTTATAATAAGTATAAATTCTTGTATTAAAATACAAAAAGAATTGGAATTATTTTTAGCTAATAATGAACAAGTATTGTTCATGAATTTTTAAGAAAATTATCATAATAGAATTGATCTTTTAAAAACATAGTATTCAGCTCTTTAGCTCAAGGGCTGTTTACTTTTTTATTTCATCTTTTAACAAAATAAGTTTGATATTTGAAGAACGATGTAGAAAGATTTCCTAATAATCGATCATAAGGAAACTAAGCAGTGGACTTATTACTAATAGCAAGTGAGTCAGTTAAGTTTATAAAGATATCAAAAATAAGACTGACTCAATTAGTTTATGTCAACTAATTTAGGTAAAATTTAAAATGTTTTTAGTTAAAGTAATTAACGTAATGGAAAAGTCTGTTGTTAGCAAATGTGTTTAGACTTGTTTAACTTGTTTAAAAAAGTTATTTAAAATTTCTTTTAATAGGATTCTCAGCCCGTGGGTGCCATGATAATGGCCAAGCATACTGTGGACTTGTGCCCCCTTGATATAGGCAAGCCGTATGCCTTCAAAGTGGACTCCGGTGAGGGCATACCCATGTATGTGGCCGCTGACTCCGAGGAATTGGCCAACAGATGGTTGAATTTGCTGCGCCAGGCGGCCACACAGGATAATCAGTGGCTGGACAAAAGGTTGGGGCACATTGATCTTCAAGAAACTCACAGCCAGCTCATTTACTCACTCTCTCTCTCTTCTCTCCCTCACAGTGCCCGCTGTCTGTACCAGAGCCCAGGCAACATTGTGCGACCCGATTGCTTTGGGCATTTGCTCAAATTGGGCTCAAGGTGGTGCGGCTGGTCGATCCGCTATTGTGTACTTAAGGATGCCTGCCTCTATTTTTATCAAGATTCAAATAGCAAAAGTGCATTCGGTGAGTCACAGACAGACCATAAAGAAGTCTGCTCTAGAATGGTCTAGTTAAGTGCAATAGGCTAAGAGATACCCTGTACACGGAAACTAAAGCTAAATAGCTCCATAAAAAATACGGCGGACTATAATTTAAGACAATAATATAAAAGTGCAGCTAAAATTCAAATTAGAAAGGAACAAAGGAGTGAGAATGAAGTCAAATAATAAGGAACATATATATTAATAGTCCGCTAAAAAGGTCTACTAAATTCCCTATCAGACTCGTGTTAAATTTTGGTGTTACAGGGTAGTCTAGCAAATAAACAGACTGCAGACGCATGCAGCTAATTAATTAAAATTTGGTGAATCAATTTGGTTTTCGTCTAGGCATGGCCTGCTTGCACGGCTACAAAGTGGCCTCGATGTCCACCAATGCGTCCGGCAAGAAGAACTCATTCGAGATAATACCACCAGAGGCGAAATTGCGTCATTATTATTTCTGCACCGAAAGCGAAATGGATAAAAAGCGGTAAGATCTCTAAGCATTTATTTTGATTACATTTGTAATATATTTTGTATTTGCAGTTGGATATCCGCACTGGAGTATTCCATAGATCGGTGGATCAAGTCCGGGTAACTAAGGTTAAAAACACGCTCCAGATCGGCGCTCAGTAGCCGACGCAAGCGTCGTAGCTTTAGCTACTTTATGGATTAGTTAACGTCTGGAATTCATATATTTGGGACATTAGTACGGGTACTAGGTACTACCAACTAGCTCTTAAGCAAAAACGACAACAACAACAACAGCAACAAACACAAATTATATAGAAAATAGTCCAGAGTTTTTTATAGCTACTAAGACAAGGAATTTAGGCAGTCAATCGTCGAATCGGAGGCTTAAAACTATTTTGCAATATACCATAGAGAATTTTTGGTGTGTATTCTTGTTATATAATTATTATAGCTTATGTTTAGTGAGGTTGTCTTGTTATACACACATTCACACACACACACACACACACACATGCACATACACACCATATATATATGCATAACATAGCGTATAGTACTTATATATATAGTCGTATAGCAGACCAACATATTGTCTAAAGTGTGTTTGAGTTGAAAACAAAATTCATTAGGCTTTATCGATTGAGAGATAATTAGGTATTCAAAGGCTCAACCACATGGCAATTGATATCCATGTTAGACGGGTATCTAAAAAGTGAGATATAATATTTACAAGATTAAACTTTTGGGGAGGAATCAAAAAACTACTCATGACCAATTTCACAGGCATCAAGCAGATAATAGTAAAGTTATCACGAAAAGCGGCTGTATTGGAAAGGTTTAATATTTGAATACAAAATTAATGTGCATGTTATATGAGAAACACGGTTTTCGTCCCTACAACAATATGCGGAAAAAGAAGAGAAAAAAGAAAACAAGATGGTTTATTAGTTAGACACAATTATTATTGATATGTATAGCTTTTTTATAAACATTAAAATCGGGAAAGAAAGTGAATCACATTGTAGCTAAGCTTAGTTTTTTGATAGGTTGAGTTTTTTGGGATTGCCATTTTGTTTTCGCGTGAGTCGATCGATCGATCGATCGATCTATCTGAGTGACAAGAGAGACACAATAATAATATGGCAAATACTTTATGAGTACATTGAATACTTCACAATCCAGTAGTTACTTTGTCATATATGCGATATATGATCTTTAAATATGCTGATTTCCCTTCTTTTGTGGATCAGTGTGTGCAATTTATTTTGTTAGTGCTACACACAAACACACACACACGCACATGCGTATATATATTTTATATATTTTAAATAGAGATATCCAATTATTGAGTGTGTGCTGATTCATTTAGAGAATACTTTATTATATATACATGACAGCGTGACAGCCATTTTTATGTTATGTGGAAAATGTGAGCAAACCATTAAAAAAAGAAAAAACAATTACCAAAAAAAAAAAAAAAAAAACACTAAATAAGAGCTTTAACTATTAAATAAAGAATATACCAAGAACAATTGTTAAATTGTGCCATATTTTAATTCAAGAGAAAATTACAAAATGCTGCAAAAGTTTTTTGGCGTATTACAAAATTATTGTCAATATTATTGAAGCACATTTTGTGAAATATGTGGTTGTGTTATACTCTTGATTAGATACAGCTTCTCTTTATCTAACTTAACCGATTCAAGAATAGATGCATGTTAAGTAATAAGCTGGAAATATGAGCTCAAACCGGTTCGATTCGATCTCTTGCTGTCAACTGTATTTTAGTTAACACATACTTCAATCTATGCAATTTTTAAATTTTACCACAGGTACAGTAGAGTTGAGCTCCTTCTAAGGATAGCCGTTCCCATGTCTAAGAGTACGCCAATGACAAATGTGTAAGTTGTGGTACTGCTGACAGCTTGAGGGCATTGAAATGGGCCTAAACATCATTAATTAGGCTCAATGATGCAACGAACTCGGGTCCTACCTGCAACTGCAACTATCTGGCTGCCACTTTGCCCCTGGCCCAATCCGTCAGGCTCAAACCAAAACGAAGCATTTCGAATGCGATCAATGAACCTGTCAGCCCGACTCGCCACTCGCCACTCGCGACTCTTGACTGCGGCTCTAGCTGCACGGTTGTTTAACACAAATTTTGAGTAATTTATTTCAGATCGTAAAGAGCTGCAAAATATGCACACACGGCAGCCGGCACCGAGAAGTCAACGACTAGCATAACAATTCGCTCGCCCTATGGGACTGCTACCGTTTTTGTTTCTTGTCTGCCTCCAGAGCTGCCCCTGTCGCTGTCCCAGTGTCTATTCGGGCCTCTACCATGTGCTGCATGCAACTTGCCACTGCTCTCGGATTCAAGTCACGGCGTTGACAACAACAACAACAACAACAACAACAACAACATCGGCAACAATAACAATTTAGTTCCACTGTGCGGCCCATGCCACTGCCTTAATTATCTCTTCTTTTCTCAGTCTCGCAGTCTGAGCCTTTTCTTTGTGTTTCTTCTGCTGCTTCTTATATTGTTTCTTTGATTTTATTTCTTGGATTTTCTTTGCCACTTTTGAAACAGTTGGTGGTTCTTCATCGTCATCATCACCGTCGTCATCTTGACCAGCATCATCAACATCATCTAGGCGTTTTCGTCAAACGCAACTCCCTCTCTGTGGGACCACAGACTCTGCAGTGGCAGCTCGCCAAGACCCTGACTGTGTTTCGTTTTTTTCCTCTTAATACTTAGTCGCATACCTTTGTTGTTTAACATGTGCGGGAGAAAAGGTTGCCAGACTGTTAAACCATCAACCTGTTGGAACTGTAGAAACCTACACACACATGCATATATAATCAGGCATCTAAATTCAGGCACTCTTTGGGCAAAAATATTTAAATTAATGTATATAATTATACTCAAGTTGGTTGCACAGCCTTTTAACTTTAGAGGATTTTTCAACTTTATCTGTATATTTTATCATTTATAGAACACGTTTTATTTCTAATTGTTTCTGTTATACATATAAATATATAAGTACTAGCAATAAATACAGTAAGATTCTATCCAATCTTACAATATTTAGCTTATGAAACGAAGTATTTAATAATACAGGTTATTTTTGCGATAGCATATAAGTATTATATATGTGTGCGTGTGTGCATGTATGTGTGTATGTTTGTGGGTGTGTGTGTGTGATAGTGTATATATGTATATGCATGCATGCATGTTTGTTTTCCAATACCAAATGCAGACAACGCTTATTTTTCGAATTTATACCACGTGCTCTCCTCCTCGATTCTCAAGAATTCAAGTAGGCCCTGCAGTTTTCATGTTTAGCTAGTAATGTTTTTTTTTTTTTTGTGTTTTTGCTTGGTTTTTTTTTTGTTTTTTTTTTTTTTTGTATGTGTGTGTACATTCATAAGTATATACATTTATATGTATGCATTTATGTATACCTATAGGTACGAATGTTCATATGCATTCAGGTATTATGCATGCATGTATATATGCATATATGTATATATGTAAGTATGTATGTATGTATGTATGTATGTATGTATGTATGTCTGCATGTATGTGTGTATGTATTTATATGGTTATATGGTTTGTATTAACATTTTTTTTTAAGTACATTTTCCAATAGGCGTATAAAGTTTCGCAAAGTTTTATTATGGTAAATGGTAAAAACGGTCTCAATATATTTAACTAAAAAAAGAAGCTATTAGGAGTATTACCTGAAATCTTGTTTTATTTCACACAGCTTATTTGAATTGAGAATTAAGCAAACTCTACGAATAATCCTTTGATATATTAAATCATATTGTATTTGCTCCTATACTGGGAGTACCCTTGAATATTAAGATCATAAAGTTAAGAATTCAATCAGAGTACTCAGAAATGTAATTTTCAATAATGTCCCCCATCGCATTCGACTCACAAATCACACCCTACCACCATATCATATTAGGTTCGACTCCCCCAAGCCGCAAGCGGCCACCGCAGTTACTCCCTCGCCCATTGGAAACTTACCGAGCTGAATGCAGTCTGGCAACCCGTGAGTTTGTTCGTCTACCCTCGAAAACGGTAAGCAGTCGGTAAACAGGTAGCTCTCTAACTGACAATAACTCGTCGTACGTATGCACGTTCCGTGTGTCTGTCCGCTGAGTCCGGCTGTCCGCAGCGTGCGACTGGCGGTCGGTTGGTTAGTTTGTTTGCCAGTTGCTCTTGTTGTTGTTGGGCCTTTCTCACTTGGCTGGTTTCGAGCGCGATCTCTCTCACTCTCTCTCTCTCTCTCTCTCGCTACTCGTTGCGGCTTACTCTCTCACTGCAGCACTCTGCGAGTCGCTCTCTTCGAACGACGATGATGACGACGACGACAGCGGCTCGGCAATATTGGATTAGTCTTCGAGAGTTGATCGTAGCTGACGCACCTGCGCGCGGATCGTGGCTACAGTCACACAGTGGAATTGCATACGTATGTGTGTGTGAGTGTGTTGTGTATCTGTGCGATACATCTGTATATTGGGGAAAAAATGCAGGCACAGTGAACTTGTTGCAACGTCGCAACCGAACCCGCTCACCGATTGCCGATCGCTGCTCGCTGAAAAGCGCTTTTCAGTGGCGTGTCGTAGTGTGTGTGTGTGTGTGCCAGTGAGTGTGTGTGTGTGTGAGCGTGTGTGTGGGTAGAGTTTGGGACTACTTGAGGAGCGAATTGGTAGCTGCACTGGCTTCAGCTCCTATTTCAAACAAAATGTAGAAAAACACATTTCAGCTGCCGTATCTCGTTTGTGGCTTGGCTTGTTCGTTCGTTCGCTTCAGTTCGGTTCAGTTCGGTTCGGTTTGCCTTGGTTTGGTTCCCTCGGCTCGGTTGGATCGATCGCTCGTTTTGCTGGCGGTTGCTTTCGTACGTGGTTTGGTTTTGTGTTTTTTTGTTTTTCGTCTTTTACGTGGTTTGTGGTAGCCGCCGCTGCTGTTGCTCCCGTAACACCCGCGACCGCGCGCGACTGATCGTGCCGTGATTGTGTCGCGCATACATCTGTAAGATACATTTGTATCTATCTGTGTGTATGTGTCTGTGTGTGTGTGTGCGTTGTACTACGTGTGCGTGTATCTAAACTTATTGTATACATTTTGCAAGCCAGCCGATTGGATACTTTATGTTATCTAAACTTAAAAACCCATTGTAGCATATATGGAAAATTCTTTTGTCAAATTCCTAATCTAAAATATTGTTTGCCTTCTAGAAATCACAAAAAGTTTAACACAAAAGTGCCACAAAAAAGCACAGAGAAAGATATAGAAAAGGAAAAGAGAGAGAAAAAAACTAAATAAACTAAAACTTGTTCAAAATACTTGGAATACTGGCCAAGCCAAGCTTGAAAGAGCCTCAGGCGCTCTGCGCACAGACATCAAAATTGTTTACAGGTAAGCTACTCACGCCCCAAGCTGGCAACACCCCCAACCAAAAAAACACTCAAGAAAAAAAAAAAAAAAATCAACATAAGATTCCACAAAAAAATTCCGCAGCTCAAATTTTTTTTTAGGGTCTAGCTAATTATTTTCTTTTGATTTTCGCTATGGCCAAAAGCGAATCACAGCGAGTCGCAGCCACAGCGAGTGGGCCCAAAGAGAGCGAGAGAGAGAGAGAGCACGAGAGAGAGACGTGACTATGGCGAGTAGCAAAGTAAATAAAAAATACGCTGACTGCTAAAACCTGCTCCAAGCGCATACACACACACTCGCATACACACACACACACACACACACACACACATTGTGCTGTAGCTCAACGTTGGAGGCTCCGCCACAGTTGGCGGTTTTTTGGGCGACTGGCGGCGGCTGCCGCAGCGGCTTCCACTACAACTGCATGTGCCACTGTCATTGCCACCGAACTCAGTGTGGTGCCTGCCTGCCCGGCTGCCTGGCTGCCTGGCTGCCTAGCTGGCTGCCTGGGCTGCGTTCCATTGACAGGCAGGCGGCCTGGCGCTCGGCTGGGCTCTGCGGCTGACTCTGACTTGGGGTTCGACTCCAGCTCGAAGGTTCGAGCTTGGAATTTTTTTCTTACCTTTTTTTTGTTGTTGCTGGCCGTAAACCAGTTCACTTGTAGCCAGTGCCAGTGGCCAGTGGCTCTCAGCCTCAGCCTCAGTTTTAGCAGCTCTCGTCGTGCTCAATTTGAATCCGGTTTTTTTGGACTTGGTCGTAGCCGTCGTCGTCGTTGCCAGCTTGGCTTGCCGCGCGCTTTAATTGTTCAGAACGTGTGTCCAAAGAGGAAACGCAATTGCCGCAAGCTTCTGTTGGGGCTTGGGGTTTGGGGTTTGGGCTTTCGGTTACCATATACCATCATCTGGCTCTGCCATCAACATCGCTCCAGCATCTTTGTGCTTATTTTCCTTTGATTTTATTTAAATGCTTTAGTTTTTTTTTGCTGCTGCTTGAAAACGCCTCCCGCGCTCCCACAGTCTCGTTTTTCATTTTTTTTTTGTGCTTTAGATCTGGCATGGGGTATTGGAGATTTTGGTGCTCGGGTTCCATTCGCTGCGGTTCTATAGAGCCATTGGCTTTTGTTGCGCTCGACTGGAGCTCGAGCTGGAGCTGGAGCTGGAGAGCTGGAAACTCTTTGAATTTTCATCATTGTTTGTTTATAGGCAATTTGGTTTGTGCTCTGGGTTCCTACTTTTTAGCATAAGAATAGGCACATTAAAATTTATTGCATTCGGTATATTTCTGGGTGGGTTTTTTTTTCTTCTTTGTGGTATCAAATTTAATATCAGTGCAACGGTAGGGCATGGTGTTTTGGTCTGAAAATAACGCTCAATAAAAACGAAATTAATTAAATTCGAAAAACAAATTAAAAGCATCTAAAACTTTAGTCAAACAAAAGACAAGCACTTAACGCTAGCCCATAAAGCTAAAAAAAAAAAACAATGGGACATACAATTGGCCGTAAAAGGCGAAGCCCCGCCACGCCCATTTGGCACGTGTGTCTCTTTTTTTAACTGGCGCTTGATATTATAGACAGCTTTTTAATGTTTTCCATCGGTTTTGATGATGAAATTAAAGTTTATCCATTACAATATGAATTGCCCTGTGTGGGGAGAACAACGTTTGAACAGATCTGGATTAAGTCCATCCTCAAAAGCAAGAGGGCTATACATATATCCAAACACACAAGAGATCCGCTCAGTCTATAGTAGCCGGTGATTATGAGTTATTGACAGTCCATGCACAAAAGAACTGAAGAACTCTATTTCTTGAAGAGTATTGTCCAGATTCAAGAGTCAGAAGAAGCGTAAAATACGATCGAGTTAAGAGGATTAGCTGCCTGAGCAGCGCAGAAGAAATGGTATAAGGAAATGGGCAGAGCAGCAGACTCTGACGCCTTAAAGGGAAAGAACCGCTTTTTACACATTTCAGGTAAACTCGTAAATTCAAAGATTAAAATAAATTATAAAAATTTGTAGCAAGTGGCGAACATAGGAGAGAGACAGATATTTAAAATAGCTCAAATAAATTTATAATTCAGAGTAAATAGAGAGTTGGTAAGAGTTCAATGTTTTTTTTTTGGCCTATCAAATTAATATTTATTTTGAAAATTTTTCCAACTTTTACAAAAATTCATCGACTTTCATTAATTTAATCGATAGACTTGTAGAACTTAGCTTGCTTTTTAAATCAAATACAATCAAATGTCTACTAAATAACTATTCAAGACGAACCAAAAAAACGCCGAGACCACCTTTTTATGTTTGAATTTAATATTTGATAAGGTCTCAAATTAAACACATTTATTGGTTTATATATATTTATATATTTAATATAAGCCATAAAATTAATATCTTACGGTACGCTTGCTTGGTTACGAAATGTTCTTGCCAATCTCTGACCAGTTTGGTTAACTTTTGCTTCTTCAACGAAACGAACCCATCAATTTGGCTAGTTCTGGACCAGTTTTTGTGCAGCCTCGCTTAGCCCCGCTTGATCATAATAATTATAAATTATGTTTCTCAATTAATGTGAACAACCTTAGTAATTTATAGAACAGTTTGCAGCCAGCTGCATTTCGAACCCATAAAACTTCATTAGCAGATTCATGAGCTGCTCGAAAAAAAGTAAAAACGCATGCAACATGGCTGCTGAATTAGCAAAGCTCTTAAATTAATGACCGCGCACTTACACACAACACACACACACTCGCACATACCAACTGATGTGGGGTATGTGTAAATCCCATAGATATTAATCAAGAAAATTATAGACACGCCGGTGGAGCAGGTATCCAGGCACTGGCTGGAAAACTACAAGCGCTGATGATTATGGCTAGAGATTTTAATAGCTACGACTATTATCTCGGAGCTCCGGCCGCGGCCAAAGGGTTGTCAGATTAACGCAAACGCAAACGCAAACGCAGGAGAATGCAGGCAACGGCTATAATTACAAGTTGTTTCTTAAACTTTTATTTCGTAATACCCTGTTGCTCTGATTAGACAAGGGTATGCTGTTTCCACAGCCAAAAAGAACTACTATAACTTCATAATATTCTCGATCAGCAGCAATGGCCCAGGCGATCTCTCCGATCTCGGAGACTGTAAGAGCTAAAGACTTGAAATTTGGAGAGCAGCTTTTTCTTCATACGAACTTTAATCATAAGTAAGCCACAAAAATCTAGAAGATATCTCGCAGCTCATAAGAACTAGTCTCTATCCAAATCCAAAATTCTCTGGATAGTTTTTTTCATTCCTTGCAAATTCGGAACTCATTTATTTTAGTTACAGGGTATCTGCCTCTCGAGCACTTTCGACTGGAGCACTCTGATTTTTTATTTTATTTTTTATTTTCTCCTTTTTTTTTTTTTTTTGGTTGATGATTAGCTACCTTCGCCGTGGCGGCGAGCCTGGCCCGAAGGGATTAAAACTGAGCACACACACTCGCACATGCTGACCCTTTCTTGTCGTGTGTTGTTTGTTGTTGTTGCTGTTGTTGTTGTTGTTGTTGCTTGTTGTTTTGTAAGCAAACTAAAGTAGTACGCTAAGCGTCTTGGTCCAAGCCCAAGATACGAGCCACACATTGGACAAAACTTCGTCTCGTTTCTATACAAATATTAAATCCCTTTGCGCATGTGTTTTTCTTGTATCTGTGTGTTGCCCACAGCTGTGTGTGTGTGTGTGTGTGTATTTTTTTTATCAACTGCTTTGAACCTTTTCCACTGGGTCTACGCGTCTGCTGCGTCTCTTTGGCTGATTGTTTACACAAAGCCAGACCCAGTCTCGGGCCCAGAGCAGGCAGCGAAAAGTGGCAGCCAAATTGCTCCTCGATATCTTTTATTTTCTTTGCCAGTAGTTGTTGTTGTTGTTTCTCATACTCTTTTTTTTTTTTATTATATGTATACACACATTTAAGCCTTTGGCTTCATTTGCTGGGCAACCGTTTGCGCAAACGTTTCGCCTGTGTGTGTGCGTGTATATTTGTATCTCGATATTGTATCTGAAAGTACACAGCTCTCTCTCCGCTCTGTTCACATCTCCTTCTCGTGTCTATCTGGCCTGCTCTTTAGCCACAACTACGGCAAGTACGTGCAACGTTGTCGACGACTTCGCATTTTGCTGATGATGTCCATTATTTACATTAATTTTATTTGTTTTTCTTATTTGGCTTGACGTTTCAAAAGTGCCGATGTTTCAAAAGATAATGAACGCCGGATCGCAATTGTGTGCACAGACAGGGACAGACTGAGAGGGTCGACAGTTCGGACAGTTCGGACAGTTTAGACAGTTAAACAGACACCGAGCCCCAGTCATAAATGCATAAGTGTATGGCAAGAAGCAGAAGAAAGAGTATAAACCTAGAAAAAAAAAATGAAAATAAAATTAAATACGACAACGAAAAACCCCAAAACGGGTTACCTCTTTTTTTCGAGGCTAACTACAGATACTACGTGACGCTGCGGCGTGAGTTGTGATATATCCGACTGTTCAGTTACTTGCAACTACTTGGATGCGACTTATGGAGCGTTCGAATGAAGATCAGTTGGTCAAGTACTAAAAGGCAGTTAGGTAAACTATATTCAGAGAGAGAGATTTCTTTATTGCTGGAAATATGATTATGCAAGTAAGGGTTCAGTTTTTTCATTATCAAAAAATTAAAGTAATGTTAAAGGAAAATGAACATTATACAAACATTTATTCAGTTTTTCTTGAACATCTTAAAATGTTGTTAGTCCTTTAACTTTATTTTGTTTACATATACGTCCATTTTATTTATAGGACGCAATATCTAACAGCTGAATAAAAGCAATATAATCTAAGAAAAACCCTTTGTAGTTCTGCACACAAATATTAATCTAGAATATACGTAGAATCTTAATATAGTTAAGAAGAGTAAAGAGTTGTATTAAATGGGCCTAACAGGAGAAATTAACTAGTAAATTTAAAAAATTGTAATATATATTTTACTGTAAAATTACTTTTTGTACATATTAAAGTATTCCAATGCAGTAGACGCTTGACAATTAAAAGGTTCTAAATCTAGAATTGTTTGCAACAATTTGATATTATTTATCAGCTTTTCTTAAATTTGGCATTATTAAATATTTGTCTTTCAGCGACTGCATTTAAATTTTTGAAATATATATATTTTTAGTTTTATTATTAATATATATTCTGAAGGAATAAATTATTCGAACTTGGGCTAATGATAATTGTTAAATTTAAGGTATTGCCGCTTTACAATCATAAATCATAATATAATCGGCAATAATTATTCATTGCAACTGAAAGCATTTTACATGTCAGCCATCCCGTAAACTCCAATCAAGTATTTGCAGATTTGCAAATTGAACTCAACGTTTAACTAAATTGTTTAGTCAAGTTGTGAGTTTCACTTTAATCAAATCAAGTTGTCAATAGAATAGATACAACTTTTGCAGCCTGACCAACCACTTGGTTTTCTCTCTCTCTCTGTCTCTCTCGAAAAAAGTCCTATGTCATTTCTAATCAGACAGTGCCATAAACTATCTATCTTAGTTGCACAGATCTAATCTGACAGGCACACAAACAGCCGAGCCACATCTCCGGGGCACGTGCAGTTGCCACAGCGGATCCAGCGACTACGGCGATGATGCAGCACTTACAACTATCTACTTATCATGTCAGACAGGCGGAAAAAAAAACAACCAAATGCAGAATAACTAAAAAATCACGACGTGAAAAACTCATTTCAAGGCGCAACCAACAGTCACAAGTCGCGAGAACATTTCCAGCAAATGATAAGCAAAACTGTCAGTGCATGGGCGGGTAGTCGGAGGGGTTCGCTCGATCGGTCGGAGGGGTTGACTGAGTAGGGAACTGCCTGTTGTGGTTTTTACGCAACTGGTTCTTTATGATCGATCCGGCGACAATATGAGCGTCATTATCATTATCAGCATTACTTTGTACCGCACTCCACACTCGTTAGCTTCTGCTTCTTCTCGCTATTAACGCGATGATCGTGTTCCCCCCCCCTCGAGTCGAGTCAGAAGCCGAAGCTCCTGTTGCGTAAATCCAGTAAGCAGTCGCTCGAACAGTTCGCATCGGGTCGCTTCTCGCTGCTCGCTTCTCGCTTCTCATTTCTCGTACCCGGTCTCAGCTACCGAGTGCCTAACTGACTGACTGACTGCCGTTTAGTTCGCTTAGGCTACCAGTTGCATTTGTATGGCTGCCAAATGCCAGTATCTATGTGTACCTGTGTACGTGTGTATGTGTGTGCACTACTGTGTGTGCTGCCTCGCTGCCTGAGTCAGGCAGGTTTTCAGACGCACAATCTTATCTAACCTGGCAGCGTCGACAACTCCAACTGCGACGGCGACTCGTTTCAGTTCAGTTTAGTTTCACTTGCCGCCGCCGCTGCTGATAAACAAAAATACAACAAATAAATAAAAAAAAAAAAATAAATATAACAAAAATTCGTTTGAAAAACTTACCCAGTAAAAAATAATCTAAAAAAGTGAATTGGTAAATGGATATACCCTATAGCCGCAACTCAGCTCTCTTCTGCTGCTTCCAACTTTTCTACTTATATTACAATTTCAATAATTGGTAAACAACTCAATAAGTTAACAACAAATAAAAATTAAAAAATAAAAAACACACCTTATATTTCAAAGTGTTTTGGAAAAAAACAAGAATCAAGTTAAATGCAATTTAATATCAACTGTTCTGTCATTAATTGAAAAAATGCTAATTAAATTTAATTCTTGGAGCTGTTTTGTTGTTCGCCTTGCGAACATATTGTATCCTGTTCTAAAACATTAATTTGTATTAAATTTGAGCAAGCATTTCAAAGTATTCAAATTGCCATCTAAATATTTATTGAACTTACAGTTGACAAGACATATTTATATTAATTTAAATAATGGTAAAAATATTAAGAAATATAATTTAACTTTGACAATATTTGCCTACATTTTTGATCAGACATAAACTTCGACAAGGCATTAAAAAATGTTAAAAAAATATAGAAAGCTTGTTGGGATAGATAGAAAATGTATAATTTATTTCTTAAAGTTATTTAATTTATAAACTTTGCTCGATTTAACATATTTGCCATCTGTTACCAACTTTGGCCCACTGTAGCTGGACTCCGATTCGCCCTATTTGCGAGCAGGGTATGCTAACGGGGCAAACAGCAAATATACTTTTTATTGGGCTCGACGAGCAATTAAGATAAGCCTTATAGAGCCCCAATAAGCCGCAACAATTAACACAACATTTGACTAATTGTTATATTTTCTCTCCCTCTTTGTATCTCTCTCTCTCTCTCTTCGTCTCGTTATCTGCAGCTGAAGGTCTGACGGCGATGTGAGTAGGCGCCAGCCCACAATATGCCCACGGATAGCACAGCCAGCGAGGGCGGAGGCGCCATACCCATGCTGCGCGCCTCCCGCATGGATCAGTTCATGTCCACGGTGGCCGCAGTGGCTGCTGCGGCAAGCGGTGGCTCCGGTGGCACTGGATCCACCGGCAACTCGGATGGGTCGGGCAGCGCCGGCGATTCGAGGAACTCGTCGGCTAGCAGGATCTCGGCAGCGGCAGCTGCCTACGAAACACAATTGGCCTATCAGCAGCATCTGGCCGCGTCGGGGCTGCACGGCGGGCCGCACGGACCGGCGGGGCCGCCGCATCATCGCGAGATATCGGCCTTTGTGCCGGTGCTGCCGACACGCCAGGCGCTGGAGGCGAAGGCGCGTGCCGGCAGCAACTCCAACTACGAGATCATTGCCATGATGGCCGACAAGCGCAAGGAGCTGGCGCTGCGCGAGGCCGCGGCCGCTGCTGCCATGCTAGGCCGCGGGGGTCCGCCGGGTGTGCCGCCACCAGGCGTGCCGCCACCCGGCGTGCTCTATGGGCCGCCACCACCACCGCCATATCTGACCGGGCCGGGCCCCTCGCCCACGGGTGCCGGCAGTTTTCCATTTCCGCCGGGCGCGGCAACGGCTGCAGCGCTCTTTCCGCCCGGCCTGGCGCCGGGCATGCACGCCGGCCTGGACAGGCGCCTGCTGCGCGCACCCGGTCGCGCCTCCAGGCCCAAAAAGCAGTTCATCTGCAAGTTCTGTAATCGCCAGTTCACCAAGTCCTACAATCTCCTCATACACGAGCGCACGCACACGGACGAGCGGCCCTACTCCTGTGATATATGCGGCAAGGCTTTCCGGCGACAGGATCACTTGCGAGACCACAGGTGAGTGCAAGTGGGCAGCGGGCAACGGGTGGTGGGTCTGGCCAGTCACCTGGGCAACGACCAGGCAGAAGGCGTGTCTGCGCTCGTAATTGCTGCCATACCTCAAGGCAGCAGCAGCAGCAGCGCAGCAAGAAGAAGCAAAAACATGAAAAGTAAAAACAGATGAAGCGAGTCGCAGCTGCAATACTCTCTATTGAGACTTGAGTGGGATGTGTCTAAGGAAAAGGGGAATCGGAGAACCTGATTTCTTCTCCTAAATAACTAATTGATAAAGCTTTTTTATTTCGAGTTAGAATAGAAAACTCCTTGAGGTATTTGAATTTATTGCTCAAAATGAAATCTTTAAAGCAACTCAGTATTTAGAATGAAGAAAAAGGGTTAAGAATTTCCTTTCCTTGTAAAATTTGGATTAGTAGAATTTTAAACCCACGACTTTTGTTTGGATAAATAGTTTCATTTTTGTTATTCATCTTAATGATCTTCTACCAGAATAACGACCCAATGGAACGACAAAATCAGTTGGCTCAGACATTTAGCCAAGTTATGCGAAGAACATGCCGCAGAAGACAAAGTTAATTAACTTTGTTGGTTTTCAGTTGGAGGGGGGGCGGCAATGAGGGGTGCGGTTGCGGAGTACTCGATACCTACGTACTGAGTAGGTTGTATATGTGTGTGTGTGTGTTGGGCCTGTCCAATATGCCCGGACTGTGTCTTTTGATCGTTCGGTTTCGGTCCATTTGTCGTTTGTTTGCTTTGCCGCGGGGCTAATTTCTCAGCAGCGGCAACGGGCCAAGAGAAGGCACCAAGAAAAATCTCGGTGCGCCTCGCAGCCGCCCGAGCAATGGCAGAGACGGGCCCAGACCCAAGCAGAACCGAGCTGAGGAGAACCAGTTTTAAATTTTTTTTTTTTTTTTTCTGAAAAGACGCAGCAGCTGCTGCTGCTGTTGCTTCTGCTGCTGGTTGCTGGTTGCTGGTCCAACAACAAGTGGACGCCATTTCAAAGATGGCTGCCATAAACATAAAATATATCAGCGCACTTTATCTGAGCGGACAGAGATAATATGCAGAGCAGAGATAACTGTCAACTCAAGTTGCCAGCTACCAGCTAATGGGCTGCTGGCCAAGCAGCTACCAAAAACGCCCACGCAATGAGCCAAGTCAATTAATGTCTCCCCTCCCCCTCTTTCCTTCTGTCAGGTATATACACTCGAAGGAGAAGCCATTCAAGTGCACGGAATGCGGCAAGGGCTTCTGTCAGTCACGCACCCTCGCCGTGCACAAGATCCTGCACATGGAGGAGTCGCCGCACAAGTGTCCCGTGTGCAGTCGCAGCTTTAATCAGCGCTCGAACCTGAAGACCCATCTGCTCACCCACACCGATCACAAGCCCTACGAATGCTCCTCCTGCGGCAAGGTGTTTCGTCGCAACTGCGATCTGAGGCGACATGCGCTGACGCATGCCGTGGGCGAAGTGAACAGCGCCGACTATGTGGATGTGGGGGAGGAGGACGAGGCGAGGCAGCTGAGCGGTGATGAGGAGGACTCGCTGCTTGAGGTCGACTCCCCGCGCCAGTCGCCCGTCCACAATCTGAGCGGGCAGGCCGAAAAGGATGAGGCGGAGCGCATGCGTCTGAAGCGCAAGGCCACCAACAACAGCAGCAGTGCCAGCTATGAGCACGAGGACAGCGAGGAGGAGTTCGATGACTACGATGAGGAGGAGGAGCTGCATGAAGCTGGCGCATTAGACCTGGCCGAGGATGAAGACCTGGAGGCAGAGACCGAGGAGGAAAAGGCCGAGGTGGCGCTGGTGGCGCGTTTCAAGGCTGGCCAAGCAGCCGCTGCTGCCGGAACGGCCAAGCCGGAGCGCCAGGGCGTCACCCATTGCCATCACGAGGGCGGCGAGACCTACACCATGCGGCCACACGGCGAGCGTCAGCAAGAGGAGCCGCCACATGTAGCGGCAGGGGCAGGGGCAGGCGCTTTACCTGCTTCGTTTATGTCCGGGCTGCGCTATGCGCCACCGAGTGGCCCAACTGGACCACCAGGAGCAGGACCACCACCGACGGCCGCACCACCAGCACCACATCACGGCCATGGGCATTTGTTGCCACCTGTTAATGGAGATCCCTATTTGCCCATGCTGCACGTGCGTCGCGATCTGCACCACAAGACGCTGAACCTCAGCAAGACGTCGCCCTCGACACCGCCCAGCATTGTGACCAGCAGCTCCAGCACCGGCTCCGGCTCCACGGAGCCAGCCAGACCGCCATCGCAGCCGCTGCACTCGCCGCATGAGGCGCTGCCCAGTTTCCTGGGCTCCATACCGGTGCGCAAGCGCATATTGCCGCCACCGCCGCCACTGGTGGAGCTGGTGGATCATCAGCGCACATATCTGGAGAATCCCGGTATCTATGCCTTGAACATGTCGCGTCATCCGCCCAGACAGCTGATGTGCAAGCCGCCGGCAACGGAAACGTGTGCACCGCCCGATAAGGGAGCAGCACGCCCACCAGGACCACCGGCAGCAATAGTAGTACCAGCTGCCGCACAGCCACCGCCACCAGCAGCAGTAGTAGCAGCGGCAACTCCGCCAAGCGCTGCGCCGGCGCCGGCACCAGCTCCGCCCAGACGAACGGGCTTCAGCATTGAGGATATAATGCGTCGCTGAAAATGGAGGATTCGAGTTTTTAGTACACTAAGGATTGTTTCAAGGCTTTGGCATAGATCATGTGGCATGAGAAGATCCCGGTCAGCTGATCTGTGTCAGGCAAAACACGCTACTTAGCCATAAGCGCACTTTTAGTACATTTTAGTACAATGTCTCTAGGCAAGGCAATAAGAAATACTTTTAACTCTAGATATATATTTAGGTATATAGCTTATGGATCGCAAGCTAAGAAAACTGTTGTTGCATTTGTAGAATGGCATTATGCCTTTAGTACACTGAGTACACTTTAGTACATACAATTCAGATTTGCCTAGTTGTGTGTGCTATTCGTACATTTAGTGCATTCCCATTTAGACCAGCCTGATTGCATGTTGATAAGTATGTTTTTAGTACCCTTAGAACATTCCGTTTAGATCAGATTAGTTGTAGGTGTGCTTCAATATTATCAGCATTGTGCTTTTAGCACATTTAGTATAGTCGCTTGTCATCGTTTAGTACATGGCGTAAACCTATTTTAAAGCATCCTAGTTGTATAATTCGAGAGTCTATCAGTTAGTTGTCGTCTAGTTTAGTCCAACACTAAGTGTTGTTGTTTTCTTTAGCTAACTAGTATCTAATTAAAATCCATACTAAAATACTTGTATACACAACTTTAATTTATGTTTAATTTGTAAGATAATCTTGATGGCAAAATCGTGTCAAGATTTACGCTGAGGGAAATAAAGGTTGAAAGTAAAAGTAGCTTAGAGACATGAGATACAACACAAAAAAAAAAAAAAGCTAAACAAAAATAAAATCAAACACGCTCGGCAAATGCAGCCGTAGAATTCCAGTTAAATGTTTATAGGCTTAATTTATAGCATATTTTAAGTATGTATTTTTAGAGTTTTTAGTACAGCCTTCTAGCATTCCATGGTCTTCCTTCAATTTTAAATGACTTTGAAAAACCACAATTAATATAAAATATATATTTAAATAAAGTTTGCATTGAAATTAATTACATTTTGATTTCGATTAAGAGAAACGCATCCACTTGCATGAATCACTCGTCCATCAATCAAAGCGACATTGGAGCCATTATCAAGTTGTACTTCAGGCACGTTTCGCATTGGTCTCTCTCTCATAGACAACGCCCCAAGCATGGCCAACACGCACAATTCGGCGCTCGATTCAAGGCAGGTTCCAAGTGCCGCACTCGAACACGTAGAAAGTTCAATTAATGTGGCACGTAAATCGCTGTCATCGGGCGAGTGTTGGGCATTTTCAGGAAACCTCATAGGTGCCGCCACAGCCGCTCAACCACCTCATCCACCGCCATTCGCTGACGACATCAATCGCTGAACTATAAAAAAAATAATAAAGCCAAAACAATTATATTAGCCGAGATGAGACATTGATGATATCACCAGTTGCCGCCGCACGTGATTTGCCTGCTGAAAATCGCAGCTCGAATGCGTGAGAATGTCCGCCAAATTGCCAAAGTTTTTAAAAGGAAGTCGCCAAAGTCGTATGAAACGAATTAATAAATAGCATTTTATTTTTGTTGTGGCGCAAAGAAATAAGTAGAGAAAAACGATATGAAATCACAAAGAAGGACCTTTCGAGTCAGATATTTTCCAAAGGAGCATACATCTCATTAAAAGTATGCCTAAATGTGTGCAATTAAAATATTAAATTCCATAATTTTTAATAAAAATCTATGAAAATATGATATTTAAAATTATTTACTATTTCATAGTATTATATAAAATCATATATATCTCAAACTCATCCGAAATATTAATGCAAATTAAAATATATATATGTATTTATATATATGGATATGCTTATTTGAAATATATTTTAAATTGTTAATAAAAATAACAAAATATATTTGTACTTAAAATACTTTGAACTATATTCAATATTACAGCCTAAGAGTATGCTGTACACATATGTACTGTGGATAAAAGCCTAAAAATATGTTCATATTTGCCTAAACTATGTGTACATAATTTTTTAACAACATTTTTATTTATATTTAATTACTTTTTTAGTTGTTTATTTAGATCGTGGGTTGCACTCAACTGCGGAATGTCCTGTTTAGCCAAGAGACAATATTATCACTTGAGTTATAATCAAGAGGGCATTTTAAGTGTTGTTAAGAGTGCAAAATAAATCAAACTACTTTTAACCCTAATCAAGTTGATGTATTTCCAGGAACCTAACGACTTCATGAAACGGCACACAAATGGCGCATAAGGAAATAGCTGGCCTCTTAAGCAGTTTAATAAATAAAATAATTTAAAATCAATTTAAAAAACTTCCAGCTCAATGCTCAAAGCACAATAATAAACAACAGACAACAAACTGTTAAGTTAACAGTGAACACTGAACACAGCTCAGTTACAGCGACCGTTAATGTTAACAGCATTCGAACAGCGCAGAAAGCAACAGGTATTGAGGCAAAAGCTGTAAAAGCTGTGGCTGCCGTCATTTCGGCCAAGGTAACTACGACTGGCGCGCTCAGCATAAGCATAAGCAACAACAACAACAACAACAGCAAAAACCTGCCCGACAACAACAACAACCACTATGCGACGTTTGGCTTTGTCCACTGCGAGCGAACTTTGAATATTCCGTTTTGCTCGCGCAAAGCTTCTCAGCGGGTGTTTTGACTGCAGAGGTGAAACAGAGAGAGGGAGAGAGAGAGAGGCAGACAGAGTTTTGACCGTGGAGCTTCTCTGGGCGACTCAGTGCGCTCAGAAGGTGAACGACGACGCGGCCGAGCAGACGTGTGCGCGCAAAACGAAACAAATTTTGATCTCAACGGTGCTTTTTTTTTCTACTCTCTGTTGTCACATACACACTCAAGTGTGTGCGCGCGCGTGCATGTGTAAGTGTGATCGCCAATGACCGCGCCTTAAAGCCAACAAAAAGCGTCGTTTCATTAGCCCAAAAATAATGCCAATAAATAGTCGAAATAAGACACACACATAAATACCAACGGCAAGTGCAACAAGTGCGTTAAGTGTTGGAAATTGCAATTGCAATATATAGAGTTGAAAAGCACTGAAAATGTCGCTCGCTGCAGAAGAAAGAAAAAGTGAGGTTGTGTTGGTGTGTCGCTCACTTGGCCAGCAAGCGACTATTACCAAATACACCAACACAGCGAACTTTAACCAAAAGCCACACAAAGGCCAACACACACACACACACACACACACACCGCAGACGTCTTGAAGCTGGCTTTTAGAAGAGCTTGAAGATATTTTCTTGTAATTAGAACATTATGGAATGGCGTGGAGAAACCGTAAAACAAAGCTCATTAGTGCGAATATAATGCAACGGCGCGTAAAGATTCAACTACGAAGCTGAATCCGAATCCAAATCCGAATTCAGGTGTTGCAACTGTTGCACGCTTTCATGAATGCCTAATTGCCAGCAACAACAACAACAAAAACAACAACAACAACAACTCGTACTATCGCTATTTTTTGTGGCCAATAAACTCAACAAAGTTTGCCAACTGCATGCGCTCAGCCAGCCGCAACAGCGACTGCGACGCTGGCAGCGCTGCCAGCTGCAGTTGCACTTGCAGCGCTGCCTCTGCTGCTGCTCCGGTTGGTTCCACATTCTCGTCTACTTCCGTTTTGCCAGGCATTACATGTTACTCACTTCCCTTTGGGCCCGAGCCGATGACGCGTTGCCAGCCAACTTTGTTGTTGGCTAATTAATGCGCCGTACGTAAAAGGAAGTGGACATTATCAATCTGTATATATATGAGTATATGTAGAAGTCTTAATGATAGGCCTCTTAGGCCTAGACTGGCGGCATTTGTGGGCTTACATAGATAAAAAGCGATAAGCGTTTGGCAAGTGTTGCCTGCTTGTGGCCAATTTTAATTGAGAGTGGGAGAGAGAGGAGCTTATCAACTGTGAGCCACAACGTGTTTAAGTGAGAGAGAGAAAGGTAGAGAGGGAGAGGGATAAAGAGAGTGGAGCTGTATTATAATCTAATATGTGGACTGGTATTAGTCATTCAAATACAATGCATATCGCGTGTGCTCATCCAAGGTATTTAAATCAAAAAAGAAAACCTGAAATGCCGGCACAACAAATGACTACATATGACTAAGATCGTTTAAAACTAATGAATGATCTATTTGAACTGCCTGTAGCTGTCTGTGCCCACAGAGCTCATCAAATTCTGTAATTATGCTCAGAGCCAGGAGAAAGAGGCATATATTACTCTGGTGCCTGTGAAAAAAAGCTGTTATTAAGTAAAGTATATGTTTTTTTTTGTAATTATTTATTAGATCATTGATTGTTAGACCTAAGAACTTTTAGAGCGTGTTAAAAAAAGTCAAAATTGTCCAGGTCATATTGAAGGGGATTTGGGGTTTGTTATGCAAAAGGTAAAAGGTTAGAGATTTGTTGCTAAAAGTAAATTTTGACAAGCAGAGTCTGTCTTCAAATGAGAGTTCAAAGACTTTATTTATTGATAGGGTTTGTGTGAGTATGTGTGAAGTATTGTAAGTGCTTTGATCTTTGGAGAACTACCTGAATATGGCTTCCCCAAAGTATATAAAAGTCGAATTTTTATTATGTCTTAATAAGTTAAACCTCTTACAATCAAGTACGTTTTGTATGTATGTATGTTATATACCTGCTCAATTACCTGCAAAATTAGCTTACTTTCGGGTTTATTGTGCCAGTTACAAACGTGTTTTAAATTTCCTTTTTTCTGTGTCAAATACAAATTTCGCAAAAAAAATGAGAGCAAATACAATTAGAATGAAAAGTCAAATCATTTTATTTAACAATGTCGATTTTTTAGGTTAATAGAATATATTAATATTTAATTGAATGCAGGTTTATGTTTTCTTATTTTTCAATAAAGAGTTGTCGCTCAAATCTTTCGCAGATATATTATATATTTTACAAATTTTCATTTAAGCGACCCTTCAGGTTTTTTTCTTTAGTTTTTTCTATTATTTCTTGACTGTATCTAATCAATTTAAGGAAATACAATCAACGTTTAGCACTATCTAACAAATTCGATAAGTGGCTATCAAGAGATATTGCAATATTGGAATGCTGATATCACAAAGCTTTAAGTTAGCTACGGGGCCTATTAGGAATATCACAAATTAACTGCAAGCAAAGGAGGAAAGGCATTTACAAGAAGTTTTGACAACGCTTTTGGCCACTTTTCTAGGCAGAATGCACTCCTTGACATACGCAAAATGCCAAATGAAGTTAATAAACCCATAAAAAGACAGACAATAAACTTTTAAATGCACAGCAATAACAACAACAGCAACATTAACAACAACAACAACAACAACTGCAACAACAACAACTGCAGCAACAACCACAGTATCTTGCATAGCTGCCAGCTGAGTCACAGATACATCGATAATAATGCGCAAGGCACCAAGACGCTTGGGCATACACTGAGAGAAAGGAAAGTGTAAATTTCTTAAGCTCGAGAATTTAAAGTAATTGAGTATAGCTAAAAAAATCTACGAACTAGCTAAAAATTCCTAATGGTAAAATATTTAACTTGGAATGTGTAAATGATAGACGAACCACTCGAAATTCATTCCTTAATATTTGCTTCGAAAAAAAAACATATCTAAATTTATGTACTTATAATGAATTTATAGAGATAATATTTTGGTAAATTTCTTCTTGAAGAAATTTATTTCTGAATTATTTTACCTATCTTAAATTGAGGTCATTAGTTATTATTTATCTAATAATATTATTAATTTTGATGCCAGTTTTGGTGACTTTTCCATTTTTAAATATTTATTTAGCCGAACCTGTATTCAGCTAAATATATATTATAAATTTGGTTTTTCTTTATTCAAACTTTTCCAAAAATTTAAAAAGTTTCTCAAACTAGTTTGTCTCAGTGTATGAGCCGCGCCCGCAGCTCAAGAACAGTACCGCGCAGCACAAAGCTGCTTTGCATATGCAACATAAATAATACGTTGAGGGGAAGGGGGTGGGGCACACAAAAAGCGAAGAAAACTCTTGAAGATAGTCTTGGAAATGCTTTCTTTCTTTCTTTCCATTTTTCTACGCACACGTAGCCCACAGAAAATGAACAAAAAAAAACAAGAAAAAATACCTTTTGCGGTGCGTGCGACGCTCTTTTACGCTCACTCTCTCCCTCTCTCTCACTCCCTTCTACATTCTATCTTCGGCAGTGAAGGGCTCGCTCTGAGGCTAGCTCTCTCGCGCTCATTGCATGAATGAAAATGCCTACACATTTACAGTTATTTTACAGCACACCGCGACGTGGAGCCACAACAACAAACGCTGTTCCCCAACTGTTGTTGTTGTTTTTGTTGTTGTTGTTGTTTCCGTTGTCGCTTCTCAACACTCGTCATTATACTAAATGCAAGCAACCCGCTCAGTCGCTGCTAACGGTTCTTTGCGTATGGACGTGTTTTCGTGTATGTTTTTTAATACATCTATTTTTTTGTTTTGTTGTTGTTAATCGTGGGTTGTACGTTGGGGGAGGGGAGGTACACAACACGACCCATCGAGTGTGTTTTGTTGTGGCGTGTCAATGTATTGGTATTTGTGTGTTTTGGTTTTGAAACGTTGTCAAGCTGCCCGTGTATGTGTGTGTGTGCGTGTGTGAGTGTGTTGGCTTTTAGGGCCAGTTTGTGGCGGCTTATCAGAGATTGTTAACAAAGTTTGTGGCTCAGCAACAATATGAAACTGTGTATTTTGTGATTTTATTACGAAATGTTAACAACAAATCTAAACAAAAGGGAAATTATGGTGAAAAGCTGTGTGAAAAAATGAAGCTGTTATTTTCTTGGATTACGTGTGAAAATTGAAGAGTGCCTCAAAAACTAGACAAAATAATATGCCTTGAATCAAATCAACTTATAAAATATAAATAAAACTAAAACACAAATTAAAAGATTTCAAATGTGAAAAAGGATATACATATATTTAGCAAAAAAATCTTTAAGAACTTAATATAATATTTAGTATAGAAAAATACATAACTAAAATCAAAATTAATAAATAAAGAAAAATGTAATAATAAAAAATGAAAAAAAAAATTAAAGTAAAAGTTTTATATAATCATATAAAAATATAAATAAGCGCATGATAAAATTAAAAAATTAAAATTAAAAATTAAAATTATCTTTAAATTCGTTTTCAAATGAAATTCCAATTAATCAGTCCCTCAAAAAATATCTCGAATGAAATACACTTGAGACTTCCCTTGCCAATAATCAATTTTCTCTTATGTTTAGCTACTCAACAACAATTAACTGCCAGGGCAATGTAAAAATATGCAAAGTAATTATAAGTAAAAACGAAATTCACAAAAAAATCAAAAAAATAAAATTGTGTTAATACCACGCACCAAAAGTCGATAGAAAAAACAATGCACAAATGACGCTGCAACGACATAAAACGCAGTTGCTGCAACAAAATAAACAATGTTCTAACAACAACAACACACACAAAAGCTGCCCGCCCCTTGCCGCCAAATGGGGCAACATATGCACAATACTCCTCTGCCTGCTGCTGGTGTCGTCCTGCCAACTGGGTCGCGCACAACAACAAAAGCTTCGACAGGGCCAACAACAGCAGGCGCTGCCACCCCACTCGGAGCTGGAAGCAGTTGAACTGCTGCAGGACAACGACAACAACAACAACAACGACAATGACAACGATATCGAATTCGCCAGTCTCGATGGCGCCACACAGCTGCTGCCCGCAACGCGTCATAGCGGAGACGCCACAGCGGCGCCGCCGTCGACGCCGGCGCTGCTGCTGACATCATCGGCGAGCTCCTACACGGAGCTGCAGGGCGGCGAGATACTCAGCGAGCGCACTTTGCGGCTCAGCGAGAGCCCGTACCTGGCACGCGATGACCTGGAGGTGGTGCGTGGGGCACGGCTCACCATCGAGCCGGGCGTGACCGTTGAATTTGCGCCCACCAAAGGACTCAAGGTGCGCGGCGTGCTTCAAGCAGTGGTAAGTGGTAACAAAGAAAAGTTTGAATATAACAGATACCCTACAATTAGAGGGTTATATGACATATGTGAGCTCTTTTGTAACACCGAAATGCTCTTTTCGAATAGGTGTAGTGGGTATATTAGTTTTGAACGGCAGACAGTTGAAGTTTTTATTTATACAAAAAGAGCTAGAGTCAGCTTCTCTCTAGCAAATTCTTTTCTTACTTAAGGAATTGCTTCAAGTATATTGGTATAAGCTTTGAATCAAATTCGGATATTTCAAAATTTTGTATAAAAACAAAAAACTCAGGTTCTTTCATCGAATCTAACAAAATCAAACAAATCCTTTTTTACCTTAATTTCTAGATGAGATTTATCTGTTTCGAGTACGAAATGCTTTATATTTTCTCTCTGCGCATAATCTATATAGGATATAGGGTATTTGGAGAGTCGATCAAGCGAAACATTTGCATTTCGCCTCATTGACTATTGCGAATGATTAAGCGTCTGGCGGGGCACCTGTTGCTATCAGGCAACAGGTGAGTAACGGCAATGATAGATAAGCGCATAAAAAGTTTCGTAGCTCTCGTAGCATTCACTTTTTTTTTTTGTTGACTTTTGAACTGATAAGATTGCGATTGTTGCATGATAAGGGCTATGCTCACTGAGCAGTACGGAGCACCTCGTGCCGAGTACTCGGTATTGACTGTGGTGGTAGGTTAGGGCGTCAGCGCATGCGTCGCTCCAGTTGGGTCCATAATTGGGTCAGACCAAGTTCACTTCCTCAATGAATCGTTGCACGATTCCAATTACAATAACAATTACCGACGACTTCAAAGAGCCAACTCTTTGCTGCTGCATTTACTTTGCATGTCCGCTCTGGCATAGCCAGCTCCGTCTCCACTCCCTTCCGTTCCGCGCGGTCATTTAATCAGCGGTCAGGAGGTCATTACGGGTTAATTAGATTTAAGTGAACGACGTCGCATAATTGATGTTTGTATTGCACTGGAAATGGGCAAATTAGCTCGCATCGATCCAACTCTAAGCTAAGCTGCCAAAAAAAAAAAGTCAAGAAATACAAGTACAAAATTATATTTGTTTTTTTTTTTTTTTCTACGAATTTTGTATGCAAAATAGCTGTGAATCATCTTTGCTCAACTCTTGACCTGTCAGAGTTTGGTCTTGTCTGGCTTTAATTAAATAAAACTGTTTGCTGTTTTCTCAATTGTCCAAGTGGGCGTTGCTCAAAGCATCGCCCATCGCCAATATCATGCGCAACGCATAGGTGTTAATTAACTGTAGAAAAGAGCGATATATATATACGAATATAGCGAAGATCTTGACAGATGATTTTCTGTGTAACACGAAGGTCAACGGGCGAGAAAATAATCATAATTGAAAAATAGAGAAAAACCAAAACAAAAACTAGACAAAAAATTGGACACGGCGCGTTGCGCGTGTGAAAGGCCAAAAGCTGAGGTGAAAACTGAAAGATAATCAGAAAAAAGTTCACACCTGACAATTATACGAAAATTGCACACAAAGCAAAATATGCAAGAAATGTGGAAAAGTGTTTTACCCAACACACACACACATACACACGCACATCACCTGGCATTTCCATTAGCATCACGAGCCTTTCACATCTCATTCGAATTCAGACACATTCTGAATTTCTGCGTTTATTCAATTAGCCTCGGGTGCGAAAGTTTATTTAAGAACTTCTATATACTCTAGGCCACACCTGATTCTCTACTTAAAGACATTTACGATAATTAAATACGCGGTGTCGATGTGGAGCTTTAAGATTTTTCATATTCATCTGTATGGAAATTTTGTTATACATAATTTTTATAATAAATAAACATGCGCCCCCCCATGAGGATTTGAATGAGTTTTATGCAGAGAACCCATTGAACATCGGTAAAAAAAAAAAATGATAATAGTATTTACCAAATGTACGTTGTAGGAAGAAGAAAGCATCTCCGACCCCATAAAATGTAAATATATTTATTCTTGGTATCTAGAATAGTAGATACAGATGAAGTATCTTTAATTTTATAGCTATACTTATATATATTTCAAATACTTTGTCTTATTCTCGTTCTTGTTAATAAATTAAGCATTCATTTAAATTTAACTTAACTTATCTCTGCAGGGCACAGCCACAGCACGCATTACACTGAAATCCCAGGGTAATATTGCAAATTATAAAATGGAACTGCCAGATGATCAGGCGAAGGGCATTCGCTTGGTGGACGGACCAACGCCTGTGGAGGGACGACTGCAGCTATACCACAAGGGCGCCTGGCGCTCTGTTTGCTCCAATTCAAGAAAGTAAGTCAACTCTGTTTAATAGTTTGTGCGCTGTGTTTATGGGCTTGCAGAACGAAAACATTAGAAAGGAGGTAAAAGGAATTTCATCAGCTACAGCTAAAAAGCTTAAGCTTCGTTTGTGAAGAGTTGGAATGATAGCTTGTTTCTCCTTTAAACATGTATTATTATTTTCTTATCTTGAACCAATTTCCACGCATTATAGAATATTTCAATTTCAAACAACAATATCTTCTGAGATAAGTCATTTTTGTATAAGCATCTAAAGTAAACATTTTATGCAATTTAAAAGATTAGTTCTGCTTGCCTATAAAGACGTCCTTATCCCCATATTAATAATATTTATGGATTTTCAGTTGGACCCTGGCCGACTATGCGGTGGCCTGCAAGCAGCTGGGCTACAGAGGAGGCCGTTTCTGGAACTGGGTGGAACGCACGCCCGGCTATTATCCACGTCTGCTCTACGAGCAGCCCAAGTGCCGAGGCGGTGAGAACAGTTTGCTGGACTGCGCCTGGAGCTCACGGCAGATGGGCGCCGGATCGTGTGACTATCACAACGATTTGGGCATCCAATGTCTGCCGGTGCACTCGGAGCCGCTGGGTCACTGGCGCGGCCTGTACTTTGACAATGCGCCGTCGACCAAGACGCTGGGCAGGGATAACACGGTCTATGCAGCGCAGTCAGAGTCGCGGCTGAGGTATGTGGACATCATACGAGCGGGCAACGGAGCTGGCTTTAGTGCCAAGTCGGCGCTGGAGGTGCAGGGCCTGCCGCCGCAGATGGAGCACGTGGTGATCAGCCACTCGGCGTACACGGGCTTCAACAGCACACGGCCCTGGGCGGGATTCCAGCTGCAGAATGTAACGGTGCGCAGGAGCAATGGCATTGGCATCTTTGTTAACTCCAGCCAGGGTCTGGTCCAGCTGGATGGCTGCTCGGTGGTGGACAATGCCGCCGATGGCATCAAGTATGTGGGTCACGATCTACGCGGCACGGAGCGCACAGATCGCGCCAGCATCTACGACTTCTGCACGCTGCCCACGACCTCCGGACAGACGTACCCCATCTCCCTGTCCTTTACACAGAAATACTACGCCGGCTCGGCCAAGGAGTGCGGCAAGTACTTCTTCACCCGACCCGGCTACTATCTCACCCTGCACTTTGAGCACTTTGTGCTGCAGCAGAACGAGACGGCCAGCGTGGAGATCTTCGATGGCGCCTCCACCAACGATCGTCTGCTGTTCGTCTGGCACGCGCGAAACTTTACCCGGCCGCAGAGCGTGACCAGCACCCGGGAGAAGATGTTTGTGCGCATACGCGCCGATGCACGGCGGGAGTTGAGCGGCTACTTCCGGATCACCTCGGGCGATTCGGTGGCCTATGATCTGCGCGTCTCACAGTCCACCGTCGAGGACAATGGTGGACGCGGCGTGGCCATTGACAACATACGCTCCAAGCTGCACGTGCATGCCAGCTCCGTCTCCGGCAACGGGCACGTGGCGGGCGTTCACGTGACGAGCGGCGCGGGCGATGTCAACATAACCAGCAGCAACATTAGCTTCAACAATGGCGCCGGGGTTAACATAACATACTATGGCGGCAATCGGAATATCTCGCGCTCGGCGATCAGCTCGAATCGCGGCTATGGCCTGGCCACCTGGCTGAACCAGACCACAGATGTGGACACCGTGGAGTACATACCCATTAATCAGACCAGCGTGGTGGAGTACTCACAGATTGGCGGCAATCTGGAGATGGGCGTCTTCCATGGCAACTACTGTCGTCCCATTTGGGTGAACATCACGGGCAACAGCTTCAATGGCAGCCAGCAGAACGATATCTACATCGAGTCCTGCTACCAGGCCACGGCTAATGGGCAGCCCAACATGCAGCTGCAGCTGGGTCACAACATGTTCAAGTACAGCCAGGCGAATGCCATCTATTTGAGTCCCGCCCTGAATCTGCAGGGCCGCATCGAGTACAACATGTTCCGATATGGCGCCTATGGCTGCATCTATGTGAACAACGACTACATCTTCCAGGAGTTCAACTATTTACCCGTCAAGCTGATCATCCAGAGCAACTATTTCATGCGCAACAGTGGCCTACATGTGGTCTCCCTGGCGCTCTCGCCCTACAGTCGGGCCGAGGTGCAGTACATCCTGTTCACCCGCAACTTTGTGAAGAGCAACAACATTACGGAGGCCTTTGGACCGCTCATTGCAGGCAGCGAGGGCAACGATGGCGCCGGCCGGCTGAATCCACGCTCTCGCGTCGCTGCACCGGTTGTGGTTGGCTCCAGCAATGTGGACATCTATCGCAATATACTGCACAATCTGGACTCTGCCTACGAGATTGGCTCCCAGCTGACGGACCAGAGCCAGATCATCAATGCCACCTGCAATTGGCTGGGCCATACGGACGAGAATCGCATCTATGCGAGGCTCTTCCATCGCAACGATCGCTACAATCTGGCTAAGATCAACTATATACCCTACCTGCTGCACAGCTCCAATCCGGGCTCCACTGCCATGATCACCGTGTCCACGGTTGTGCCCAGGTTCTTCCACGAGGGCAGTGATGTGATTGGCGGCGAGGTGGACGGTCAGGACATGGTGCCAGCCGGCACCTATACCGTCACCAAGGACATTAACATTCGGCCTGGCGGCAAGCTCATCCTGCAGCCGGGCACAACGCTGCGCTTTGAGCCCAGCGTGGGCATGATGGTCGCGGGCAAGCTTGAGGCGCGTGGCCGACGACCCGACGACATACTCTTCACCCTCAAGCGGGAGACAATCATTGGCGAGCACAACGACACGGAAACCATTGACCTGGACAGCGAAACGGAGGCCATCGACATGGAGACGGAGGTGCTGCCCGCGGACGCTGTGCCCCGGGTGCCGGTACGTCTAGTGGGCGGTACGGGCGCACACGAGGGTCGCCTGCAGCTGTACTTGAAGGGTCGCTGGGGCACTGTCTGCGACTACGGCTGGAATGTGCTGAACGCGGCGCTGGTCTGCCATCAGCTGGGCTACTCCCTGAATCCGCAGGACTGGCGGCTGCTGCGCTCGCAGCTGCCCAATGCCGGCACCTCCGAGGATGTGCTGGTGGCCAATGTGCGCTGCACGCCGCACGATCGCGATGTGACCAAGTGCCGGGCGGAATACGAGTTCGAGAACAGCTGCAGCCACGAGAACGATGTGGGTCTGCGCTGCTACGAAGGCGCCTGGGCGGGCGTGCGGTTCAGCATGTTGGCGGAGCGGGCCGATCTGCAGTACGTGACCGTGGAGAAGGCGGGCCTCTTTGACTACACGACCAACTCGTTCCGGCCGGCGGTGCAAATGGACCATGCGCGTCACAATCTGGAGAATGTGCGTGTGGTCAACAATCTGCAAGATGGCCTGGGCATTATCTATGCGGACATCTATGCGGGCAAGTCGGTGAACAACATCAAGAACTCGGAATTCTCCGGCAATCGCGGCAGCGGCATCAGCCTGAAGCAGCTCGACTTTCGCATCTCTGGCTCCATCATCAAGGACAATCGGGGCAGCGGCATCTCCCACGATGCGGTAATTGCCTCGCTGGACCAGAAGGAGATCGGCGGCTGGTTCAACATGGCCCGCGACTTTAATGCCTACGACACAGACTATGATCCCTATCTGCTGCCCCATGAGATAGCCAACATTGATCTGGGCACCTTTGAGCACAAGTACATACGCACCGAGGAGCTGCTCGGCCAGTCGATTAGCCGCAAGATTGTCGTCCAGTGCCCCGCCGGCTATGTGATTGGCATCCAGCTGCTCAATCCCATACACAATCAGTCCACGGAGAGCATCAGCATACTGAATGCCCGCACAGAGAATATACGCAGCGATCTGTGGCAGGTGAAGCGCGATCTCAACGTATTCCCCGCCACCAGCAGCAGCTACGGCATCATCATCTACTACGAGAGCGGCCTGCACGCCCTGGGCGGAGCTGTACTCATGCTGACCACCGTGACGGCGCCCGTCCAGAACATACGCAATCGGATTGTCAGCGGACCGGTGCCCACCCTGACCATACGCTCCACCAAGATTCAGAAGAATCTGCGCGGCATTACGGGCTACTACTACAATCGGTATGTCGGCGACAATGGGGAGTTATATTTGCGCAAGGCCAACGAGTCCATCAAGCTGATCAACTCGGAGCTCAGCTTCAATGAGCGTGAGGCCATATTGATCAAGTCGCCCTTCTGGGATGTCATCTCCAGCAATCTCTCGGAGGTAACGCTGCACATCAACGGCTCGCTTATCAGTCAAAACGGCTACGGCATTCGTCAGCTGTCCAAGGATTTGCGCTCATCGAACAATCTGTTTCACTATGTGCTCCAGGATAGCACGGTGGAGCAGAATGCCCATGGCGGCTTTCAGGTGGCCCTGCCCTATGTCTGGCAGTATAATGAGAACTTTACCCATTCGATTTACTTTGGGAATAGCACCTGGCAGCGCAATCGCAACTTCCACGTTGGCATCTACGGGCACTATGCCGTCTTCAACATAACCTCGAACGTGTTCCGGGAGAACAGCTGCCCCGGCGCACTCATTTCACTGGACGGCATGGAGAAGCGTTTGCGCTTCGATAACAATCGCTTTGAGGCGAACAACGCCAAGTTCGTGCTGCTCTTCAAGGCGGACAGTCTCAGCGAGATCATTGGCCAGGTGCCGGCCAGCATCGAGTACAACACCTTCAAGGGCAACCAGATTGTGACCATGCTGGCGGGCTATCGGCATTATATGAAAGTTGCCCGACGCATGCGCAAGCAGCACCAGCTGCCCAGCTCAGTGATCCGGCTGGATGGCGTGCAGAACGTGAGACTCTATCGGAATCTGATAGCCAACAATGAGATGGACTACAATCTGGTGGCGGGCGTGAGATCGGCGCGTCTGAACAACTACTTCTATGCGGCGGAGAACTGGTGGGGCGCCCTGGACGTGGCCTACATTGAGTCGAAGATCTTTGACTTTGACAACTGGAACGATCATGCGGACGTCATCTATCAGCCCTTCCTCATTGAGGACAGCTACGATGCCAGCGTCTCGGTGGTGGTGCCACCCAACGAGGAGTCCAACCTGGCCACCTATCGTGGCGGACGCGTCTATCGGGATCTCACGCTGCCCAAGCAGTCGACGCCCTACTACATAGCCTCGGACATAACGGTTATGCCGGACACCACCCTGACCATACAGCACGGGGTCACGCTTGAGTTTGAGCCAAATGTGGGCATTCTCGTGCTGGGCACGCTCATGGCTATCGGCTACAAGGAGTCGCCAATTGTAATGCGTCCGTTCAAGAATGCCACCAAGGAGTCCATGTTAGCGGCTCCGCCGCGCAAGCGTGCGCTGGAGGATATGAGCGCCGCCCTCACAGATTTCGACTCCATACGACTGTGCACCAGCGCCAGCAATTGCACGGGCGAGGCGGACGGGCTGTACGGCCTGAACGAGGGCTTTCTGGAGTACTTCAATCACACGACACTGCAGTGGGTGCCCATATGCGATGGTCGCTTCACGGAGCGCAATGCCCAGGTCGTGTGCCGAGAGCTGGGCTTCGATCCGCTCAATGTGTACTACGGCCACGACAGGCGCATTGAGTTCCACACGAACTCGCTGACACGCATCTGGTCCTGGGTGCAGCCGCTGGAGTGTCGTGGCGATGAGGAGCGCATGGAGGACTGTGCCGAGCGGCTCAACGGACAGCTCTACGGTCATCGGCACGAGTGTCGCTGGGACGATGTGTTCGTCTTTGTGAGCTGCAATGGCGTCGCCGACGACGAGGCCTACTGGGGCGGCATACGCTTTGCGAACTCCAAGTTCGAGGAGATTCAGTACGAGCATCGGCTGCACAACACACGCTCCCACGGCTCCCAGACGCAGCAGCGCGAGAGCCAGCTGGAGTTCGTGCGCATCGAGCAGGCCGGCATTCTGCACAACCACAAGGCGGCCGCCATTCAGGCGATACACAAGAATCCCATCATCAGTTCGGTCAGCATCGAGAACTCGGCCAACCATGGCATCAACCTGATAGCGCCCAGTGGCAAGCTGAACCTTAACCATCTAAACATCAACCGGACTCTCGGCACGGGCATCAGCATTGTTTCGCTCAGCGGCGAGGGTCGAGACAGCGACGAGTCCAGCTTCACGCCGCTCAAGAAGTTGGACCTGCCGTACAAGCTCTTCTCGCTGGTGGACATTTGTGATCCCCAGAAGGTGCTGACCATCGAGGAGCGCATGCTGGTCTACTACAAGTACGATAATAATCCGGTCAACTGTGTCAAGATCTTCACGTCTGCCTTTCGCGCCAAGCCCATCGGCTTCCGTCTGCTGCAATCGAATCTTTTCAATCACTCAAAGCTCTACGGACGCACAGATTTCATAAAGCTCTACGACGGCGACATCTACAATGTCACGGCCACGTATCTGGGTAAAATTGAATCGGACACGAACAATCAGCGGTCCTTCTTCAAGACGAAGGGTCCCACGCTAAGCCTGCAACTGGTAGCCAGTGGCGCCCCAGAGACACACGGCTTCATAGCCGAGATCGTCACTGTGCCCATCTCCACTTTGGGACAATGTAAGCTTGTTAGAATCGGACAGCAGCATTTGGCTAACCCTGCTCTACTCCACAGATCGCGATGCCCTGCACAACATCACGGACACGCACATCTCGGGTGCCATGAAGGGTGCCGTCAGCTATGCCTCGGCGGGCGAGGTCACGCCAACGCTGACGCTCATTGGCAATCGCATCGAGAGGAACTGCAAGCAGCTCTATGGCAATTTCTCCACCTGCGCCTCGGCGCTCAACTTGGATGTGCAGAACATGAACTCCTTATATTTTATGGTCGGTTAACCTCAACCTATCAGCTTAGATATGCAGGCACTAAATCAAATATCTCTTGTTTTATTAGAACAATCTGCTGCTGGAGAATCAGGGTGGGCTGCGCATACGTGCTGATTCCCGCGGCACCGCGACCTCGTTACGTGGCTTTGTGCATCACAATCTGTTCATGCGGAATCGCAATCGTCCCGCCTTGTTTGTGGAGGGTCGTCAGTCGTCGCCCTACCAGGAGGTTGAGCTGTATCGCAACTATTTCGCCCAGAACATGGCCGGCTACGAGGAGGTCATTCGACTCTGCCAGGTCGTGTCCAACTTTAGCTACAACTACGTGCACAGCAATGTGGGCGGTCGCATCATGGAGGTTTCCGGCTTCGAGAAGGTGCGTCTGCAGATCTACCAGACAACGGCGCACAATGGTTTCTACAGGTAAATGGCAAAAAAAAAAAAACGTAATTAGAAATGATTTCAATATGCTTTTTGTTCCAGGAATGTGGCCACCAACTGGATGTCTCGAGCAACCATTGTGGCAGGCACCGCGGGTCAGCAGTACGTGGACAACATATTCGAGAACTATGAGAATGACTACGAGCTGCTGACAGTCAACAATTCCATGTAAGTCAGTGTGTCCTATTAGTCGATTAGTCTGTACCCAAGCCCAACTGCAAAGCTCCGCAAGATCAAAGTAAGGGCGTAAATAATAATAAATCATAAAATAAAATAAATAATATTCCTATAAGTATTCCTTAAGCTAAATGGAAATGAGATTTATCAACTTTGGTTAGAAGGTTTTTCACTTGGCAGTGGATTTACGTTTCACATTCTCAATGTAAAATTCAACCCACTTTTATCTAACTTTCTACTCTACACCCTTTTCTTTTTCCCCTCGCTCTTCCTCAACACCTAGCATGAGCTTTGATTATGAAAACAGGTAAGCACATAATACACATAAGAAAAAATACAAATACTTATCGTTGCCTATTGAATCTCATCTAAGGACCTTCGAAACCTGGAGCTCCAAGATAGACGCACGTCACAATTACTGGAGCTACAACAACACCATCTCGGTGCAGTCGCGCATTAGGGATAAGCACGGTAGGATCTAGCAACTAGGTTCCTATTTATGGCTCCTACAATTCCTTTTCGTTTGCAGATGACCCTATGCTGCTGGAGGTGCTGGCCGTGCCGTTCCAAATGAACAACGAGACCATTTTGGACGGCAAGTGTCCGCCCGGCTGGGCCCTGGTGCACGACACCTGCTTCATCTATGTTGGCGCGCCGATGACCTTCCATGAGGCGCGCGATTTCTGTCGATCAGAGAACTCGACCATGCCCTTCATACGCACCGACAGCACCACACTGTGGAAGTATCTGCAGAGCCAGATGCGGCATCTCAAGTACCCGGAGAAGGTCTGGATACAGGACTACAATCACATCGAGCGCTGCACGAGCTTTGTCTTCAATGAGGTCGAGGTGGGCGACTGCAACAAGGAGCGCGGCTTTATCTGTGAAATGGATCCGAGAGTAAGTTGGAATTGCTTAGTGTTAAATGTAGTTATATATATTTATGTTGCTGTCCTGCTTACAGGTCATCATCGATCCGTTGTCGTGGCGCGCGGACATTTTTGCCATAAGTATTATCTCGGCCTTTGTCCTGGCCATCATTCTGCTCATTCTGGTGGCCTTCTGCTGGTTCGCCAAGTCCAAGCATCGGCATGTGCAGCGCCTGCAGCGACGCAACAGCATTCGCCAGAGCCTTCGCAGCCTCAACAGCATCGATCCGCAAGGATCCCTGCGTCGTCGTCCCAATTATGTATGATTTCCGCATCTTTTAATGCATCTTGAGTTCGCTTTAGTTGAGTTTTTCATTTGCTTTTATTTTTCCTTTTGCTTTTCTGTTTCTTCTTTTGTTGCCTCAGAACATGTCCAGCAATGGCACCCTGTCCAAGAGCCAGGACTACAAGCAGATGATGGTGGCCAATGGCTCCATCGACTCCATGGACAAGAGCGTGCTCAGCTCGGAGGCGGGCAGCTTCGAGGGCTACGACCAGAAGCCCCACTACAATGAGTACGTCAACCAGAATGCACTCCGGCCTGCCGCCCAGGATCATCAGCAGCAGCAGCAGCAGCAGCAGCCACACAAGGTGGCCACCATATCCAAGGGCAGTGCACATCGCGCCCGGGCAGCAGCCGCCGCCTTGGAGCCGGATGCCTTTGAGCTGAGCTACCGCAACGAGGGCTTCCGCGACAACTCGACCTATGGCGGCGGCACGCGCGCCAACTCTATCAGCACCAGCGTGGCGGAGGACACGCCCATCATACACCAGACGGACGCGGAGGCCGATGAGCTGGGCTCGGATTATTATGGCAATGCCAGCACACTGCCGCTGCGCACGGATACGGGCAGCAGCAGCGTGGGCGGACGCCGTGGCCAGCCGGGTCTGGCCTTTCTCAGCGAGCTGAAGCAGAATTTGCCGGAATATCAGCGCAGCTCGCACAGCAGCTTTTTGCCGCAGCGCAGCAGCGGCGATTCGCTGCCCTTCGACCAGAAGCTGGACCAGTTCAACTTCTCCACAGAGTCATCGCTATATCGTCCGGCGCCCGCCGTGCCGCAGCAAGCATCACCTGCGGATATGCGGCGTCCGGACTCCTACTATACGGCAGTGCGCAGCAGCAAGGCGCCCACATCACATTATCGCACGCCCAGGCCGCTGGCCCAGCCACCGGCGGCGCCCACAGTACACGCATCGCGTCCAAAGACTGTTTACCAAACGGCAGCGCAGGAAGCGTCGCCCACAACGTCCACGTCGCCCAGGTCGCCCAGGTCGCCCAGGTCGCCAACAGCGCTGGCCACTGCCAATCCCTATCACCGCTCCAAGTCGGAGGCGCTGCTCGAGACGGATTTTGATAGCGAGGCCGGCGAGGGTGGCCTGGTGCCGCTCCACGCCAATGGACGCAGCCATAGCCAGCCCTTGGAGACGGCCATGTAATGCACCGGCCTCACAGCCGCTTCCCTTATTCTCCATTTCCAACTCAGTTTCGCAACGTTAGTATTTAGTTTGCATACATTACTTTTAAAGACGAGATTATGTTAGCCGACGAACGAGAGACGAACGCCCCACGTTGTTTTATGCAGAAAACTTAAAGCATTCCATCCATTAGCTATTAAATTTAACATAAACATATAAAAGACGAACGCATAAAACACGAATTAGTATTAAATTGTTGTATATAATTGATTATTCTAATAAATATAAGTTAATGCCAATATTGCATCAAATTAAATTGCTAAAATGTTTAATAATTGCCAATTTACAGACATGCTTATATGTCCTATATATTTTAACGTAATTTAATTTAATTTGTGCATTCAAATTCAAATTTAAATTCCCGCGCAATCTTAACGAAACGTGCAATTGGTAGCACCCATTGAACGAAGCGGAGTGTGACCATTGTAATACTATCGTTAAAAGTGCAGACAATTTTTTGGTATATTCTGTTTGGCAAGCCATTTTGTGTATTTTTTCATCGGTTGCAAACGGTCACACTGGAAATTAGTAAGCAACTTTCACGCATTTAACATTGAATTCTTTAAACTAATTAAAATGCTCGCTGCACTGGAAAAAGGAACCACTGCAAGTAAGCAATATATTTATAAAGCCTTGCTCTCATTCATATCCGAGAAAATGTACAACATTTTGCAATATTTCTTACTTTATTTAGCCCAAAGTCCGAGCTTGGGTCCGAAAAGTCATTGCTTTTATCGTAATAACTTTAAATTTATAATTTGACAATTACTTCTAGTTCGAAGAACTCGAGATTTGTTTTATGTTCAGGCCGCATCGCTGCATCGCGAATTCGTCCTAAAGATTTACATTCCACAAGCATCACGTAGTTGCCCGCAATATCTCAGTTTTCTGTGATTAGTTCATTCTCTCTTTTTGCCAAATTTTCCCAGTAGTGCCATTAATTTTTCATATTCAACTGCTTCTAAATGTGTACCAACCCCTCAGTACGCAAATACATCCACCAGCTGCGTCCTGTATAGTTCTGGACATGGATCTGCTTTTGTTACACAAGAACACCAAACAATATCTGGACAAGACTTTTGCTTCGCAGAAACAACCTGGAGAGTAGAACGAAAATGAAGTGAACACAGCCCCAAGGATTGTAGCTGTACTCACTTGAGCTTCGACAGGATGTACGGGGTACAGGGTTGGATAGTAAATTTACGCATCAATTTCCTTAAAAGTTAACATCTTGTGATTAGATGGAGATTGTGACGGCAACTAGACGTGCGGACCCAATGGCGTGTTGTAGCAGTGAGCCTTGCTTATGCACACCAGACACAGGGTGCATGGTATGTAACTCCAGGGCCAAGATCAGCAGCCTTTAAATGAATTTCAAATTGAGATTTTTACTATAACTATAAAGTATTCCCAGGCCTAGGATTAATTACCTCCGCAACAGCCACCACAGGCACGGGCTAGACCACCGCCACCTGCGCAAGTCGCCGCAGTGGCGGCGCATCGCATACGCTTGTTGTTGACGCCCATGGTCATGTTGGCGAAGCGCAGCGGGAACGAGGCAGGTCCACAGGTGGGGAACGGGAAGCACATACATGCTGGCCGTCCTTGACATGCCGCCCTCGGGCACTTGTCCTGCAGGCCATTACGCTTGACGCAGTCACAGGACGTATAGAGGATGCCACAGCGTAGTTCCCGACTCCGACAGCCCCTGGGCTGCAGATAAGATTGAAGGGGAGAGAGAATGCATTAGGATTTAAGATTGCTTGATGCGTGTATTCGTTATAACTGACAAGGATCAAACATATGCGCCAACAATCAACTCCTCCATCAAGGCGAGCAACAATTGGTTGCAACGCTCCGATCGCTCACGTATCAAAGCATGTGCAATCAATGTTGCTCACTTTGACAGTTCGTTGGAAATTCAGCACCCAGTGCTGGACCATAGAGACGCCAATTTAGGGCCCACAGGGTCCGCAAGGCAGTTCACTCATAGGATACTGCTGGGTGCCAAAGGCTGACATCGAACAGCATCCATTTCCGCCTAATGGTGAACACGAATGGCTGGCCGTGTAGCCAACCGGCCCGTTCTCATAGCAGCAGTACTCAGTGGGCGCTGGTACGTCAATGATCTGCGGCTTTGGCTGGCAGAGCAGCGTCTGGCAAACCTCTCGCGGCTCGCACACTTTCTTTGGATGACACATCACATACGGATCTGGTACTGTCGATGGATAGTAGATGACCCTTGGCTCGCGAACCATCTGCGAAACCCATATGAGTTTGGGCACCTGTATCACACGCGTCGTTTCAACAACCTTGGGTACGGTAATGTTCCTGCAGCGATTCACGACCATCGGCTCTGGAATCGTTTTCTCGCAAAAGACAACATCCTTTTTGCATATCAGCCGCGGCGGCTGCTGCACTGTGACGCTCTTTGGACAGGGCGGCGGAATGCGTGGTTCAGCCTGCGGCAGTATTGTTGGCGATAGGGTTTAAGTCTCGCTATGCATATCCTTGTCGAGTGCACGAATACACGCACTGCCAGAATAGCGGCTAACACACACACACACACAGGGAAATACTTACCTCAAAAGGTCCGCAACATGGGTCACACATCCTAAATTTTTATTTCTACATGATAAAAAATAACAATAACAAATCTCATTAGTTATAAGTCCCAAATTATTGAAATGTATTATTTTTCACTTAAAATTACACAAACTTACTTTGTTAAATTTTAAGGGAAATTTTGAATTTTGATAAAAAATTTAGAAGCGAGCCGAAACGAATGGTCCGAAATCCAGAAAACTAATGACTTTACCTGGAAGGCTCACAGCCCCATGGTCAAAAAGTTGAATATCAAGTCATGGCCAACTTTATGCATTTTCCATATATTCGATCTCATTTCTATATACAAACAAAAAACTACGGATCTTCAAATTAATTACCTTGTTAATTTAAATGAAGACGTCAATTAAAAAATCTAAAATCAGTATCAGGCATTGTTTATTATTCAAATAAATATGAAGAAAGATATATACATATATAAAGTACTCTATTCACCAATCCATTAATAGCTAATAACAACAATATATGGACATAAACCAATTGTTTTTGTTATTAAAAGTTTATTTGTTGTAATTTACAAACATTTCCATTCAAATTTGTACATTGAGTGTGACCATGCTAGCTAAAGCTAGAAATCCGCAAATATGTCATGCTGACCCTGTCGCACACACATTCTGTCGCACTTTTTTCAACAAACCAACTAATGAAGACGCTTAGCACTTGCATATTTGATGTGCAATAATTAAATCGTCGATAAATAAACGAACAAAATCGTGCAAAAATGTTACAATACACATTTACCGACGAGGTAACTGAGTTTATTATCGAGAGAGTGCATGCCGAAGAATATCTGTGGAACCCAGCGAACCCTCTATACAAGGTGAGGCCCATGAAGAACGATTTCTGGGTGAAATTGACCGAGGACATTAACACCAAATACAAGCCAAATACCCCAGTAACACAAGGTATGTATCTGTTGGCAATATCATCTATGGGGAGTTGCGGCAATAATGCACTTCATTTACAGCGGATGTGTGCAGAAAATGGAACAATCTGAAATCCTATTACAAGTATATGTATCAAAAAAGTGCACTTGATGATTGGAAGAATAAATCCAAGATGGATTTTCTGCTACAGTTGATTACTTCCAGGCCTGGTCCAAATACCTCAACCAGAAGCAGCGTTAGCGTATGTGTGAGTGCGTTGCCAATACAACTGTTGCCTTAATGTCTTCCTATTCTATTCAACAGAAATTGGAGATATCGGACGAGAGTAGCTTTCACACCGAAGACTCATTCTATGCAAACGATATTGAGAGCCCGCCCGTCGTAACCGAGTGGGAGAAGGAACAGGAGGAAGTACCCGCCGCAACAAAACCCGCTTCAACCAGTTTCCCCGATACGACCTCTGCAGCAAATGCTGAATCGCCGCAATCGGCAAAAAGAGCGCGTGCCTCCAATGATGGCGCCTTGAATATTACCGCAGTTAATAGCATAGCACCAGCCGTGGAGAGGAGCACGTCGGAGCCCAGCGAGCTGTTTCATTATGGCAACTTCATCGTACAGAGCATAACACGCCTGGATCGGGATCTCCAGATAAAGGCAAAGAAACTATTGACAAATGTTGTTTTGGATTTAGAGACGGAGCAAATGTCAAGGGATATGGCCAACAAATAGTCGTCTGTTACCCCCCAGTGTAAATATTAAACATATAATCTTAAGTTTAAGCAAAAAGACATTCTTCAAATATGTTTGTCCTGTCATTGATATTTTGCTAAAATTGCATGTTCAAATTGCAGTTCAATGGCAATTTATCAATCGATTACGAAATTACTTTTATCATGCCAAATAAGTGTGACCAGAGAGTGTTTACGAAAAAATCAAGTAAATACCAGAAAACAGGCGCTTGCTAAATCGCCAGACTGGCATTCGAATTAATTTTGCCACGCTCTTCAGATTTTCCATTTTATTTTATTTTTTCCCCCCGTTTACCCCCTAGATTAAATCCGTGTTTTGATTCCAAAATATAATTTGCCAAAAGTTCAAAAGGAGTCCATATTTTTGAGTAACTGAAAAATTTTGAATTTACAATCTTTAAAATTCAAAGAATAGTTTAGATTTGTTTCATGCTCAGGTCGCATTCGTAGAATTTCTACCAACTCTTTAGCGCTTCGAGTCCCGAAGTATAGAATTCTGCATCAGTAAACGATATAGCAGCGATTCGAAGCGCCATAGTTGCAGAACAAATCCAAAGTCTTCTGCGAATAGCTCAGTCTTCTTGTTGGATCGAATTGAATCTTCATAGAGTCATTTTATCTTTCTACGTTCAACTTGCTTCCAAATTTGTGCCAATCAAAAAGTTTCACAACTACAACCATCCATCCAATGGGTTTGTGGACTTGACCCCTTTCTGTTATATACACAACACCGAACTATCTATTGCACGGCCTCTTCACGTTGGCTAATCAAAAGCCACCTGTGGGTTAAGAGAACAATTAATAATCTCGGTGGCGTGTTGTAGCAAGCAGCCCTGCATTATGCAGCGCAGACACAGGGTGCCTCGTTTCTTAATTTGAAATGAAGACAGAGGAGCGCGCCAACTTACATGGATAGGTTGGTGGTGTATTCCAACAATTCCAGACACGTGGGTCGGGAATGCCACCCTCGGGCAGTGGTGGACAACAGACGCCTGGCGCAGGCGAGCAAGGGATGGGTGAAGGCGCACCGCATGGCGGACTGTGCGGGCCACAACATGGCCAATGATTACATGGACCACAGCCTCCGCAGGGACCACAGCCTCCGCATGGACCACAACCACCTCCGCACATTTTGATGTAACTTGGTTTAGATGAAGATTAACTTGAAAAAATATATAAATTTTGTCGTAAAAATTTAGAAGCCAGTCGAAGCGAAAGGTTTGAAAGACAGAGAACTAATGATTATTTTCTGGAAACTCCACAGTCTTGTTCGGAAAAACTTGAAAATCAATTTGAGTCAGAATTCATAGCCTACTTAATAAGTTTTTCGTTTATTTCCAAATAGACTGTCAACCACCTTTAGATTTTATAGACATAGTTCGTCCACGTTCTGCCAAATTAATTGACCTTGACCTCAAACTCTTGCCTCGTGAGCTTGTCTTCGATTGCCCTTTAAATACCCTTGCAGAGGGTATTATATATTTGTCGGGAAATGTGTAACGCATAGAAGGAGACATCTCCGAACCCATAAAGTATATATATTCTTGATCAGCATCAACAGCTATGTCCGTCTCTCCGTCTGTCCGTCTCTCCATCTGTCCGACTGTCTGTTTCTATACGAACTAGTCCCTCAGTTTTAAAGCTATCTTTATTAACCTTTGCAGAAGTATCTCTTTCTGTTGCAAGCAGTAGATATGTCAAAACCAGCTGGTTTGGAACACTTTATCATATAGCTGCCATAGAAACGATCGGTCGAAAATTAAGTCGTTTAGGTTAAAGAGGTGAACATCTAAATTTTGACCCAAATCGTCAAAATTGCAAGGGGTTACATCACGTTATTTTTTTCAAAATCGGGGTCGGTTCGAAAATCGAATCTTTTTTAATGATTTTTTTTTTTGAATATCTCGGGTAAGTATTGTCTGCTTTTTAAATTTTATACCTTTTTAATTCGTACGAATCTCTACTATCAATTGGCATTCAAACAATTGGCATTACAAATCGGTCGGGTCAAAAAAGTTATTGAACAAAAACCGATTCGTTTGTAAAGTACACCTTTTTTTTTTTGAGTATCTCTGCCAAATAATGTCCGATTATATCACTTTTTCTTTATTTTTTTAAAGACGACTTTTTTTTAATATATTTAATATTATTTATTTCAGGTAAATACAGTCACAACTGGACAAAAGGGAGGACAGAAGGAAAAAAACTGGAAAAGACCAGACAAGCCTTATCTTGGGCAACGCCGGATAATACCCGCTAAGTGTAGATACATGAAATAAGAACTAAATATTCAAATGCTGTAAAACATATATTTGTTTAAATAACTATATAAATAATAATTAAGCAATGAAAATACGATGTTTTGAAAGAAAATAAATACATTGAAAAATAAATCAATTCTGATGTTTTTATTTATGAGGAATTTTTTGGGCAGTTAAGGTGAGTAATTCGAAAGAGTCGACATTGCTTCGCAGTTGATCTGCGCGAGATTATGCCGTTAGAAAACAACTTTCGGGGAAAAAGTCTGATTTTCGTTTTTTTAGCGGCGGAGGTATGACGTTTGAAAACGACATAATTCCCCTCAGAAATATGACGTTTGAAAACGACAAAATTCCGCGGAGATATGACGTTTTGAAACGACATAATTCCGCGCAGAGATATGACGTTTGAAAACGACAAAATTCCGCGGAGATATGACGTTTGAAAACGACATAATTTCCCGCAGAAATATGACGTTTGAAAAGGACTCTCGGGGAAAAAGTCTGATTTTCGTTTGTTTAGCGGCGGAGATATGACGTTTGAAAACGACATAATTCCCCTCAGAAATATGACGTTTGAAAACGACAAAATTCCGCGGAGATATGACGTTTTGAAACGACATAATTCCCCTCAGAAATATGACGTTTGAAAAGGACTCTCGGGGAAAAAGTCTGATTTTCGTTTGTTTAGCGGCGGAGATATGACGTTTGAAAACGACATAATTCCGCGCATAGATATACGACGTTGATCTGCGCGAGATTATGCCGTTAGAAATCGACTCTCTTGGAAAAAGTCTGATTTTCGTTTTTTTAGCGGCGGAGATATGACGTTTGAAAACGACATAATTCCCCTCAGAAATATGACGTTTGAAAACGACAAAATTCCGCGGAGATATGACGTTTTGAAACGACATAATTCCGCGCAGAGATATGACGTTTGAAAACGACAAAATTCCGCGGAGATATGACGTTTGAAAACGACATAATTTCCCGCAGAAATATGACGTTTGAAAACGACAAAATTCCGCGGAGATATGACGTTTGAAAACGACATAATTTCCCGCAGAAATATGACGTTTGAAAACGACAAAATTCCGCGGAGATATGACGTTTTGAAACGACATATCTCCGCCGCTCATTTTAAACTGATAAATCTGGTGATTCCAAATCGCTTAGTTGAGCCCTCTCAACTACGTCGTTATCGCTTCTTCTTAATTCTCGCAACTGTTTAATTTAACCAGAGTAAAAACAAAGACATTTAAAAAAATGTGACGTTTGAAAACGACATAATTCCCCTCAGAAATATGACGTTTGAAAACGACAAAATTCCGCATGGAGATATGACGTTTTGAAACGACATAATTCCGCGCAGAGATATGACGTTTGAAAACGACAAAACTCCGCGTAGAGATATGACGTTTGAAAACGACATAATTCCCCTCAGAAATATGACGTTTGAAAACGACAAAATTCCGCGGAGATATGACGTTTTGAAACGACATAATTCCGCGCAGAGATATGACGTTTGAAAACGACAAAATTCCGCGGAGATATGACGTTTGAAAACGACATAATTTCCCGCAGAAATATGACGTTTGAAAACGACAAAATTCCGCGGAGATATGACGTTTGAAAACGACATAATTTCCCGCAGAAATATGACGTTTGAAAACGACAAAATTCCGCGGAGATATGACGTTTTGAAACGACATAATTCCGCGCAGAGATATGACGTTTGAAAACGACAAAATTCCGCGGAGATATGACGTTTTGAAACGACATATCTCCGCCGCTCATTTTAAACTGATAAATCTGGTGATTCCAAATCGCGTAGTTGAGCCCTCTCAACATCGTCGTTATCGCTTCTTCTTAATTCTCGCAACTGTTTAATTTAACCAGAGTAAAAACAAAGACATTTAAAAATTTTTTTTTATTTAATCCTTTTTTTTATTAGCTTTTTGCCATAACCTATTGTTGGTTTTACAGTTTTTAGGTGTAAATAAAAACTTAACTTATTGCCTCTTTGACTTCTTGTTTACAGCTCGGGCACTTAGGTTTAGTTTTTAATTTAAAGAATCATTGTTCCATTTATGGTATGTCTTAAATTTGAAGCATTCGAGGAAAGTGACGTTGTGGAAGATTTCATTTCAGGCAAAATTCCGGAAATATTTGATTCATCATCCCAGTCAAACAGGTCCTGCCTTGAAAATCGAGTCAAAAAGCTCTGCATATCGATTTCTCCCATGTCAAAAAGAATCATGGCGTCCATGATCTTTTGAGAGCGGACCTGATAACAAAAGAGAAAGTTGAAATATATAATTTTTATTAAATTTCCAGCCAACTTACCAATACGATCGTTTTGTTGCCCAAATTCTAAATGTAGAGTCACCAAACTTGACATATAGCTTCTAAAATATAATATATATGCATTTGATGTTGGAAGGAGAGGGTTCAGGGTATCGCCTAATTGGGAGCTCCCGACTAGAACCTCTTACTTGTTTGATGATTTTGTTTGAATATCTCCGGTAAATGTTGTCTGATTTTCAAATGTTATACATTTTTCAATTCGTACGGATCCCTACTATCAAATGGTATTCAAACAAATGGTATTCAATTACAAATCGGTCGGTTCAAAAAAGTTGTTGACCAAAAACCGATTCGTTTGTAAAGTACACATTTTTGATGATTTTTTGAGTATCTCGGCCAAATAATGTCCAATTACCTCACGTTTTGTCTACATTTTGAACGACGACTTTTTAATATATTAAATATTTTTTATTTCAGGTTAATACAGTCACAACTTGACAAAAGGGAGGACAAAAGGAAAAAAACTGGAAAAGACCAGACAAAGCTTGGGCAACTCCGGATAATACCTGTTAAGTGTTGATATATAAAATAATAACTAAATATTCAAATGCTGTAAAACATATAATTTTTTAAATGCCTATATGAAAAATAATTAAGCAATGCAAATACGATGTTATGAAAGAAAATAAATATATTTAAAATTAAATAAATTCTGATGTTTTTTTGTGAGGAAATTTGGGCAGTTTAGGTGAGTAATTCGAAAGAGTCGACATAGTTTTGCAGTTGATCTGCGCGAGATTATGTCGTTAGAAAAAACTCTCGGGAAAAAAAGTCTGATTTTCGTTTTTAGAGATTTTCATTTTTATAGGCGGAGATATGACGTTTGAAAACGACAAAATTCCGCGTGGAGATATGACGTTTGAAAACGACATAATTCCCCTCAGAGATATGACGTTTGAAAACGACAAAACTCCGCGTAGAGATATGACGTTTGAAAACGACATAATTCCCCTCAGAAATATGACGTTTGAAAACGACAAAATTCCGCGGAGATATGACGTTTTGAAACGACATAATTCCCCTCAGAAATATGACGTTTGAAAACGACAAAATTCCGCGGAGATATGACGTTTTGAAACGACATAATTCCGCGCAGAGATATGACGTTTGAAAACGACAAAACTCCGCGTAGAGATATGACGTTTGAAAACGACATAATTCCCCTCAGAAATATGACGTTTGAAAACGACAAAATTCCGCGGAGATATGACGTTTTGAAACGACATAATTCCGCGCAGAGATATGACGTTTGAAAACGACAAAATTCCGCGGAGATATGACGTTTTGAAACGACATATCTCCGCCGCTCATTTTAAACTGATAAATCTGGTGATTCCAAATCGCGTAGTTGAGCCCTCTCAACATCGTCGTTATCGCTTCTTCTTAATTCTCGCAACTGTTTAATTTAACCAGAGTAAAAACAAAGACATTTAAAAATTTTTTTTTATTTAATCCTTTTTTTTATTAGCTTTTTGCCATAACCTATTGTTGGTTTTACAGTTTTTAGGTGTAAATAAAAACTTAACTTATTGCCTCTTTGACTTCTTGTTTACAGCTCGGGCACTTAGGTTTAGTTTTTAATTTAAAGAATCATTGTTCCATTTATGGTATGTCTTAAATTTGAAGCATTCGAGGAAAGTGACGTTGTGGAAGATTTCATTTCAGGCAAAATTCCGGAAATATTTGATTCATCATCCCAGTCAAACAGGTCCTGCCTTGAAAATCGAGACAAAAAGCCCCGCATATCGATTTCTCCAATCTCAAAGAGAATCGTGGCGTCCATGATCTTTTGAGAGCTGTCCTGTTAACAAAAGAGAAAGTTTAAATATATAATTTTTATTAAATTTTCAGTTAACTTACCAATACGATCGTTTTGTTGCCCAAATTCTAATTGTATGCTTCGACAGAGTCCGTGGTTCTAGTTGAACGTCTTAAAGCCAATATGTTGTTAGGTCCTTCCAGCATGTAAAGTTCAAATGATAAATGATTTGAAATTAAAATAAAAGGAACATATTTAAAGCAATCTTCAAATTATTTTTTACCTTTTTCTTTATTTTTACCTTTACCTTTTCAAGCTACTGCTTCTCAAAATATATTATAAACGGAGAAAACAAATTCTTGTTTAAAGCATAATTGCTTGACATTGCAGTAGATTAAAGCCTTCGACAATTTTACTTTCTGGAAGGAGCGGTAAAAGCAGATATTTCATAAACAGCATATTTTCATGATTTAAAATTTTTAAAGTTCCAGCCTTAACGCAGACAAAATCATTTATCCATTTACAATATTAAGCACAGCCTAGGATAATTCTAAGGCGAGCACAAGACCCTTCTTACAGTACCTTATTAGCCCTTTTAAAATGAAATGCAATATATTGATTCCAAAATATATTTTAAACAAAGGCCAAAAGGTTATAACTAAAAATTTAGAATTTAATAATTTTTAAAATTCAATGAAGTGTTCCGATTCGTTTCCTGTTCAGGTCGCATTCGCAGAATTTGTGCCAGCTCCTTTTAAAGCGCTTCGAGTCTCGAAGCATAGAAGCCTGGCCTAAGTATATGCCATTTGAAATGGCATTGCAATGATTCGAAGCGCCACAATTGCCTGTACAAATTCAGAACCTTCTGTGAATAGTTTACTCCTGTTCAAGCAGTTGATCTTCGTGCCATTATATTATCTTTCTTGATTCAACTTAGCTTCCAAATTTGTTTCATCCAAAGTGTTCACAGTAACAACCATTCACTGACTAGACCCGACCCCATCCCGTTTTCTTAAACATCCATCGCTTTCTTCACGAGCTGGTCCATCAAAATCCACCTGGAAAAGCCAACAAATAAGCATACCATGTATTATATATACAACAGCTACTTACCGAATTTGTGCTTGGTTTTGACATTAGGATTAGGATTGGGCAGCTGGTTATTCGGCGTATACCATGAGGGTTAATTTTCCTATAGAATGAGTACCTGTCGGCGCAAAATGCGAGACTCGCTAGCAACAACATTTTGGCGGCGTGTTGTAGCAGTGAGCCTTGCATGGTGCGCACCAAACACAGGGTGCATTGTCTTTCCTTCTCAAGTAGCGAGTGGGACAACAGTAGCAGCCTTCAAGGGAATCAACAATTAGAGTCTAGCTACAAGATTTTTGTATGACCCATGCTGTGGCACGCGCAGTCTCGGGCTGGTAGACGAAGAAGGGAACGGACAATCGAGGTAACTATTTACATTCGGACGAGCGCGAGCTTTCATGGATAGATTGATGATGTATTACAACAATTCCAGACCCGTGGGTGAACAAGGAATGGCCGAGGGAGCTCCGCAAAGCGGACTGTGCGGGCCACAGCAAGGCCAATGATTACAAGGACCACAACCTCCGCAGGGACCACAGCCTCCGCATGGACCACAACAGCCTCCGCACATCTTTGAAAAGCTTGGCTTAGATAGAGTTTAAGGAAAATATAAATTTAAATACAAATTTAGAAGCCAGTCGAAGCGAAAGGATCGAAAAACAGAGAACTAATGATTATTTCTCGGAAGCCTCACAGCTGCGTTCCAAAAACTTGAACGACGACATGAGTTAGAATTCTTGGCATACTAAAAAATTTTTAAGGCCCAAATAAATAGCTAAATAATTATCTTAAAATTAACAATATAATGTAAAATAAGCCAGGGTCGAAGAAGTATGAGCTTGTTTCTAAAGTTCGTTTCGCTTATCAATTGATTAATATGAGTGCGAATATGAAGCTGATTAGAGTCCGTCCGATGCACAACCCTACTCAGTATAGTTTGGCGGTTCATTGCGGACGGAATCATGATGAAAGTAGCTGTTATCGGGGCGGGTGTGAACGGTGTGGCGAGTGCACTCAAAATCTTGGAGCATTATCAGGCTGAAAAAAGACTGAATGTGCAGGTCAGCATAATATCGGAAGAATTTACGCCCAATACGACGGGCGATGGCTCGGCAGGACTTTGGGGTCCCTTCCTGCTGAGTGGCACAGAGAAGTCCAAGATCTAGTAGGTGTCATAACACAAGTTCACCTTTGAAGCCATTTAAGATCTAGTTGTTCCAACAGCCAATGGTCCAAGAGCATGCACAACTTTCTCGAGAAGATATGGCTAAGTGAGGATGCGGGCGAGGCGGGTGTTTGCCTGCTGCCCTGCGTCCGTCTGAGCACGGATCCCAATGTCAGCGTCGAGGATTTCTGGCGCGACATTGTCTACGGCGCAGTGGATCTGACGCCCGAACAACTAGCTGTTTATAATAAGAACAGAGACGTCAAATTTACGTAAGCAAGCGCTTTAACCAGAGGCTTTCCCCTACTTAACACTAAATACTCTTACAGGTCGGGCCTCTCCTTTGTTACGTACACCTCGGAGCCGCTCAAGTTGCTGCCCTACCTGACGAAACGCTTTGTGCGCAAGGGTGGACGAGTTGAGCAGCAGAAGGTCACAGATCTGGAAAGCTTTGTCAGAGACTCGCCATACGACGTGATTGTCAACTGTACAGGTCTCGGCTCCAGGCAGCTGCTGAACGATGACAACATGTATGCCGTGCGTGGTCAAGTGAGCCGCATCAAGGCCAACTGGGTGTTCGCCGCCATCCTGGACGAAAGCGACGATGGCAACTATATCATACCCAAGTGAGTCCGTAGTCCACATATAGCCCAGCTATCCGACTCTACAATGCTTTACCCAACAGCACTGAGTCTGTGGTGCTGGGCGGTACCCACCAGGAAAAGGACTACAACACCAAGGTCTCCGATGTGGATAAGCGTTTCATTATCGATGGTTGTCGCCGCCTGATGCCAGGCCTAGTCCACACCCAGCACCTTTTCGACTGGGTTGGCCTGCGTCCGGGTCGAGTCCAGGTGCGCCTCGAATCGGAGAGGCGTGGCCGGAAGCTGCTCATACACAACTACGGACATGGTGGCAGCGGCGTCACCTTGTGCGAGGGCTGTGCCGACGATGTCCTCAGCCTGTTGCTGGCTGCCAAACTGAACTCAAAGTTGTAGCGATCCCAGCTGCAGATAGGTTAGTGTATTATCAGCAGAAATCAAGTGCCTGTTGCTAATACTAATTGCCTGAGCATGCATTACACAAACACACAAATCTTTCCATATATAAACAATAAACAATGCTTATCATGTTTGCCTTATCGCTGCTGCGTTTGAAGCTGCTTTCATGCCAATCGAACTGGTTCCTAGACGAACTAAGCGCGAAAAAAATGAAGCCCTTAAATTTGAATTTAAAATTGATAATTACAATAATTATATTTCAAGCACGTTCTGCACATTGCTCAGGATAAAATATCAGGCTTAAATTATCTAAAAATAATTACCTCACAGTTTGCAGATTTATGGGAGAGTTTCCTTCAAGAGATCTAAACAAGAAAGCTTTTGAAAAACTTCCGAATTAAGTTTCCTCTATAATAGAATAGATCATGTTTGTCAGGCTGAATGTATATGAATTTGAAGAATTTCCAAAATTATGGATTTCGTAAAGCTCTAAAAAAATCGTGCGAGAGGCAATTCGGGATAGCATTCTTTCATTTGATATCCTTTAACAAATTGAATACTCCAAGGAAGATTGTTTTATGATTTCATCTATTTACAAATGGTATATCTATTTGTATCAGAATTCATTTAGTCGCATCTGCTCCTCCTCTTTCTCCTTTTGCTCTTTTGCCTTTAGAGCTGCATGGAAGGCCTCAAATCCGGGCCATTCCATATAATGTAATATCGGATCCAGAGGCAGCACATAGAGCAGGGCGTACATTTCATCCAGGTCGCGCAGACAATCGAATGGCCGATGATTGCCTTCAGCCTTATAAATGGAGTAGATCGATCTGCCCAATTCTGTATACTCGGCCAATTCAGCTTCATACTGGTCCTTGGAGGTCAGTGCAATGAAGCAGACGCGTGGCATGTGCATGTGCTGGGCTACCATGCCGAAGACGTCGAACATGCACATTGCGAAATCCTGGTCTTCATACAAATCGCTTGGAAAGCCAATTTCGTGCACCATCAGGCAATCTAAGTTATCCAAATTTAGGTTCTTCTTGGTGTCGGCCATGAGCTGTTCCTTCAAGTCAATCAACTTCTGGAAGAGGCCCTTCGCAACAAATGAGGGCAGAAAAACCCTACAAAGGAATTCGATTAGTTTGTCTAGTAAATGGGCTAACATTTCTTTCTTTCTCATTTTTTTTTTTTACCAGGAATGCCAAGCTTCAGTCATCCACTCAAGTAGGGCCACGGCTTCAATCCGGGTTTCACTCTCGTTCATCATCATCACGGAGCACTCGTTGCGTAAGATATGCCTACAATAATCCGTATATATACCCTTCATTTCCGCCAACTCATGCAGACCCAGTCCCTCATATACGATGCTCTGTAGAAATGAATTCTCCCACATAAACTCAATAACGATGCCGTAATGCCTGTATACAATTCGGTTAGGACTCTGTCTTGGATAGTGTATACGCACTGAAGTCTACTTGCTTGAAGTTAATGTCTGTTATGGGCTTGCCCTCCCATACATCCCATTTGATATCGTATTGCAATGGGCGTTCATCATCCATGCTTCTCAACTCTAAATCACTTTTAATTTAGCGTAAACACAAAATTTCGTTTTAATACAAAACAATTTACACATATGGGTGTACAATAATTGACAGGAATAAGCAAAAATATTTAGTTTCTAACGTAAAATAATGTTTGAGCAGTTCAATTATTGATGGAAATATGTATACCCTGTAATTCAATCGATAAACATATTTATTCATTATCCGCAGTAGCTAGATCACCATTTAACTGACACGCCCATCACAAATCAGCAAAATATAATTTTCTGCAATAAAAAAATGAGTCGGGGCTTAAGTTTATAGTTTAAACAAAGATTTCGGCTTGGCATTCGACTTGTAAACTTGCTTTTCCATGTCCACGAAGTCTGCTTAAGCTGAAGCTTATCATATATTTTCAATTTCAAAGAAAAATGTTTGGATTATGAATTTATACTTTATTTATAGTTACTTTATATAAAGAGAATTGAGCTTGATGCTTTGGTACTGGAGCTCGCTCAATCGATCGATTGCATATCCAATTTTGCAATTGGAATAAACTTAATTCCGTTTTCTCTTTAGATTTTACTACCACTGAGATCGGCTGAGGATCAACATAAAGAGTCGGACATGGATACAGTGCAGGTGATGTTGATAAGATATGTGAGAAAAGTCTCCCAATTTAAGGAAACCCTAATTATACATAAGGCGGGTAAGCTTTATTAGCCCATGCCAAATGTAGCATATATATTTAAAATATTCAGAGACCGCCTTTAATTTTAGCTTAAAACTTTTCTATGAATTTGACTTAAATATAAAACGAATTAGTAGCGCAATGAAGGCAATTATTCAACGGGATGCAAATATAAATGCGAAAAATGGTATTTAATTATCGCTGTAGACCTTAATCCAGACAACTTTCTGACAGCGGTAAGCAACTTTTGCCGTTCAACATTTTGAATAAATTTGCATTTCACTTGAGCTGGTGAGTTGGCTGCCAGCAAGCGCGAGCAGCGGCAGCAATAAAAATAAAAGAAAACAACAATAATAAAAGGCAATTGAAAACTTTTGCATAAGTCGCAACAAGCTAACTTCATTTAACCGAAGCGGAAGTTGCTTAACATTCGCTCCCCTACCCCCTACCCGCCTACCCCGACCCAGCTGCAACCCCAGCGAAACTGAAGATCTAGGACCAAGTCAAGGAGCTGTCTGCCACAGCCTGGCCGCCCATCCTGTCTGCTCCAAGTGGCTCCAAGCCACTCGAAAACCACACGACGCACTCCCAACGAGTCGCCGCACAAAATTGAAGTTTAATTTGTTTTTACAGGCGCGATTAACACATGACTTGTGTATTTGGGGCACTGCAATGGGACCCATAAATGTTAGACTAGCATTAAAAATGCTAACAACCAAAGCGACTTTTAAATTACGGAATATTTCCGCGAATTTCGATAGAGTTTCAACCAGAATTCCAAATTTGGGGTCTCAAATTAAAGACGCTCGCCGAATAAGACCAAATACCAATACACCATGCTTACCGTCTGTTTATTAAAAAACTTCAAGTTGGAGCATAATTTGTTTCGATTTCCACACTGCCCTGGCATAAAAGCTGTATTTTCTCCTAGATAAACCCTGCATTATATACAAATGCGTAGACCAACCTTTTTGTATTCAAGTAGCTGAAAAGCACTTTAATTCGCGGATTATTCGGCATTTAGAAGTAAATAAACAAACAATGCGGTTCCTTGTGCTGCAAAGGATAACAAGGGCAACAAATGGCGGAAGAGCTCGATGTATGGAGATGGAGAATTGGTAAATCGAGATCCTTTGGCGTTTCGCTCAAACATTTCAATAACGCGCTTGTTTTGAATTACTTTGTGCGGCTGCTATTGTTGAACCCTTTGTTTATTTGTTTGGTACGCGACACACACAGAAAGAGAGAGGGAGAGAGAGAGAGAGAGAGGGAGAGAGAGACAGACAGCTGCATACACCTTGCGGCTGGCGGCAAGTGCAGCCATTTCCACGTCCACAGACGCATCCCAATTCGGGTCCAGCCAGACAGGCTGCATGTGGCACAGCCATTTACAATCAAGAAACGTTTCCGCTTTGCATTTCATTGCGCGTTTTCGATTTTAAATAAAACCACGACAAGCGACGCGGCTGCAAGTCATGGGCGGCAAACAGGGGACGAGTGGGGAAGGGGCGTGGTTTGGGGGTAGTTATGGCAGCTTTTGGCTGGCATTGGGAATGCGCAGGTGTCACTGAAAAACAGCCAACGACCGTTAAACGATTTTCGAATGAATTCAAAAATTCGCGATTGTTTTAAGCACAAGTGTGGGCTGTTTGGGCTCGGGTTGGGTTAGCCCCGGATTTGTGACGTTGCCTTGTGGCCCTTTTGGGCACATGACGGGGGCAGGTGAAATGTTGCGCGTGTAAACAATTTGGCGGATTAAATGTTGCCCAAATGAGACGTTTTTATGCCACATCATAAACTGTGACGCACGAGTTTCTAATCCGTTACATGATATAATTCGCGAAATTCCATTAAATTTGCTTACGAATTTTGAAAATTTCAGCTCGGCAGAAATTACCTGATTTTTCTGAAACATAACTGTTTAATTATAGATACTTGTACAATGGAAAGAAAATTGTGGAAAAATAAACAAAAGAAAGTAAGAAAACTAATATGCATATGTGGCAAATGTTGAAAAATTTAGTTCAAATTTATATTTGATATTTTCGAAATTAATTTTTTATAGTAATTGATTTCATATATTTTTCAGAATTTATATACTAGCAAATCCTAAAAAGCCTAACCTAAAATCGAGAATAAAGATGTTTTCAAGCATAAGCAAAATTCAAAAGGCCAAATCTAAAAGCTATGCACATAGAGCTCATATTTCTAGCTATGTTTTGTGCTAATATTTGGCTAGAAAATTTGGATATTTTTCAAGTTTTTGGTCAAGTTACAGTCGAAAGGCATGATATAGCTACAAGAAATTGTACAGCAAAAAGTTGAAATTGATTGAATTCCTTGAAAACTCTCACGTGACCAAAGGCAAATGTCAAAATTAAATTATTTCTTTACAATATTGAATTTATCAGCAGGCACGAGACAAGACCGATACGTGTTCGGAATAGACATGCCCGCACAGCACGGCCCCCAGCCCAGCGCAGACCCTCTCCCGGGCTGACACTTTGCCATTAAAAGTGTCGCTTGTATTTAAATATCCAATTGACGGTCTGATACGGCTTGGTCTGGGCATCAGGCGCGAGCCTGAGCTAGTCAGGAGGCAGCTGTTGGAAACATTTAAGAATGCGTCGAATGGCGTTTGCTTTGACATTGCCCCAAATTCGGTTATCCCAAGTTCCAGTTGCCAATTGGTTGTGTGTGTGTGTGTGGGTGTGTGTGTTGCCCTGTAAATGACACCCGAAGTGCTTTGAATTTTAAAATCCGGCTATGCCACGGCGGGGGCAAGGTCTATGTGTAAGGTGTTTAAGACGTGTTTCAATTTTCGAATTTTGATGCGTAGCCGGGCGAGGGTGGATCGCCGCCATGGATATGATTGCAATATATCCATTATTATTAACATACCTTTGCAGCGTATTTGTTTTTGGGTATTTATTCAAATTGAGACATTAGACAAATTAAATTTACACCTATTTCATTTGATTGTTATCGCTTGTATACCCACTTAATTATGCCATTCCGCCCAAGGATGCTCGTCTATGTGTCATTTGCATTTTTTAATGCACATTCGCGTTTGCCGTTATTGCGGCAAGCCCAGGCAATTATAGGAAAATGATACATGCCAGTCTAATAGGGGAATATGAAACCCTCAAAGATAAGCATCAACTTTGCCCCACTCACATACTGTTGAGGTCTTCTCAGCTACTGTGCGCCATTTCAGGGCCAAGCACGTGACAGTCGTACGCTTCCAAGGAAAAGTCAGTTAAATATAAAAGTAAGAAGCTATTGAATGTATAATTCAAGGATAAAAGTAAAACAAGAGCGGTCTGATATATTGACAGACATCAAATCTTATTCTCATCTAGGCTGCAAATCAAACAATTGATTCCGGTAGGTTCAAACCCACACCTTGCCTTTAAGTTCGGTTCATAAACCTGGTTTGCGGTTCGTTTTGATGCGTCTCTTTTCTTACAATTTTCCATTAACTAATGCAAATGATTTCGAGTTTAAATCAAATCATTAGTTAATTTTTCTTATTTAATGTGACTCGGTTTAAGGTAAGTTCAAGTTTTGGTTAGGGGCTTGGTTCTGCTCTTCCCTATCCAAATTTATCCTGTTTAATGTTCGTTTAATGATAATGACCTAGATTCTTAAGTCAGGGATATTTTATATACCATATTATATTATATTTTTATGTTATCCATTTTTTCCTTTTCATTTTCTAAAATCTAAATCATATAGTCTATACTCTATTATATTCTAATGCATATTTCCAAGATCTAATTCTTTGATCATGAAGTGTAATAATAATTTACATCTACCTGAGAAAGGCATATGAAAATGAAGAGGCGTATGAAAATGAAGTAAAAATCTTCACAACCAGCAATAACGTGCTTAATATCAGAATATTTAAAAGAACATTTCAGCCTTTGACATTTTGACTTCGCGTAGAATCAATAGTTGTCTAGATGCCTGGTTGGATAATAGAAATGAGTGAAAAGAGTTGCGCTCATTTGTGACACGCGATACTCGAATAAAACGGAAATGGCAAATCAAATACTCAAAGCGAAAAAAGGGCGCTGAGCCAAAGAAGCGCAAATCAGTTACAACTATGGACAGTTATCTCAGCGGGTCATCTGTTCACGAAAGGACAATTATGAGTGGACATGCTAATTTGTGCGTGGCCCGGCAAGGACAGCCGGGCCAAAGGGACAGGCACGCGCCAAAGCAGAATACCTCAATATTTGTGGATGGAACGTGATTTGGCGCATTTGCCATGGCAAGGACCGCGCCCAGCAAGCGCTAAGACAGCGCCGCGCCCAGGACAGGACGGTGAATCCTTTCCCTACACACACACACACGCACTTGATTAGCCAGCGTGTGCTGCTTTGCCTAAAAGTATGCAAAATGTTTTGTTCACGCTGCACAAACAGGCGCTTGAGCTGTGCTCAACTGAACATGGAGGACACGAAGCGTAACCGCTGAGCACGCAAAGGGTTAATTAATTAAATGCGCTTTGTGCTGTGTTGATATATAAAAAACAAAAATATACAGGTAAATGCGCTGCCAACAAGCAGACACAGGTAAATCTATATACAACTCTATATATGTATCTAGATACGGCCACAATCTGCTGCTGCACACGGCGACTGACTCCGCCCAGCTTGTGGCCACACCCACATTGCATTCGCCTCGTGCCCCAAACCCGGTGGTTGTCAGCGTCTTTGATGTAAGCTTCGTAAAGTCTCAAGAAAATGCCTCGAGCTGTCGTTTTGTAATTTCCAGCCACAATTTTCCGACTTTTGCCCCACACAAAAATAAGTTGAAAAGCGTTCAGTTTAACGCTTCAATTGCCTTTAACTCGAATACTCGGCAACTCCGTCCTGCACGTAGCCGCACTTGTATCTATTTATAAGGGAATACTCGAAACAGCGCCCTGGGTGTGTCTGTGTCGTCGCCCAATACGTTTTTGCCTATACCCTGTACTTAGAAAATGGTTGAAGAGGACTATCGAAAGTTGTGAAGGCGCATCTTTAACAGGTAAAAGTTTGCAATCCACTTATTTAAGGTCCTTATTTAAGGTCCACTTCTTTATATATTTCTTTAGATATTTATCCGAATTACGATAGATTTGTGTAAAGTTTTTCTCAGTTTATGATGGAGAGCTCGTTTCTGATATACTGCTCCGATTTGATCTCTGAAGCACTGGAATCAATTGGCATATACAAATAAAAGCTAATTACAAATTTAGAAGAAACTTGATAAAATTGAAATTTAAGAACTCTGTATAGATAACTTCTAGACAGAACGGAAACTGTCAGTCCTGCTTGCAGGATATCTATGCGACTAACCCAACCAGCTGGAGTCAATTTGAATGGCAGATAAATAAAGAAGCTAAAAGTAGACGCTGACATGACGTCAATTCCAGGCACTTGGCTGTTAATTAGAAGCTCATTTTCAATTAATCAAAACGCCAAAAGAAGCGCCAATAACATGCCTTACAACAGTTAACGACATCGCGTGTGCTGTCCTCCAAAATTGTTGCAGCCCATCTAGGGCAGGGGCACGCCCCTGTCGCCTCCTTAGTCGAGCAATGTCAACGCCAATTGATTGCCACAGGACATTAATAATTCAGAAGGATCGCTGAGCGGTTGATTTGAATTGGAGTCGAATGTGGCGCATCTCATTTTATTCGTGTTAGCCGCTCACTGAATAATTCGAGACCCGCTGCGAAAATTGCTCGGGGACCGGCAAGTGGAGCATCATCAACAGCCTATCCACTTGGCATTAACGGCGCTTAGCTGCGGCAGCTGCCACAGGTAGCGCACACCTATAAACATTAACTTGTCAATAAAGGTAATTCATTATGTCGCTCTCGAATGCCTCCGGGGAACGGCTCCGTGGCTAAAGCGAATTGTCTGGCCGTTAAGCCAAAAGCCGCAGTACCTCAGCTAACAGCTTTTGCTCTGCATCCTGTATCCGTACTTGTTTATGTATATGTATCTGTATATGTATCTGTATCTTTTCAGCTGCTGCGCATTTGACATTCCACACTCAACTTTTCGGCTGACGGCTGCTCCATCGATGAACAATAAAATATTCCTCTGATGGGCAATAAAAAGCTTATTGCTTATCGTTGGCTCTGCTGACAAAAACGCGACGATTTCGTGGAATTTAAGGGATATTCCATTTTACAGTAGATGGGACAATAGAAGCCCGCTTGTAAGTTTCACTCTTTGAAAAGTCTATTTCAATCTCAATTGGGAATTTAATATGATTATTGTTATTATTATTGTTTTTATACCATCAACCCATTAGAAATGGGCGAAAGGGGCAAATGTATGTAACAGGCAAAAGGATCGTACGGATCCCTACTATCAAATGGCATTCAAACAAATTATAAATCGGTCGGTTCAAAAAAGTTATTGACCAAAAACCGATTCGTTTGTAAAGTTCAGCTGTTTTGATGATTTTTTTGAGTATCTCGGCCAAATAATGTCTAATTACATCACGTTTTGTCTACTTTTTGAACGACTTTTTTTAATATATTAAATATTATTTATTTCAGGTAAATACAGTTACAACTTGACAAAAGGGAGGACAGAAGGAAAAAAACTGGAAAAGACCAGACAAGCTTTATCTTGGGCAACGCCGAATAATACCCGCGAAGTGTAGATACATGAAATAAGAACTAAATATTCAAATGCTGTAAAACATATATTTGTTTAAATAACTATATAAATAATAATTAAGCAATGAAAATACGATGTTATGAAACAAAATAAATACATTGAAAAATAAATCAATTCTGATGTTTTTTTTTTGTGAGGAATTTTTTGGGCAGTTAAGGTGAGTAATTCGAAAGAGTCGACATAGCTTCGCAGTTGATCTGCGCGAGATTATGTCGTTAGAAAACAACTTTCGGGTAAAAAACGTCTGATTTTCGATTTCTTTTCAAAAATTAAAAACTTTTGCCCAAATAATCCCCAACTTCTTTCAAACTCTTTTACTCAAATTTGAAATGCTAAATGAATAGCAATCCTTTTAGAACTACGATGCTCCTGATATCAATTGCAAATAGCAACGAGTACACAGACAAATATCTACTTACGGAGTATCTTGTATCTGTATCTATAACATGCTTGACTGTGTGTTTGTGCCTGGCAGCGGTGGCCAATGCGGTGACCAGAGACACGGACATGTCCATGGATACTCGACAGAGCTCCTGCTGCTGCTGTTGCTGCTGCTGCCGCCTGCTACTCGCGTGACACGTCAGATCAATTTTTCGAAATATATTTTCTATGAAATTTATTTGCCTGTCATTAGAGTTTGGCAAAACGTGCTTTGGTCGCATTTGCAAGTGCTCCGCTGGGGGCAATGGCTAAAACAGCAGCCGCAGCCAAAAGCCAAACGGAGTCCGAGTCGGAGCCAATAGGTTTTGAATGTGGTCGCAGCGCTGTGACAAGCCATACGTGAGCGCAAATGCTGCAGCAAACTGTTGGGTTTGGGGTTTGGGAGGGGGCGAATACGAATTTTTCTTTTTGCGTATCTGACGGATACGTGTAGAGCGCGCGCTCTACGGTGCGCACGTGTGTTTTATGAAAATTGCGTTTCAATTGACAAAAAAGGCGCGAGCCATGAGTTTGAAGCGAAACAGAAAACATAAAATATGGCAATTTATGGCGAAAACTCTTTTCAGCTTTATGTGTGCGCCTCAATCTACCCATCATGAATATTACGCTGATGAAATTGTTTTCATTTCGACTCAATTTTCGTGGTTGGCCCAACGCGTGTCGACGGGTGGTCCCCGATTGCGCGTCTCCCGTATCCGGTTGTTGCTTCAGCCCGGCCCGTCCCGGCCCGGCCCGGCCAGGCCTGGCAGTCAGGATATTTATTATTTTATTAGCGGCGTGTGTTCACCCATTCCCCGAATTATCTACGCTGGGTGTGGCGCAATTTTTACGGCCACTCTCTCGCTCTCGCTTAACCCTTTCCGGCTGTCTATTTTGGCCAAAAAGCGACCTGGCCAGGCTGTTATGATAATTAAGTAATGGCTCCGTACACACTCACAGCCACATGTCCACTTCCTACACCAGCTCGCTGTGCCGGCCGCTTGTCCTTAAGTGCTGCCCACTCGAGCGTCACTCTTCATGCGAACGGGATTCACATTCATGGACATGGAACTGGGCCTGCCTACGGCTTGCAAAGTCCTTCCTAAGGTCCTTCCGCCTGTCTGTCTGTTGGTTTGTTTGTTTGTTTGTTTGTTTGTTTGTTTGCTTCTCGTGTTGGTTTTCGAATTGAGTTAGCACTGTTTTTGTTGTTGTTGTTATTGGCATGAATAATTACTGGAAAAATCGTAACTCTGTTGCACATGCATAATGCATGTCGTCGGTCAACACATGCTCACATCCAATAAAATAGTTCAAGGCATAAAACTAGTACTTTATGTAAGTGTTCCTTAAGCACTTCTGTTAAACGATACTTCCATAGATCCTGGTCAAACAATACTCAATACTTCTGCTTAAAGTATATTCAATCTGAACTGTATAAGTGCCCCAGCCAGAACAACGAATATGCGGGATCGAAGTCCCCGGAAGGACACAGTAGACAGTACTATTGGTATATTACCTATATAACATGCTATAATAATTGAAATTGTTACACAACGAAAGCATACTTAAATATTCTCCCGGCCTTGTCATCGCGTATCTTTGATTTCAAACACATTTTCTATTCTTTAAGTTGTTGGAATTTGCACGCAACAAATTCAGGTCTTTCTTTTTAACTAAGCAGCTTTATCATGAGGCTACATAATTGACAAGAAGATACAGAAGATGTTGCCTTGCTTAAAGTATTGAACAATTTGGAAAGAAGCCAGTACTTAACTTTAACTTTTAAATAACTTTAACGCATCTGTAGTATATGGCAATTGAAATTCAAGGCAAACCAAAGATAATATGCTTAAAAGTCTCCATTTGTTGTGCCCAAAGGCATTTGGATGCAATAAACTAGAGATATGTGTTTCAGTTATTAACTTGAATAGTATATTACCATTTCCTGCCCTGTGATATCGTTCATTGTGCGAGTAGTTGAATGGGTTGCCTAACAAACGATTTGTTAAAAGATTTCATTTATGGTTTTATGCTCACATGCCACTTAACAACTACCAACAATCGCAGATAAAAGGCAAAGAACCAAAACAGGCCCGATAAAATGAGCCCCAAAATCAATTGGAATCGGCACGTCAGGTGACAATTTTAGTCATGGACTCTGAACTGTTCCGATTGGAGGCAATTCGGTTAGGTTAGCCTGTTATCTGCATAGCTTAGCAGTTATCGTAAGCTAGCCCGGGTTTTATCATCATATCTGAACGTGAAGCGTTTACTTTCGTTTCGTTTCGTTTTGTTTTTTATTTTTTGTGGGGGGCAAAAGTTCAGTGCGCGGCACGGAGCCCACAAAAGGCCTTCCTAATTGCGCACTAAATTAGCTGCAAGAAAAAAGAAAAAGAAGAAAAACAAAGAAACAAAAAATAAAAATTATAATATGAAACCAGCCCAATGAATGAAGCGAAACATGAAATGTGCCGCCAATCAAAAAGGCGCACATTAAAATTAACCACAAAATTGCCGAAAAAGAAATGAATTGAACAAATGAATAAATAAATGGGCTCTGCTCAACTGGTTGACTGCGTTTACGAGTCACTTTAACTGCTGCTCCTACTGCTACTGCTGCTCTTACTGCTACTGCTGTCTTTGGGCCCGCCTCTTGTGTCAAAACTGCGGCTGCTGATTTCAATTTTGTGCAGACGAAGCAAAACAATTGAAATCCCACTCAATAAGAATTATGACCAAAATACGCTAAATATCTCAAATAAATTGATCAGCTGAGCTCCTTGTTGAAGCGGGCTGTAAAAAGAATTATGCCATGCAGATATTTACTTTTTATTTCGACTCTAAGAAATGTATTGAAAGTAATATAATAATCTAATAAACTAGGGAGTTCCGGTAGATATAGAGAGTCAAGCATTATACATTTTTCGATACATGCATTGCTTAAATCTAATATTTAAGTATGATCTTTACACTGAACATTTGGAATACATATTCTTATATATAATTTTGTTCCGATAATATCGATAGATATCATAATTGATACGCACAGTCGAGTAATATTTAATTTTCTTTGAAGAAGCGGAAGACGCATTACCTTTGCCTAAACGCCGCAGTTATCAGTGTATGTGTTTTATTAAGAATATATGTATGTGCATGTCTATATAGGTATAGGAAAGGGATCGCTCATCTATCAAGAAAGGCTTCAATTCTGAAGCACGCCTCGTTTTATGGAATTTCGGATGCGGCTTGGCTTTGGTTTCAATGCCGACCTCATCATCCGTATTGACGTTCAATGGCACCCACACCCAACCAGCCTCGTTCTGTGGGGACTGTTCCGAGCTTCATAAGCGCGCAATGTTATTGAGACTGGCTGGCGATCAATTTAAATTAAGCCGAAGATTTTGTTTTAATTAAAAATCTTCAAATACGCTTAATGACAATTAATTGGTCAACATCATCGGCTCTCGATCGCCAGGGGACCAGGCGGTCTCTCCTAACTTTCCATTTTCACAATTTACACTCTGGAGATTGCAGCGTCATTCCGGCTGATCGAGGATCGTTCCGACTGCCAGATGGCCACCAGTCACGCAACCGCCATAAAGCGCACCACACGCTCGGCGCGACTCGGCTCACATATTGGGCGAGCGGCTGGTTGCATGAGGTTATTGTGGGCATGCCGGGAGGCTCATTTCAAAACGTTTCATTTCAATTGAAACAAATCAAACTGAAAAGTGACGAGATACACCCACGCAACGCCTTCGATTATGTTTCGTCTCATCGAGCCGATTCAATGATACAATATATAAAAATCACTCGATCTATCAATGTGTAGAATTAACGATTGCTTCTGGCGTATCTTTCAGCACAGTCTGTAGCTGCAGGAAATTCTGGAATGTAGTTGATATAAGTAGGTGTAGAAAGAGTCAAGCCTGGCTAAAATGTTCCCTTTTAAATTATTTTCTTTCTTCCTTCATAAGAGAATGTAGAGAGCGCATTTTCTTTTAGGTATGTAAATATCATTTAATGTCATAATTTATATCATTTTTAGTCAATTACTTGAAGAGGCCAGAACATTTTTATTTTCCTTTTCCAGCTATTTTTTCTGCAACATTTTTCTGTCAAATTAATAAATAGCTGCTGAACAAAGTTCTCCGTTTCCTAGCTTTAACAAGGTATTTAATTGACCTATTATGACACATACGCGTAGCTTGAATAAATTCCAGATGATATGCCGTACCGTAATACGGAAACGGTATATCCCAAAGGTATTTCCGAGTAGGGTAAACATTACTAACCTCGTTACTTAACCGCAACAGCTTATTATAAAGTTTACGACTTTGAAGCATACAACCAGCCAAAGGACAAGCCAATTGGGCGTGAATTCAAATGATGGTCAGCAAAATGACGTTAATAACTAGTTAGGGTAAGCCTCTTGGTGGGAGGGTGAGAAAGTGGGGGCAGTTGAACTAAATAATCTGTGAACTTTACAATGAAACAACACAGTAGAAACTGAGCTCGTGGCCAGCTGACGACCCAGTCCCCAAAGGCAACACAACTGATGGACGACTGATGACATAATATGCAAATAATGCAAACACATACACAGGTAAAAACACACACACACACACACGCACACACACACACACATGTGGTGCTGCACTATATAGTTTTTAGCTTGATTTCTTCAGGGAATTTCTCTGCATGCCAGCTGACAAAATGAACGACTATAACACTTAGAGAAGTGTTCGTGTGTGTGTGTGTGTCTGTGTGTGTGTGTGTATTTACCTGTGCAGCTCGTTTATCTTTTGGAACTCGGACTTGGTAATTTAGTTAATTACTTTAACATGTAACTGGCACCGTTCTGAAAGGTGCGGAGCTTCCTTCTAATCGCCGCCTCTGACAGCTGAATATGTCAGCGGGTTGCGTATTAGGTGCCAGCTCTTTTTTGCATTCGCTGTAATTAAAATAATTACCCCTTCCGCTTAACCCAGTTTCGCATGGCAACCCGCCCGCCTCCCCCGGGCGCTGCTCAATTTGTTGCATTTGGTCGTCCATTAGCCCGCATTGTCTTCAGTCACAGTTGTGGCACACAGAACGAGAGTGTGGCGCGGTTGCGTGCCTCATTGCCCCCGCAGCCAACCCTCTACCCTTGCCTACCCTGGCCCAGGCATTGTTATTATTTTGTCACATGTGAACTGAGGCGTAAGCGAAGCGATTACAAAAGGGTGCCCAGCAGCAGCAGCAGCAGAGGCAGCGGGCGGGGCAGTAGCCAGGATTCGCGGCATGGCTTGCTTTCCAGGATGCGGCATCAATCGGCTCTGTTTGCATACATATGTAGCTGAAATGCTGCTTGCGGCGCTGATTGTTCCTTTTGTTGAGCCGCCGCTGAAATCGAGACTTACCCTTTGATCCCATCGCTAATATACGCCTACCCAGCCATCGACCCAATTGTGTGTTGGCTGATCGAACATTATCCCATAATTATAGGGCTTCCGTATGTTGCGGGCATTTGGCTTTTGGGCGCACGTGCGCCTGCCTCGCCGCCCCCCGCACACAATATTTATGCAACAATTTAACCGCAAAATTTATTCATGATTTTCAAAATTGTTTTCAAGCCGAGAACCCTTTTCCGTTCACCGGCATAGCGTCATATGTCGTTTATGTTGTGGCCAATTTTCAGATTAACCGATTTATATTTACATTAAACGGTTTCAATGCCGACCAAGTGGATTTTTGCTGTAGAAATTGGAGAGCGAAATGCTTAACGACAATGTAATAAAAATCCAATAAATAAACGTATTCTTTTTAAGATCTTAACAGCCATCAGATGATCAGAAATATTATTGTACACACTCTGAAAACAAAACAATAAAAATATGAAATAATATCTGAATATATATATATATATATATATATATAAATGAAGTTTAAATGTGATGTACCTGTTGCGGGAAATCGAATGTATGCTATATATACTATAAATATATATAAATGTTTCCAAGGCAAGAATACTTTTGAATTAGGTCTAATAGACATTTTTCAATCCTCCTCAAAAGTATTTTCCGCTTGCACAAGCCCCACTATAGCTAGGCTTAATTCGAACCGTTTTAAATAACAATTGTAAAAACAAATATACTTTATTCTGATCAGATAGATATACTTCATTCAGTCTGAAATGCATCTGTCAATGCGTCACATTATTCGTCTCAAATTATGATACCCTCTGCCGCTCCGAATGACTCCACAATTTGTGCATTGTGCTCTCAATTGGCATCGCGATATTACTGTTTGCTCGGAAATACGATAAAATGCTTGAAAAAATAAAACAGTTAAGAACAATTAAGAATTTGAAATCATGCAAAAGTTCGAAAATGTCAAACTTCGAAGCGTGAGAAATATTTTTGCAGTGAATCAAAACCAGAGAAGGAGAAGATATTTTTACAATTAAAAATGCGGTTAAAGTTGGAATTGTGGGAAGCAGCAAGCGGAAAATACACTGAAAAAATAGACTCAAAGGAATTAATAAGAAAAAAAATCTATTTATAATTATTTATCATTGAAGTAGGTTTGTAATATGTTCAGAGTATCCTTTAGCTATTTTTGAGGAATATCTAACGAAAACTGAAATATATAGAAACTCAAATATTAACCACATTTTCGGATAACGTACAATACAAAATGAAACCTGGAAAAGCACACGATTCTTACTTCTTGACCTAAAGTATCTTTGTTAGGAAGCAAAGTATCTATCAGATACATAATATTGCAGGATATAAAAAAAAACGAAAATATTCTTCGTTCCTTAAGAAGTACGCAATATTCTTGAATAGAGCTAAAGATACAATATCTTCTGGTTGCAGATACAAAATCAAGCCAGAACAAATACAAATAAGTTCACAACTCGACTTGGCTGCTTTTGGTTTGGCAGTGTAAAAACCACAAATCGTTTCAGACATGCGATTTTTTTTGCACTCTATCAATTGCGAAGACTCCAAAGAGGCACAGCAACGGCTCGGTCCGGTCCGGCCCGGTCCGGAACGCAATGTATCCGTTGGATGCGCTGTGGGCGCGATATGGCCATGTCACCCTTTTCATTAGGCTCCATTAACAGTGTTGGGGGATTAATTGAATTTAATTGATTTGCCAAAGCAGACTAAATTGGCCACACTGTCTAGATTCCAAGCGAGGCGCTGCAACAGATACAGTCACAGACACAGATCCATGAGATACATTACAGCAACACAGCTCGACTCGACTCGACTCGATGCTGTCTACCGCTAGCTAAAGCTGGAAATGGCCGTTCGCCTCGGCTCGCCTGCTGACTGGTTGGCTGGCTGGCTGACTGGCTGGGATAAATTAATGAGAGTACATGGAATGGATTCTACTTTGGGCGACATTGCCTCGGAATCATTTGATCATCTAACAGTGCTTGCAAATACATTTGAGTACACATGAACTCTTATATACTTATATGTATTACGGACCTACCATATGACATCATCAGCCGCATTTGTGCGGGTCTTTGGGTACTGGCTGTGGCTCGTTTAATTGCATGATGAGCCGCCGCTCACAGCTTGAGATCTCTGCTCCCATGTATGGGTGTGAATTTCTCTCTGTCCGTGTCCCTAATGATTGGCCCCAACGGGGGCGGCTGCTGTGGGCGTGGGATCTAGAGCTTCCACTGCAACTGGCGACTTTTCAACTAACCGACTGACACTTTTGACAATGGAACTGCTTAATTACATAGATTACCATCATCGCAGTCGTTGTTGTTGTTGTTGTTGTTGTTGTATCTGCATTGGACAATTATGCGCTATGCCCAACTGTTTCTAAATATAGCTGCAAATTAACAAATGGGGTGCTGCCTCTAACTAATTAGTTTCAACTGAGCACTCTGCTCTGAACAAATTCATCTGCAATTCAAGAATGCAAAAACCGAATGACGAGATAATGTCTGTTATTTTATTTTCTTCTATTCATATTAACAACCTTTAGAATTAGTGTGCGGGCATCACATTTTGTTAAGTTTGGAGATATGATATGATATGCTATGATATTCTTTGCTATGATATGAACATAAAGCACATTAAATAAGAGTTAACAAACTTCCGAAGCGACTTTTCAAGCTAGCTAAAAAGTGCACAATTAAAAAAACTATTCAATTTATTTTTTAAATTCCAGTTGGCTTATCTAGAAATGATTCGCATGAGCTGCAATAAACATTATCATCGTATTGGGGGATTTGTGTCGGTAAACAATAGTTGAAATAATCGCTAAAGTACAATGACAAATGTGTTTCCAATTTGTATATATATATATATATACAATTTCTTTTGTTTGTATTCCATTTATTTATTTGCAGAAAATGTGCAGCTCAATGTTGACATTTAAATCAGGTACTCAATTATTTAAAACGAGACGGCGGCCAAAATGTATTACGAAAGTTGCCCTTGTTCGTTAACTAAATAACACACACACACATACACATTGTTTATATATATATGTATGAGTGTGTATATATGTGGCTGTTTAGTGTGCAAATATTTTTGTTCGTTTTGTATTTGTCTTACCTTGATTTAAACAATGCGCTGGCTCCGCCCCGAACATGGCACTGGCACTGGAATTTTTCGGATATGGCTGCTCTACTTTAGCTCAGGCACACACACACACACACACACACACGTGAATCAGGGCCTGGTGTGTTCCGCACAGGTGGGGGGGCAGCGGGTCGACAAGTTCGATGCCCCACCAATGCGAGGTGAGACGAAGCGCAGAGCTCCTCCCACTTGGCGCTGGGGCGACCCAATCACAGCTCTGCGGGCACTGCGCATGGTAGGGTCTGCGATTGCGCCTCTGTTTTCACAGATAACAAATCTTAATCGGCGCAATGGTTGCTCTTATCTGGTTGCCCAGTGGAAAATCAATCGATTCAATCGAATTCGTTTGTTCGGTAATTAGCTTTTGGGCAACATTTGTTTTATTTTTTTTTTTTTTGCTTCTATAGTTGTGTGTTTTTTGTTGTTCTTGTCGCTTGGCGTTTTTATTTTTGTTAAATCTCTCACTGCGTCGGCAAATTGTGCGGTTAGAAAAACAATGTGCACCTTATAAATACATTCTGCAACTAACACGTTTGCATTTCAATCAAAATCATGTTTATTTGACAAAATGGTTAAAAAATAAGCTACGAATTGATAAAAAGAAATACGCGCTGGCGAAAATCAATATGGTAGACTTTTAGCCTGCATTTTTATTTAATTTCAATATATTGATATAAATAAATATATCCACAGCTGAAGATTTTAATTTTAGTTATAATTCTCATATATTTTTTTAAAGCTTATTTAAAGGCGATCGGTTTGAAAATAGAGAAAAACAGTTGGAAAATACACACGTATTTTCACGTATTTTCCTATACTTCTCTCCAACTATCCGTTTAAGGTCGAAAATTAAACTTCCCCTTATACCTAAATCATTTTCACCTTGGAACAGGTGAATTTTGAGCAAAGTGGAAGACAATTACAATTTTTACAATGATCTTTGAAAGAGGTTTAATTTTCCGCTATTTTTCAACAAGCTAGATCTGGTCCGTACAACTTTTGCCATCCATTTTCCACCTTGTGGCTCCACCAGTGGATTTTACTTACTTTTATAATTTTTAAACGTGAATCGGATTGAAACAAAACAGTTTCTTACAACCTTGCTCACGCTTGCGGGTGGAATAAGATATAGTAGGCCACATTTGTTATTAATAAGAGTAACTTTTGTGCTTACTGCCATTTCTTTATGTAACTTAAGAGATTCAAATAGTATATTAAATATTTTATGCTCAGCAAACCTTTGCGATGAAAATAAAGAAGATTTACAAACAGGGCAAGATCGTCATAGTTCTCACTGGACGTTACGCTGGCTGCAAGGCCATCATTGTGAAGACCTCCGATGATGGCAAGCCGGAGAATAAGCCATTGGGTCATGCGCTCGTCGCGGGCATCGACGGATGCACGCGCAAGTTGACCAGGAAGATGGGCAAGAACTATTTGAAGAAGAGATCCAAGGTCAAGACGTTTCTGAAGAGATTGAGATACACACATCTGATGCCCACACGCTACACGGCGAAGGATGTTAGCTTCGAGCAGCTGGTGGCCAGGGATCTGATGGATCCCGCTCTGCGCAGGATGTGTCGCTTGGAGTCCCGCGTTAAGTTCGAGTCGCTATACAAGAAGGGCAAGAATAAGTGGTTCTTTCAGGATGTGCGCTACTAAGCGGCAACTGCCTCTATGAAAGATTTAATTTGAAATAAAGGCTTCTCTTTCAATTTTTGGGTTTCGGGAAATGCGAAACTGGGCTACCTATATAAAATAGATATATCTATTTCGCAGCCTCAGCGAAACAACTAAATATTCGTGTATATTTTCTATATTATACAAATATTTACCATGCAGTAAGTAGTAGGGTCGCTCTCGTCAAGTTCTCTGATTAATCCGCTGGTCAAATATTGAACGATTACTCGTATATCTGGTCTTTTATCTCCTGGTAAAGGTGGTGGCAGCAAACAAGCCCGACCATAAAAATAATTATAACTTATCAATCAAACGTGGAGAGAAGGTAACCCGGCCCGAAACTCGTAGACTTTATGTCGCCATCGCAACGCCAGATATATACGCATCCAGACTTGTTTACAGACATTTGTCGCAGTTACATGTCGTAAATTATACAAATATCAATCAACAATGCTTCAGGGCAATTGCCCTTTCTGACTGCCGTCTATATTATGATAAAAATGATTGTCGTATGTATTTTATTAGATGTAAATAGATATACCTGAACCTTCTGGGATATAGTCTCAGCAAAGCTTGGAGTTGATCAAAATGATTCATGTATGTTTAACAATAATTTGTGAATTTCATGTGAAAGGATTCACGGTTTATATTGAGATAATTCACGAATATTTTACACAATTTTGCGGATTTCGGATTAGAGCACATTTCTGAAATAATATGATTTCGCAGAGACTGAGACCAAAGCTTAAGGTTGAAGTATTTCAACTATGTATCACAATATTTTGCGGATTTCGAGTGAAAGGAGTCACGACTCTTCGTAGAGCTGTTGAGCAGCGTCTTTCATGCTCGTAGCTTCCAGTGTGAAGCCGGTTAATCGAAAATAGTCAATAATTACAATACAAATTGCTGTTTGTGTAAATCGGGCCATAAATAATTACGTGGCATGGCCATTGCAGCGAGTGTGGAGCTAGAGGGCACCCCCATACGGCCGGGGTTTTTGTGGTGGCTATAAAACCGGAGTTTTATTTCAATCTGCCGCCTCTGGGCGCTCTATATGGGCCTATCAGCCGCACAGAGTCAGCCCAGTCAGCCCGCAATCGATCTGTGGCCCACCATTGCTGTCGATTAGATAAGAGCACAAACACCACGCACCACCAGTATGGACAACAACAGGAGGCTCGACCCGCCGAACTCAGCCGAGCCGCAGCTAACTGCAGTTAAGGAAGGTGGAAGTTGGAGGCGTAATAGCTCTCTATCATCAAGTAAGCGTCCCGTTTATGCATCCAGATCCACACACACACACACACACACACACACACACGAAAAGTCGCACACACATCTATCGATCTATAAAGAGGCACTAAATCAACAACAACAGCAATGCCGCGTCCAACTGGAGTCAGAGCTATAAATAATTTATTTATAGCTTCGGTGGTGGAATATTGCCACCACACAGAGGTAATAGAGGCAACCAGCACCAGCAACAACACCTCATCATGCCCGATACCCGATACCACAATGCACGCCTAGAGACGGATACGGACACGGGGCAATCAGTACACAGTTTTGCTGATTGCCGATCCGACGATCCGACGATCCGCTGAGTCGTTCTGCTTTAGTGGCCCGTGTTTCTTATACCCTAAAAACAAAAGCCACAAAATGGGTATTATGATTTTGTACAAGTGTAGGTAACAGGCAGGAGGAGCTTAACCGGCTCTAAAAAGTATATAGCACTAATAGCAGAATCGATCTGACCGTGTCTGTATGTCTAGGACCTCCTATGTTTCAAATGATCGATATCTCATGCCGCTTCATTAAAATCGATAAGTGTTAATTTATATATGAGGTTTGATCAACATATCTCGAAGCGGACTTAGGGCGTAGCTACTTGTAGAGTACTTAAAGATTCAGAATCCCCCCGCCTCCTTTATGGAGGCATAGTTTTGGACTTTTGAATTTACACATATTTGGATGCCATATTAATTCCCTGGAAATTTCGTAAGGATCGGGCCATACACACCGAAGTTATGCAAGAGAACAAAACCTTTAGTCTAAGTCTAAGTAGAGAGAGAGAGAGAGAATGGAAATAGGGTATGGTGCCTAGTCGGGCATGCCGCTGTGGTTGAGGTTTCTCTGGCACCGAAAATTGCTTTGATAACCGATTTTGTGCCCTGATAACTGATAGCCATGTTATTATTAAGGGCTATTAAAATTCTGATTGAAAATTCATGTCAAAAATATATTTTACTGCAGTTGTAAAACTTCATTTGAGTCTTTACAACTCACAATCGAACAGTTTCTGTTCACCTACATAAATGCACAGAGCCCAGCCAATGGAAGACATTTCTTGAGATGGCTTCATATGAGACTTCACATTATTTTATGCCTTAAGTAAAATATCTGCACCGTGACGGATACAGATTTCATGCTGATAACGTGGCGTATGCGTAATATATATACTTTACAGCTACTTTATAGCCGCGTTGCATAATTTTGCGAATAATTGCTGAGCAATGGATCCCCTTTATCATTGACAATCGCATAGCCTAAAGGTTATAAGCAGATATTATAAGCTGCACTCTTGGTATTATCTTACAATTTCTAAATACTTAAGTGTGACGCTCTGCTTAAGAATATTAACATTTATTATTTTTAAAACTATCTGTGAGATTTCATTTTATTTTAACTATATACCATTTAGATACTTCATGTAAGCTTGATCCGCATGTGACATCCGTATTGACATTATACTTTTATTAGAAACTGCATGCACAATTTAATCTCTGAGATCGACAATAGAATATTTAGATCTGCCTATTGTCAGTTTAGACATAATAGAACCAGCTCCCCTGCTTTTGTTTTATTTTGAATTTGAAGAAAAATTTCGGATTTCGGTTAGGTTTTTGTTTGCCCGACAACTTTACCGACTTTAAAGTATAGCATATGGAATAGTATATAAAAAGAGAAGCGAAATCGACGAAAAGTTTCAGATGCTTAAGTTTCTTAACATTCCACAAATTAGTTCACTTGTGATCCCACCATTAAAGTGGGAACAAATGCGAAGGGCAGACCGCAAGAAAGTCACAGATTTGTAGGGAAATGGTAGGGAAAATAGATGCACGTCTTGCTCTAGAGACTGAACAGCTTTATGCACAGACGAGTAGCTTTTCCGAGCATCATAAATAATAAATTTTGACAAGCATCTAATTTTTAAAAACTCATGCATTTAATTGCGACATTAAAAGCCCGACGAAACAACACTTAATAAAATAAAAAAACGCACCCCAAAAATATAGAAGACCTCGAGACGTCTGCGAGTTTGGGGGCCAAAGTTGGGCAGAGTTGGGCATCGCGAGCGGCCCCTATAGCATGTGTTTGGCTTGGTTCCCCTCCCAAATTATGACAAATATTTACAAACACAGCGAACTAATGCTCCCATTTCAACATGCACATAAATAAGTGTTATGAGCACCCGTTCCCGCCAACTTTGCGTCACAGATTTTTCGCTGATCCCAGAGCCCGATCTTCCGCTTGAAGCCACAACAAACATACTGAATTACATATTTGTGTCAGCTGGGATCGGGCGCCATCTGCAACACATGGCAACGATTTCAAGAATTACACACTAAATTTAGCCTGCGTTTGCTCTGTGTCCCAGCAAGTGGCTCTTCGAGATGGGTTCCGTCATCCGAGCCACAGCAGCCGATTGCATCGACTCCCCAGTCGCTGAAGACTCAATTAGACAATCTCAAATCTGGCTGACATGCAAAAGACTGACGCGATTCCATTTAAATGCGTTGGCTCAAATTAATTTTGCGACATTTTTCAACAAAATTTGATCAAAATTTAAGGATTCTTTAATAAATAGACATGCGTGCATTTAAGAAGCAAAGAAAATTAATACTCAGTAAAAGCTAGTGCACCTTCCTTGTAACTTTAGCCACAATAGCGTCGAGAATAGTTTCGTTCATTTGGACAAAGTACTCGCTTTCAATTTGTGAACAGACTGCAACAGCTTTTAATAGTCTGGCAACTCTATCAACTCTTTATAGGCTTCATTACCTCCGACGCAGATTACCAAAAAAATAGGATCAAGGCGCAAGCTCACAACTTGAATTACGGCTTAAATATACTTTTTCGATCCTGAAACATTTGATATCAGTGCTGCAAGTCCAAAGAAAAATTGTGGGCAGTTTGTTTCACGGTTCAAACCCACTCCCCGCCTTGGGGTTCGGTTCGTAAAGCTTGTTTTCGTATACTTAGATAATTCGTATGAAATAGTCATATTTTGTTTTTAAATTTATTGCTGCCCGTTCTACTGAAAATATTGCAGGACGCAAATATTTTTAGATTTTATTTTTGGTCAAGGTTCGAACCGGTTTGGTTTAAAGCCGGCTTGCAGCCTTAGTACATAAGATTCGAGTCAGCATCTCTCTCGCCTTATCTTTCTTTATCTCTCTCTCTCTCTCTCTCTAAATATTTTGCTCTTCGTTTCTTAATTTTTAAGAAAATATACTACTAATACGATCATTTTAACTGGAAAAACGTTTTTTTTTCGATTTCCCAGCCCCTCACTCATTGATAATTGAGCGCCCTTTGAATTTAATTATGATAATAATTGATTTTCATTCATAAATACATAGGAATATTACATGGCTTCGGGAATTATAAAAAGAAAACAGCTTGCTGTGATGTTGGCCAAATACAAATGATTTTCTTCTTCAGTTGACATTTCCTTGCCTCACTCTTTTTACTCTGACAGGCAGCTGCCATTGGCTCTTTGGCTTTTAACAATTCAAAGCACTGGCGATCGATTTGCTGGCAACTACGCTTGAATTGGACTGTTGAGCCGTAAGGGATTGCCAAGTGGCAAGTCAAAGTCGCAAAGTTATTGGGTGGTGGAGCGGTAGAGGGGGGTGAATGAATTGTGAATGAGGGCACTTGAGTGAGGTGCCGGAAAGCACTTGAAATTAGAAAATGGAACGCTGAGGCGAAAGACAACGGCGATTACAGCACATTGTGTGGCAATCATGATGGCCATGGAGGACCAGCCCAACGGAAAACCAAAGGCGACCCAAACAAACCCCATCGCAATACCGCCCCGGCCCCGGCCCCGGCCCCGTTCCCGCACGCTGCACGCGCCTATTCCCACACCCTTGGCCCGTGAGTGGCGCATTGATTTGAACGAATCAAAGCGGTATGCGCACTAAAAATACCAACAACAAGCACCAGGGCAATACCAAATCCAGATTAAGCGTGACGTTCTGGAAACTGGGCGTAGCCCAAAAAATCAACAGGCTGTCCAACGTGTGCGACCAGGACGGGCAGCAGCTGTCGACGAACGCGATGCGTGTGTGCGAGTGAGCGCGCCTATGCAGCAATGGTGGTGGCCAACACAGAATTCCAGCTGTGATTCCAACTGGAATGCATACTTCAGCTAGCCGTCTCGCTCGCACAAGTCATTGGTGGTGGTGGGTGTCACACGCTTATCAAAGCAGAGAACGCCAGAGCGCGTCGTTCCCGCTGTCGCTGTCGTTATCGTTGTCGCTGTCGTTGTTTCTGCTTTCGTTCGTCAGTCGCTGTGCTTTGTGGCGCACAGACGGTTCGTTTCGGTGCGGTCGCTCGCTCAGTTCACACATGCTGAATAACTGTAACCGCAACTAAAGCCAACGAGTGCGAGCATTTGTTTTAGTTGTTCTTTTTGCTCTCGCAGCCTCTCGCTGGCGCTAACTTCGCTGTCGCTGTCGCTGCCGCTGCCGCTGTCGTCGTTGACGTCGCTGTCGCCGTTGGCGTTGGCGTTGGCGTCGACGCCCAACTTGATTTCTTCCAATCTTGGCTGGGAAATCGGAATCGCAACAATTGGAATAGTCGTTGAATTTGCGTGCTGCGATAAGCTAGCACAACCAGCAGCCCCCTCAGCACCCTTCCAGCTACCATCCCACCCCAACCCACCACAGCGCGGCGTGGCGTGTCAAGTGCAGGCACTCGCTGCTGCCGCTGCCACTGCCGCTGCTGTTGTTTCAATCAGCCGCCAGATTCACACTCTCAGCTTCAGCTTCAGCGTCAGCCTCAGCTAGCGCCGGCGTCAGCCAGACGCGTTCCATGACTTCCAACTCTGCGCGCCCAGCGACCGACCGTGATTAACTTTTACGGTTTTAGTCCGCTCGATGACGCCGAACACAACAGTTATACAACAGGCCAGCAGCTGCTTGCATGGCTGATAAAAGCCAAAAGAAATCTGTTCCGTAACAGTTGCCTCTGTTGAACGCGCGTGTAAATCCGTTTCCGTTTACCGAGCTCCCACATCCGTATCCGCTGCCGTTTTCGCTGCCCATGCCGTAGCGTGTGCCACGCCAAAGCTTTTAAACGTTTACGAGCACTTATCAAAAAAAAAAAAAAAACAAACAAAAAAAAAATAAGGAAAAGAAAAGCCAAAAACAAACAAAAAACTCAACTCATGAACGTTGGCAAGATGCAAGCGCCTGGCCAGCATCAGCATCTGCTGCATCCGGCCGCATCCGCTGGTCCGCCGCCGCCGCCGCCGGCGCAACAGCACCACCTGCCCATCGACTATAGTTTGGGCAACTTTAAGCCCGCCATTGCAGCTGATTTTCCCGGCGGCCCCTTTGGCGCCAGCCCCTCCGCATCCTCCGCATCGCCCTCAACCGCCACGTCAAGCGCCGCGCTGCAGGTGCGCGATCTCAGCACCTTGACCACAATGGCAGCAATACCCTCACCCACGCAGCTGCTGCACCAGCGCATGCAACCGGCCCAAATCACGGTGGATGCACATCATCAACAGCACCAGCAGCAGCAGCAGCAGCAGCAATTGCCGCCGGCGGCTATATCGCCACATGATTACGCGCCCATGTCCGCCTTCAAGGCGGTGCTGCCCAAGAAGCGAAACACCGACGGTAAGCTAAAGATACAGATAAGAGAGCATCCTTCCGAATCGTATGCACCTCAGTGAAGTGTCAAAAGACATGCAAACTAACCGAATAGTACATGCCCTTACATATCGTTATAACCAAAGGAACAATCATCCGAAAGAAGTCTATATAAATAATTGACTTAAGGTTTTTTTCTCTATGTGAATGGTGCGAATGTGATAGAACATACAAAAAATTTACTCTAGTATCTTCACTTTAAGTTTTTTTTCGAAGCTTCACAATTGTAATTCGCAACAAGTTAAAGCTTTAAAGATGAAAAGGCGCAGAGTCGTTAACAATGTCCGTTTATGATAAATCTGATAGATTATCGAAAACTTTCTATGAGTTGGCAATTCTAATATATTTTTAATATACCCATAATATACAAAATATATATATATCCATATATGTTATACAATATAAGTAATACATTTTCTGTATATCTCTATATATATTTGTGTATCTATATATATGTATGTACATATATATATACATATATATTTTTTTTTGTTACTGAATTCTTTGCTTTATTTGCCCAAATGCCACAAAATGCATTCCGCTTAAAGTTAGCAGTTAGGGATAGCCAGTGATTAGATTTAGTGTGAGCAACTTTGCAACTCAAACATTTTAATTAAATTCTGTTAACTATAATTTCATTTTAACATATATATAACTAACTAGATTCGTTGGGACAGTTGGCACACACATTTTTTCTTCTCTCACAAAATTTGAAAATTTAAATTTAAATTTTAGATATTGTAACTATCTCGATAAACAATCTCTGAACAGGCCCATGAATATTCATATAGATAGTGTCTGAGCTGTCGCAACATTGAAAATTTCAAAATATGTAAAGAAAAATCCAATCAAGTCAAGTGTTACCCTTGAACCTAAGATCAGGCGCAGACACAATATTTACCTAACAATTTATGCAGATGACAAAAAGAAATAAAGGCGAGTATATAAAAAAAAAGAATAACAAACAAGTGCTCGACTAAGACATATCCTGTCAATAGATTTGATGTAGCTGAGATTTATTTGAAAATTTATTCCAAATTGAATCTATATATTATTTAACTTAAGAAATTTTAAATTCCAAATGGGCTATGACTGACTTTTTGTTGAGATAGTTGGGGCTAGTAAATATACATACCCTGTATCAAAAAGGATGTCAACCTTATTTTCGGAGTATACATGCTTACAAAATTTAAAATTTGTATTTTTCAAATAACTTGATGAAAATTGATAAGCTTGAAAACTTTTTAGCTTGACAAAATAATTCCCTGAAAAATTATTTGGCTTGGCTCTTAGACAAACGTACGTATTAAAGAATGCAACTTCGTATTTAAATTTTATATACAATTTTTTTAAGCTTTGCACCAAATTCTGTTTAATGCCAATGTGGGCAGAGCTTTATCCCAGACCACAGGCCATGCTGGGCCGTCAGCTGGTTTTCCCAAATGCCGCATTTCATATTCCCAAGTTAATTAAAAATATTGCCAGATAACTCACACACACGCACGCGCATTTTAGCGAAATGTTTCAAAAATTATTTGAATAATGTGTGATTTTAAAATATTGCAATTCTGACAATCGCCAACAGGCACTCGACGTTGGCCAAAAGCCGCCGACGAGCGGGCCCAGAACAATGTCAGATTAATTGAAAAAAATTGTTATGTGTGCTGTCCGAACGGGTCGGTGCGGGGCGGGGCGGGGCGGGGTACGGTGTGGGGGTGCTGGGCAGTGCTGAAAATATTCATTATTCCGTTTGTGTGTGTGTATGTGTGTGTGTGTGTTGGGCGCTTAATGTGCAAATCTTCCGTGTGGACATGGCGGACAAATGGATATCGGGGATTGAAAAATCCATAGCGAACCACAGATACGGAAACGAGTGCGCACGGACAAGCCAAACGGACAAACTCATAGATACAGATACAGACAGCAGGCATATGGTGTGTACAACCGTGTGTGTGTGTGTGTGTGCGTGTGTGTGTGTGTGTGTATATCTGGTCGTTGTCGTCGCCATCGCAGTTGAATTTCAAATATGAGCATTGAATGAATGAATGAATGAGTGTGCAAGCGCACGGCCATGCTCTGAAACACACACACTCACACACACACACACACACACACACACACGCACACATAGCCAGCGACAAGCGGATTTCATTTACCGGCATTACATGTATCCAGCGGATATGTTTTCAGCTCCGCAGCTTGAGCCCGGCACAGACATGGATATGCCCAAACACACACACACACACACACACACACCACTCCGTGCTGTGCAGAATTTTCAATTCCGTTTGGCGCGCCACATTTTTTTTTTTTATCATTCTCCACTTTCCGTTTTTCTGTTCGCCATTTTCCACATTCTCTATGCGTTTACTTTTCGTGTTGTTGGGTTTTTCTCCGAGTTCTTTTTTGTTGCCCTCTCGTAAAAATGTATTTCGCTTTGTTTGTTGAAATATTTTTTTTGGTAAAATATTGGCGAAGCAGCTTTCCGCAATTTCCTGAGTGTCCCCCATGCGCCGGGTTGACTGATTGGCCACTCCTGTCGAGTTGTCGCCGTTGCACAATCATCGCCAGGATTTTGGATCTTGTGTGCGACCCCACCGCCCCTTCCCACCCCTTCCATGTGGGTAAAAATAAGTATCACAAAAAATCTCAACGGTTTGCGCAGGAAATGTGATTAAATTCGCTTTAATTTTGTTTGTGTATCATGCGCACTTAGTTTACGCTTGAGAATTCCGGAAATACACCCAGACGATTGTTTTCATAGTTAAAACAAAAGTTGAAGCACTTGAATGAATTTTTGATTAGACTAGTTTCTTGTAGGTGCTTGAAAAAAAAACTCTCAAGTTCTAGTTAGATATATTCCACAGTTCTAAGAGAAAATTATATACGATTTTATAATGTACCAAGAACCCTATTCATAAGTTGAAGTTCAAAAGTTCAAGAGCTCACAACTCAAAAGATCTGATCATATATGCCATACAGAAACCTAGTTTTTTTTTAAACTTATATTAACTTTCAAGCGAAGGAAGATTAAATATATCTTTAGATCGTTTGCTGCAACAATAAATATTCCTAAGCTTGTCGCATTAATTAGCATAGCCTAAACTGGCAAGAACAAAGGTCATATACACAAATAATTTCCGTCTCGATTTCCCATTGTGCCAAGACAACAATTTAAATTGTCGCATGCGCCAAATGGATCAACACCAACCCGAAGTTTTTTAACCCAGCCCGGCCCGGTCCGGTCCGGCCTCATTCAATTAATAGAAAAAGATAGCAAAACTTTGTCAATGGGTTACGTTTTACCGTAGCGCAAAGTGAGTCACGAATTAAGTTAAATTAAAATTGCCCACGGCTCTCGGACAGTCGCCCCCGACAAACTACTTAAGAGGGAGGCCCAGCTAGACGATGAGTCGAGCACGAGTCAGAGATCAAATGGTCTAATCATAGAACCTCACGCACTGATTCATTTGGGCTAATGATCAGGGACAACAACAACAACAACAACGACAGCTGCGCATGCTTGCCAAATGATATCAGTGAGAAATGTGATCGGTATTTGGGCATTGATATTGATATATACATATAATTTATGTGTATATGTACAGATTAGATGAGTATGTGGCGTTATGGTTGGGGCGATATAAATTCTACAATAAATTCTTAAGCCATTTTCAATCACACCAAACAATTGAACGGCGATTCGAATCAATTAAAAGCAATCGAAATATCCTATCGAATATATACATATAAATCGATCCATTGCCAACCGACGGCACAGAGTCAAGAGCTCTCTAATCAGAGCCAAGTGTTTGGTGTTTGGGTGTCTAAACGGCAACGGGCCGTACTATCTGGAAAATTTACGCATCGAAAATTGTTGTAAATTCATGAAAATAAACACAATATCGAAGCCAGGCCATAGGCGACTCCAAGGACCAGCTGCCTTTCTGCACCAGATATCTCAGAGAATTGTTCGGAACTCGAGAAGCTTTACTAAACTAATTCCCAAAGCAATCACGATGACTGCCTTGTTTATAATCTGAAGTGGTTCAACAATCGAAGCAAAAAGAAATGATTAGCCCTAAGGCTCAACGCGTGTATTCATTGTAGGGCATTCACATAGCGACTCGAGCTGAACAGCCTTAAAATGAGGCACTACCAATACGCCTACACTGAGAGAAGTCTCTAAATTGTGCTGGTCTTCAATTTGTTTAGATCAGGCCAATTAATTTTATATCAATATAATCATTTAAATAACTTGCATATCAATTTTTGTGTTTTACATGAATAGTTAATTTAATTAATATATAGTTTAATTTAATTTGAGAATTTTCGTTCAGTGTATCGATTGTCGCTAACAGTGCTAGCTACCTTTGGCACTCGTACATTATTGATCAATAACAAATTGTCGCAACGAAAATCAGAGCAATATTTATGAAATATTTATGGCACACGTCGTAATCATTGGCAACTCATCGAATATGCGCTCAACGCCTGTCATATATCTTTCAACTTCTCCCAAGTAGACGAAAATTGGGCATTGTAAATCTATAAAGATACCAAAACAGTCAGCCCGTCCACCACTCAGCTGGCAAACAATGCAACAGCAACACTCTCCCTTAAACATATACACACACATATATATATATATATATATAGAGCATGTATCTACAAGATACATTTGTAGCTGTTGCTGTTGCTGTCCGTGCTGTGTACGCTGTCGCTAATAACTACGCACACCGCACACGCGTTATGATTTACGATCCGAAAGGTAAATAGGTAACGACATCTAAACATGTCAATATCCTCGCCCAGTTGTAATGTTGAAAGTGTAAAAGTATCGTAAAACCAACGACCGACCGATAAGTATACAACAACCACAAGAAGTTCGTTGAGCCGACCGCAAAATATGGTTGGAAAAAAAAATAACTCTCGCATAGTTGATGCCACATTAAAAGAGAGTCCACTCTTATTTATGATCCGATTATATTTGCTCGGTTTATCGTCTTTACCATGTTTGACAAAGAAAAATCAATTTCGGGTGTGAAAAAAAAACCCTTTAAGCATTCCCAACACTTTTTCGTCACGTTCCAAGCTGTCGAAATTGTAACAGATTTTAGATCAGAGAAAACCAAAAATCAGATTGCCAAATAAATATGTAAATATCGCAAGTATACAAAAGATTATCCAATGCGTCGAAGAAGTTGCACGAATCCTTTGCTTCAAATAATCTGCTCTACCTTACAATCTATACTTCAAATAATTAGGATCGCTCTGAAAGCTATTATATTATACTTCTTAGTACTTAATTTTATAATCAATATTTAATATATTAAAGATACGTTTGTAATGTTTTATATAAGACCAGAGAGTTACGTGTTAACTTAATATCTTGTCCATCGATTCTATTCGATATAAACTGATGACATTATTTTAAAAAGCTATGTCCCATATTATTTTGTAGCATTTTAGATCATATAATATTATGGGATATATTATCAGTAAAATCTTTTTAAAGAGCCAAAGAAGTTTTCGTACATATCCTAACTAAAATTAAAATATATCATATGTAGGATGACATGTTTTAGGCGATTATCCTCTATATCTTCTATCTTAATATACCCAAGAGTTCTTGAGGTCTGCGCCATTTCGTTAGACCGCTGCCAACTTGACTCAGCAACTGTGGTTTTATTTCAGCATTCAGTATGAGGTACTGCGATTTTTGTAGGATATTGATATCGCATTTGAGTCTCATAAACGCTACCAGTCGATATCAGCTTATGGCTGTGATATGAGCTCACAGACAGTTTACAGCCCCAGCTAAAATTGGACCCTGAGCAGTACGTAATATACGAAATTAACTGGCATCAATTGCCACACCTTGTAATCCGCCAACTTCCCAAAAAAAAAAAAGAGTCAGATATGCTAACCAACTGAACTGGGCAGCTATGCTTAAGGTAGGCGGAGACTAGAGAGTGGAATGTATCAAATGATATTTTGAGTGCACTCGATAAGGTTTTTTATGTTGGTCAATAAAGGGAAATTGTGCTCTCTATATCATTATATAGGCGCAATTGCGTTTTATATTTCTCTATAGCTCTGGTTATCGATAAGTTCTAGCGAAAAAATCACAAAAATATTTAAGCAAATAAAGAAGCTTCTACCGCGTATCATAAAACAAACCAAACAGGAACTCTGCAATAACTCGAGAGATAATATTGAAATGAAAAAATAATTTTCGTCTTGATTTTGCAATTTAAAATCTGACCGAGTCGGACATGAATATATATAGATATAATTTTCTTATTTTTTTTTTGGGGGGGGATTTGAAAAGTGAAAACGTGCTGGGACAGCGGCTGCCAGCGACCACCAATTAAATGTCATTTATCAGCAAAAAAAAAAAAGAAAAGAAAAAAGAGTCTAAAGTTTAGATAGCCTTCTGATTTATAGCCCTGCGATAAGCCCAGCTGAGCGCAAGGGTTGCGACGGGCTAGGGCCTGTGGCAGGGGCAGGGGCAGGGGCGGTTGCGGGGGCCGGCAGACGTTTAGCAGGGCTCTAACAGTCATTGCATTGGCATTGGCATTTGTCCGTCGTTGCCTGATTGATTTGTAGTGTGTAAAAGAATAAATATGTAATTTGTAATTGCGCTGAGCTTATTTGCAATCGAATCGAGACGCTTCAAAGCGCATTCACCGACAGCAGCAACTGTTGCTGATAGCACGCCAGCAACTGCAACTGTTGCTCGCCATCGCATGGCTTTTGTTTGAGTACGCAATCCCCATCTAATGCCGCCTGGAGTGGAGCAGCACGAGTGGAGCTTAGGCCGGGGATTGAGAAACTGAGACATTGAGACCCACTCGAGCGGCTCTCATATGCCGCATTCTTAATCTGCTACGAAATCGAAATCGAAGTCGAAATCTCAACGAATTCGTAAATCATGCATCAGGTTTTTTGTTCGGCAGCCGGTGACCAAATCATGGCCCTAATCTATCTACCCGAACTTTATGGCACCCACTTTTGGCCATATCGGTACCCAAGCTCTATATTTATTATATTGTGCGCTATTTTATTCGCTGCGCGTTTCGTCGAATCTTTTTTTTTTTTTTTTGTATTATTCGCTTTCATATTTGCCGAAAGGCAGCTATTTTATAATATTGTACTACGACCAGTATTTATATTGACTTTGCGGCCCCCAACTACTGTTCTTTCGCGCATTTGATCGATTGGCTTTGCTCGGCAATCGATATCGTTATTGTACCTTGGTGCCAAGCATTGTAAATTATGCATCGATCGAGTGGCAAAAAGAAATCTATTAAGAATGTACTTAAAATTAATATGCCATCACATAAGCTAGTCATTGTCTGTTTCTCAGCGAAGCAAGGTTGAGGTTGAGGTTGTGGGTGAGGTATTCTACTGAGAAGGTTTCTTTGGGCTTCGAAAGTTTATTCAGTTTGGGCTATTAACAGATAGTTCTGGTAGTCCAATAGAGTAAAAGCTATAAGCTTCTATAATTTTCAACATGCAACAAATTGATTGCATAAAATATTTAAAAAATTGTGCAAAATATTATAATAGAAATTAGCTGTGCTCAATTTCATACATTTTTATTCCACCTGTCGAACAATTGTCAAAAATTTCGAAAAACGGCGAAATTATAAATTAGATTACAGCACATTTGAAATAATTATCACCCACTAAACAAAGTCGGGCCGAAACAATGATAATCCTGCCATAAGCGCATCAATTGATATGGAGGGGGCGCAATACACAATGGCGAGGGCGTGGCTGGGGTAGGGTGTGTATAAACAGGATAACAATGATTTCAATTACCATGCAGTGTCGAATAATTATTTTACCTATTTTTTTTTTTTGTGCTGGGCACAAGTGCGTGGATATTGCGTGAATATTGCTCCCGGGCGTATAAAAACAGATGAGCAGTGCGAAGGGTGGGTCGAGACTGTGCCCAGGATGCGAGGTCCTGCACTCGATGTGGGCTGGGCGGACGGGGCTCGAACGACGGCTATGTCTAATGTGCACAAATTTATGACTTTACTAGCGAGTGTACCAAGGGTTCGCAACATGGAACTGAGGGCGGGGTTGGCTCGTGGGCGGTTTGTTGTTGTTGCTGCTGCTGCGTGTCGTCTGTTTACATTGTCAGCCTCCAGGCTGGAGCAACAGCAACAGCCACCCTGTGGACACATGCTTAAGCTCATTATTATCATTTAAACAAGTCGGCCTACGTGAGCCACAGCCAGAGCCAGAGCCGGGGCCACTTGTCTCCGGGGTTGATTTTTGGCCAACTGGCACTTGCCGGCAATTTTCTGCGTTAAACGTTTCCCCAATTCTCGCATTCAATACTCAAAACTCGGCAAAATTGAGTACTACTCTCTCTTCCTGTCCAGGTCCATAGCTGGTGGCCGTGTGGCTCCTGCTGGTGGTTGTATGCAATTCGTTTGGCTGTCGGGTATTCAGGTCTTGTGGGTGCTTGGGCTGCTGGGTGGTCAGAATGGGCGCGAAAATGTTAATGCTCCCGGGACAATTGTGTGCATAATTAGAATAAAGGGTTTGCAATTGACATTTACTGTAATGGCGATGATTAAAATTTGCCTGTTTTATGCCCAGCTGGGGTCAGGTTTCCTTATATATATGATTCTTTTATTTATTTCTTTTTTTTTTTTTCGCTAGAATATTAATGTATTGAGGAACTAGATACAAAAAAACCTGCTGAGAATTGGCAAATGAAAAGACTTGAATTAAATAGAGAATTATTTATAATTATATAAGGAAATTATCTTTTTGTATTTTTATAAAGACTTTAAAATACCAGAATATGTTAAAGAAACAAATGTTATTATTCTGTTAATGTCAAACTGTTAAAAGCATATACATTCAGCCAAGCTGTTGCAATAGTAGAAAATAAGCGAGGATAAATTGATAAATCTTTGCCTTAAATGAATCTTGCTTTGAAACAAAACTTTTGACGTATATCTTAGTAAAAACTTAAAGATACAAATTTTAGAGTATTTTCTCTTCATTTAGAGAGTTGACTTATTAAAATATTATACAGATATTTCACCTCTCAGAGCACCAGCTACTCTTTAGAGTTTCCGGCCAGCTCCGGCAAGTGTTGTGCGATTCTGTTTAATTTCGAGAGCCTTCGGTACCGAATGTTTTGTTAAGTGTTGCCCTGAGAAGCACTTAAGAACATAGCAAAGCTAAGCGAACTGAACAATAACCGCAACAACAAAGGCGCTGCAATAAAAACACTTGACACTCTGACGCCATAAGGCCAACCCCCCCAAAAAATAATGGAAACGGGTCTGCGGTAAAGTATCTGAGTAGCTGCAAATGTATCTGTATCTGACGGATGCGTGCTTGCAATTTGCGCGTGGGTTTGTTTATATTTATTTGGCTTTGCGTTTGCCGCCTCACTGGCTGCCACAATCAAAGCCGCATCATCAAATTCGCCCCCTCTCTACCGTCATCTGCCCACCCCACCTCCGAAGAAGCCCCTGTGCCTACGCAGTCACTTTTATCTGCGTGGCGAATTAGAATGTTGTCAAATTGTTATTCTTTTGTTGCGATGCGTATTCATTCATTCGATTCGGATTCGCTCAGGCCCGTGGCTAAGCTACCCCTGCCCCTGCCCCTGCCCCTGCCCCTGCCCCTGCCACGGGCCTTACCCCTTTCCTTTGCGCCTGCGTTAACCCACGAGTGTCGCCAGTCGCCAGCCGCCAGGCGTAGTCGTCGTCTCAATCCTCAATATGTCTGCCTGTTTGTGTGTTTTCTGTTTTGTCATGCTCCATTTACCCGAGTGCGGACCGAACAGATGTTCTATTTAAACGCACATTATTATTATTCCATTTCGACAGGCGAATCTGAGGCTGCCATGCCTTTCTTGTGCGCACCACACAAAAGTGTCGACAAACGTTTTCGTATAAGAGAATCAAGAGTCGGAATAATTTCGAATAAGTTTTAGCTTTGTAAATTATGTTATTCTTCGTTGGAAACGAAACATTGTTTTGTTTTTTGTTTAGTGAGATCTTATGGACTTGAAAGATCACTTTTTTGTCTATTTTTATGTTCTATCCTCTTGTGTCTTATTTTTAAATGTTTGATACCTAAGTATATCAGATACAGTATTTTATTGAGACATTATTTTTTTATAGACAGGCAACTTTTATTTTAAGCAACCTGTGTTGAATAAAATTATCAAAGCTTATATCAGATATTCAATTGTATAGAAAGTACCTCTTAAATTTTGTGTCAACTTTGCTCTGATATCACCAAAAAGGAATTTGATTTGTTTCAATTTGTCGGGTGGCACGCACCCTGGGCGTTATACACTGGGTGACACAGTCGCTCTCGACCAACACGATTGTTGATGATGACGACCCGTTGATGTCAAATGCGGAACGGGGCGGCATTGGTAATATCGTCGAATGCTGCTCCTGCTGCCGTGCCTTATGCTGTGCGCCTGATTAGGGTGAATTAATGGTCATGTAAGGTGGATTAGGCGATTGAATACGAAAATAATTACATTTGAAATTCGATATGCTGCCAACTGTCAGCCGATGTGTGTGTGCGTGTGTGTGTGTGTGCTTGTGTGTAATACAGGTGCATATGTGTGTGCGTGTGTGTGTGTGTGTGATTGATGATGTGCTGCTCTGTGCTCTGATTTCGCTAATAGCTCACTTCCCTTCTCCCCCGTCTCTCATATTGTAGATGCATCGCACCCCTTTAGCATAAGCAGATTGGTCAAGACTGAACACCTGACGGCAATTGTGGCAGCCGCGGGCCTGAAGCCACCGCCGCTGTCGGCGCACAGCGTCGCCTTGGCGGAGGACAACAACAATTCCATCTCGATGCTGAGCAAGAACCAACAGCAGCAGCATCAGCAGCATCAGCAGCAGCAGCAGCAACTGCAGCGTCCCAAGCTGCTGCCTTATCTGAGCGCCAGCGAACAGCTGCGGCAGTCGCGCTCCCGATCGAGATCACGATCGCGCAGCGCCTCGCACTGCTCCTCGCAGATCGACATGGACGATGCGGACAGCAGTCACGAGCGCTACTCGCGGCATTCGCGTCGTTCGCTGCACTCGCGCTCTCGCTCCCGTTCCCGCTCCAGATCCAGATCACATTCGAGCAGCTCGTCCGTGGAGCTGGAGGTGGACTCGCCGCCCGGCAGTCCCAGCATGAGTTCGCCCAGTGCCGCCTCCGTTTCCGCCTCCGAGCTGCTAATCACGGCCAACAGCAATAGCAGCGCCAAGAAATCCGATTTGTTCTCCGTCTCCGCGCTGTTGCGTCGCGACGAGCCGACAACGCGCCGCGCACGTAGCCCACCGCTTGGCCTGGTTGGCGCCTCGACTGCAGCGCTGGCGCTGCCCAATCCGCTGGAGGCCATGCGCCAGAGCTACCCGCCCAACTATGATGCGGCCATGTTCCAGCGCCCCATCTTCTCCCCGGCGCTGCCCTTCTTTGCCGCGATTGCCTTTCACCAGGGACAGCAGCAGCAGCAACAACAGCAATCCGGACTAGTCGCAAGGTGAGTTTCATTTTAAAATCAATCTAATCAAATCTTCTGCTTTAAAGTCAAATGAATTTCTCAAGGTGTACTTCACACACAGTTAAAATCAAATTTCAAAATATTTTTAAATAATTTTCATTATTAAAAACAAAATGTTAAAAATGTTTATCAGAAACTGTTAAATAGAGCCTTTTTAATTTCTTCTTATCAAATAATAACATATTATATTTTTAACACACTGAACGATTGCATTTCTCTCAGTGTACTTGACTTCACACTCTGTCCGTATTGAGTTGCCTTAATTAAGTGCGTACTTAAGCTAATTCTCTCTGTTTCTCTCTATCTTTCTCGCTTGCTCCTGCGCAGCTACCATCCGGACTCGCAGGAAAATCTCTTCCGACTGCGCAGCCTGATGGTGCCACTCCAGTCTGCTGGCCAGAATGGCTCCACTGCGGCTGCCGCGGCGGCAGCGGCAGCGGCGGCCGTCGGTGTGGGCGTTGGCGTAGGCGTGCCACCGGGCGGCGGGCATTTGGGTCTGCCGCATCAGCCGCATCTGCACTTCCATCACATGGCCGCCAAGTGGCCGGGCCTGCATCAATTTAGCGACCTGTACTCGTGCATGAAGTGCGAGAAAATGTTCTCCACGCCGCACGGACTCGAGGTGCACTCGCGCCGCACCCACCACGGCAAGAAGCCCTACGCCTGCGAGCTGTGCAACAAGACCTTTGGACATGAGGTCAGCCTTAGCCAGCACAGGTATGTAAAGCACTTGGCCACAAGCATTTGGCCAGGTTCACTACAAAGTCCCTCCGCATACTCTGCTGACCACGCCCCTCATTGGGGAGGGGGTGGGGAGGGCACTTTGCATGCTTAATGAGCGGCCGGGTCCGGCCGGGGACAGTTTTGCGTTACTTAATTTAGCTGAAATGTTGGATTTAGCCTGGCCAAATGTTTGCTTTGCGGTTGTATTTAGCATTCAGCAGCCGCTCCAGGGAATTCGAGCTTGGCTTTAATTACACCAAATAGCCGCCAGCATTTTATGCTGCATGTCGTTTAACGGTACCTCTTTTTCCACACAGGGCGGTGCACAACGTGGAAAAGGTCTTCGAGTGCAAACAGTGCGGCAAACGCTTCAAGCGCTCCAGCACCCTCTCCACCCATCTGCTCATCCACAGCGACACGAGGCCTTATCCCTGCAGCTACTGCGGCAAGCGATTCCATCAAAAGAGTGATATGAAGAAGCACACCTACATCCACACGGGTAAGTTACTTTTTATCCTAACTTAAATATCTGCATAGCTGGGTCTTAAATAATGGAAAAGCATAACTGCCTGCAACCTCGAGAATAGAAAATTGTTTATAGAGGCTACGACTGTTATTATGACAATTTATGGATCTTATTGTAAAATAGGGTCGAGTTTGCCACACGATAGATATAATAGGAAGTGCTATATGATGAGGATATTGATAAAAATAAATTTATTTAAGGTATATAGAAACTAAACACTAGAAGTTTATGAATACTAGCGTATAGATGCATATATAACCCTCCATATATGTATATATGTAGGTCAATAATAAGTGCAATGCATATTGTTTAAGAGGCATCAAATCAATAAAAATACCTTGTATATCTTGTGCTTCCTATATTAAAGATTTTGATATTAGGCCCATAAATAAAATGCTTAGTAAATTTTCATATTTTCAAAGTCCCTAATATATAGATAATAGTTTTCATAAATCTTACAAATTTTTAGTTGATATTTAGAAATGAATAATATTGAGTATGTTACCATAATGTTATGGTAATCAAGAAACTGGGATATCTTGTCGTTACTGCTACTGCATAGAATTATACATACATATGTGCACACATCTATATACATACACATATGCACTTGTGTATTGTACACAAATGCATATATGTACTTACACACATACATACATACATATGAAGACAAGATATTTGCAATTTTTGGAGAATGTCAGCGATAAACCCAAATGGCGAAAATGGGAACCGGAAACGGGCGCCATTAAAGCGTCGAACCAACCGCCAGCTAAAGCCACAGTCGCAGTTCCAATTACAGTTACAGTTACAGTTACAGTTGCCAGTTGACAGAACATCGAGTTTATAGGGTGCCGAGCGAAGGGGAGGTGCAAGGGAATTGGGTACTACAAAAATGAAGCTGACGACGGCGATAGGAAAGCGCAGAAACAGCTGAAAAGAGCGCCAACTATAAAAGCGCTTGCTCTCCGAAAACAGCAAGAGAGCAACTAACACACGCACACACATACACAGACACACTCACGCCCAGACACAGAGAAATATATACAATGGCAAAATGTAACTGATAAGAGGCAGCAGTGAGGACCAGCATTGACGTCGGGCTATGTACAAAGCTTGGGAGAAGCATTGGAAAGACAACGACACATACAATACACAACACACACACACACACACACACACACACACACAGGCAGACCTAGACTACGCCTTGAAGCGCGAAAGAGAGCGAGCTAGTGTGCCAGCGACAAGCGACAAGCGACGCGGGCAGAGAAATCACAGCCGACCAATGAAAAATTTAGTCAAGAGATTTTGATTTTCTGTTTTATACGCGCGCACACACACACGAATACACAAATACGACGCACACATTGACGCATGCACTTGCCGACACAGCGCCTGTGAGACTGTGTGCGTGCATGTATTTGCGTCTGTGTGCGCGCGCTGCGCATACACCCCTATATAACTATAACAACAAAGCTCTGCCCGAAAACGTAGCAGCTGCGCTGCCGCCGCGACGCGCACTCTTGCGCCGCCATTACGCCCAGAGCCTCTATATTTAGTTTCTGGCTCTTACTCATGGAAGTCTAATCTCTCTCCAGTTAGTAGACTTCTACTGATTATATATGACCGCCATCTCTATTTAAAGCAAAAATTATTCAGTGCATACGAAGAAACGAACTTTGGAACTTTGGAAATATGATATTTCGTACATTTTTCTTTGAGAACTTCTTGTATTAATAATTAAATATTTTAGAATATTTCTCTTAATGCATATTTGATTTGTCAATCTACTTTTATAAGGAAATAAAGCTGCTTTCCAATCTCATTTATTCATTTTTTAAAATTATCAGCACAAGAATTGCTTAAGGACAAGCATTTTCCTCAACTTTCAAGATCAACTTATCATCTTTTCTTGATAACAATATTTTGTTGCCCTCAAATCAGTTGGCAAATTGCAAGGATAATAACCTTCTAATAAGCAGCGCCGCGCTCAGAACCCCATCTGGCCACACCCATCAACCCCGTCGCCCAATTTGCAGCCCCCGTTTTCAGCGAGCGTCGTCTGGCCAAATCAGTGGAAGGCGACACACACAGACGCAAATATTTCAGACATTTTTATCGTTCGGCGTCTTCGATTTAAGACGTGTGCCCCACAACACACCCCCTTTTGGTTGCCCTTCCCCCGCCCGTTCTGTTGTCTGATTCGTGTTGCTTTCACACACATGGGGCAAGGTATATGATAACGGATCCTGTATGTCTCGGGATTTGCTTCAGTCTTTGGCTTTTCGCTGGCTTAGTTTACTTTCTTGTTTCCCTGTCCGATTTGTGTGCGTGCTTCTGCTGCGCTTTACGACCATCCTTAATTTTTCTCCATGTTTTTTTTCTCCTATTACTCAGTTTGTTTACTTTTTTCCGACTGTTTCATGTTCGGGCGACGTGTTTCTATTGCTAGCAATAAGCGGGGGCCAGCAGATTTTTTTCACATTGATGTGATTTGCCTCAACATTTCTCTGTCTGTTGTTTTCCATTTCCGCATTTACGCTTGGCTACGTTTTTATATCCGTTTTGTGTTTAGCTCGCATTTCCATTTTTTATTTTCCTGCCTCAGATTTTCGTTTGTAAATTTATGCGCTATAAAAGCGAAGCAAATAAATTTTCTATAATCGAGTGTGTGTGTGTGTGTGTGTGTGTGTGTGTGCATGTGTGTGTGTGTGTGTATTTGTTAACTTATTTACTTATTCATTTCGAACTTCAAACACCTTTGATTCCATCAAGGCTGGTAAACAAATCGATAACCTAAAGCTGGGATATTTTAAAGAAACGCAATATGATAGAATCTTAAAGCTGTTTATTCAAACTTTATTATTTTAGACATTTCATCGCTTTCTTTTATGAAAAAACATCCATACTTTTCTTAAATATCTTCAAAATTATTTTGACGAAACAAAATTAAATCTATTCGCTACATTTCAATCCATTATTTCATTTGATTCAAGCTCGCTTCAAATTCAAAAATGTAAATGTATCGGGAGCATAAAAAGCAAATCAAATCTCAACGCATTCCAAAAATATAAAATCTGATTCTATGCGTTGCGTTTAAGACTAAAAATCATTTTATTTCATTTTATTTTTGTCTGCGTGGCTCACGCTGCGTATGCGTTATTTTGTTAGAGTTCACGAAAAGAAACAGAAAATGTTAAAAGGCAAAGCAAAGCGAAATATAAAACGTGTTGAATTGAAAGGATTTGCCAAGCATCCTTCTAAGACAGAAACACACACAAACACACACACACTCACACACACGCACACACAGACAATTGCACAGACATAAAATATTAGAAGAGTAAAAGAAAAAGCAGCGCAGAAGCAAGCAAAGATTTAAAAGAATTTCCACAATGTGATGCAATAAAAATCCTTGAAATCTGTACATACAAAAACTGGCGCCCCCTAACCCACCCCCGCTGTTCCGTTGTCCCGCTGCCCCCGCACCCAAACTCTTAGCAGCAGGGCCCGGGCTATGTATGCCCTTAGCTTGGGCACTGAGCGTGTTAGTTAGAGCAGCCAGGCAGCTCCAACCAGAGCTACTCCCACCGCCCCTCCCACCTTCGCCCAGACTAACCATGCCCTTAGCATGTGGCAGCTCTGAGAAACAGCAGCTCCCACATTGGCAACAGCCGACGGCCGACGGCCGACGGGATTTGGATTTGGGTCTCGTTAGTGTTCGTTGCTCGTTTGCCGTGATAAATAATAAAAGCTGCTCTATAATCTCTGCGACTACGTGACGTTATTTGTGCCGATAGTGCACGAACGTGCCCCGAGCCAGCCTCTGAACCAGAAACCCTTCAGCTCGAGCTGTTCACAAAGCATGCTCCGTGAGGACGAGCACGCCGATGAGCAGTCGTCACAGCCGAGAGCTACTACAGCATGACTACTCAATTTTTTACTGCTGCTGCTGCCACAGCTGCTCCTGCTGCTGCTCCTTAAGCACAGGCAACATTTTCGACTCCTGCCGCGGGAGCTAAAGTTGAATCAGAGCACATCCCAACGGTCGAATGTTTCAGAATCACGTCGCTGCAATTCCATTATATACTTACAGCGACTGCCACTTCTCATCTATACATATATATCTACATATATACACCATGGTATATGAAATCTGTTTCTGTGTGTGTGTGTGTTGGCATTTTATGTATGTGTGCGCGCGTGTGTTTACTTTATATACATTGTTCTGGTTTTCCATGCCCAAGTCGCAGCCCCTCGCAAATTTAACTCAAGTTAGCATTTTGTCGTTATTTTGTAGTCATAGTATGTGTGTCTCTGTGTGTGTGTGTGTGTGTGTGTGTGTGTGTGTATCTGGGCATATATGTAGCGCTGTCTGGAGCATTATCTCTGCTGGCCAAAGTGTATAGGTTCCATAGATAAGCGCACATTTTTGTGTGCAACCATCATAAAAATAAAAATAAAATAATATAGACAAACTGGTCAAATTATATGAGTAGACTGTGGGCAGTCAGCTATTTGCCATATGTCCTGATTTACAGTAAAAAAATAAAACATTTAGATACACTGCGAGAAAAGAAAACATGCGTTAAACTCTAATATTTTCCAAAGTATTTCCCAATATCTAAGGGCAAATTATTTTTTTTTTTTAAGTATTCAACGTTGTTCAAAATCAAGTCTTTACCATGTAAAAACTTAATTGATTATTCTAATTCTAATTCTCTAAGTGTAGTGTTTAGATATCAAAGAAGTATAGATATACCATATAGTATGCATGTATAGGTTTTCCTCTTATATAAATAAATATTTATATAAAAGCGTATTAATTTATTCGTGGGTTCTAACTCTTAATTTCTAATTTCGTTGGTTTTTCTCAGTGTTGCTTTGATATATCAGATGTGAGAAGGTATTAATATACTATATAGTGTAGGTTATGTTTGTGGAATCGGTCTACGAAATGTTCGAGGAGTCGAACAATAGGTATCATATATTTCTTTTACAATGATTATCTTGAATATATGGATAGCTCATAATTTAAAAATATCTTCTCTACACAAGCGATTAGATAATTACAGATGCAGGCATTTTATTATATAAAGAAGTTTTTAATATATTTCCGACTTTGATAACTGCGAATCAAATCTGAAATGGCGCCGCCGAGCAAAATAAAACACCTCAATTAGGGTGGGAACAAGCGCACAAAATACGAGAACAAATCTCTAATGAAAAATTAAACAGTCTTAAAAAACGCTATAAATGTAATAAAAAATAAAAAAAAAGAGCAGAATCAACAAAAAAACTTGAAGTTAAAATGCTTTAAAATGGCCATAGAAATTCTTTTAGCATTTTGTACATTTTTATTGTGGCTGCCTTTAAGTGCCAAACCGCAAACACCACACAGATGAACCAGAAAGTTGAAATTTAAAAACTCAATGTGGAGCAGGAGCCGGCAACCGCTCCATGAGCAGGGCAAAGGGGGCCAGAGGGGAGCTCGTTGCTGCGGTCGACGCCATTGCTGCCATACGGAGATGATGACGAGGTCTAGAGCCTGAGGTTGTCTGCGGGGCTGTGTGGGGGATGGTCTGACTCAGCGCAGCTCAGACAATTTTTCGGGGGTTGCGTGCACTTGTGAGTACGTGTGGGTGTATCACTTATTTTTTGAGGGGGGTCGATAAAAGGGGGTGTGGGTTGGTTCTGGCAACGGCCATGAAAGCAAAGCTCGTCTCGTCGCTGCCGTAAAATGGCGCGCACTGGTTGCAAGGACAGCATGCAAAATGCAAACGCCTATCGATTTTAGTGTTAACTATCTAACTCTGTCTCACTTCCCCCCTCTCTCTCTCTCTCTCTGTGTTATTGCAGGCGAGAAACCGCACAAGTGTCAGGTGTGCGGCAAGGCGTTCAGCCAGAGCTCCAACCTGATAACGCACTCCCGCAAGCACACAGGCTACAAGCCCTTCTCCTGCAAGCTATGCCACAAGTCCTTCCAGCGCAAGGTGGATCTGCGACGCCACAAGGAGACACAGCACACAGATCTGCGCGTACATCTGGGCAAGGTGGACTTCATGTCGGCCGCAGCCGCAGCTGCCGAACTGGGCGCCGGACCCGGACCCGGACCGGGCATCGGCCTGCCCATATCAACGCAGACGGCGCCGTCAGCGCCAGCGAATACCTCCACGCCGGTTAGCTCGATGAATTGCCAGAAGGTCTCGCTGCTGGCATAACAGCAACAACTGCAGCAGCGGGAGCAGCAGCCAGCGCCAGTTGCATTACCAGGTCCAGTACCGCATAGCCCAGTCCCAAACAATCGGAATCATTGTGCAATAGCTGCCGACACAATTGGCCGCCGGCATCCATTTCCATTTGCCGTTAACAAAATTTGAATAGTTTAAGCCGAGATGCAAAAGAAATTTCCAGTGTTGCCAAACATAAATAGATGCATACCATAAACAACATTATACCAAAGAGAAACAGTTAAACCAAAATAAAAAACAAATCTTAGGCTCTCTCTCTCTCTCTATCTCTCTCTAATTCTCAGCGCACAGCAAACGAAAAAAAAAATATTACAAAAATAACAACACACATTCTCAAAATTAAACAAAAAAAATAAATAAATAAAAATTCCAAAAAAATTGTTTTTTTGTAAATTAAAATTATATATATATGCATATTCGATATGTTTGTGTGTGCGTGTGTGTTTGTATGATTGTATTTGGATTAATTTACATGGAATTTACTGATCAAGAAATATATATATATATATATATACATACATCTTCTTAGCTGCTACACATTAAATATTTAAATAAAAGCAAAAAGTAAATCAAATCAAAAAAAAAAAAAACAAGGCCATGAATCGTGCGTGTATTAAGTGTAAAATGTAATTAAATAAAAAACCAAATACCAAAAATAAAGAAAAGAAAACGAAAAATATTAAGCATAAATGTTCCAAATGTTCGCTTCTAGATAGTTGTGAAATTTTAAACGCTATTTTGATATTATATCATTCCAATGAATTTAGTCTAATTAATAAATTTTTAACTTATTTATGCATATGTGTGTATGTATGTAAAAACAAATGCTAAATAAATATATTTTCATTTTAAAGTTCAAAAAAAAAAAAACATAAAAACAAAAATAAAAAACATCATATAAATCTAACATACACTTTAAGTATTTTTATGTTTTCCAATAAATTAAATTTATTAAGCAATTAAAACTAAATAATTGTCGAATTCTTAATTTTATGCTGATTTAGCAACTGAAGCTGCTAATCGAAAGGGGAAACTCCATTTTAAATACTTTTTAATAGAAATTTGATTAATTTTGGATATTTGGAATAAACAATTTTGAAGAGACTTAAAGACTTGCCCCTCAGCTGGGCTTGTAATAGACCTCTATCCACGCTTAATTTAAAAATTCCAAGAAATGCAATATATATGAAAAAGGGCAAAGAGCCTTTTTTTACATCATTTAATAGGTTTCAATTATTATTTTATTAAATTGGTTTAAATATTACTATTAAACTTTCAATATAATTTCTTATACAAATATTTGATAAGCTGGCCGAGATCCTGGGTTCAATATTGAAATTTTAGTGTAAATGTTAATACTAAATTTTTGCAAAATATATATGAGAATATTTAACATATTCAAAGAATCTCCTTAGGTAGATAGAGATGAATATAAATATTATTTGAACAGCAAAAGAAACTATTAAGTATTAGCTATAGGGAAGTTTTATGCTAGGGTTTCATATGTTAGGTTTTTCTTCTATTATACAAACTGTAGTTAAGAAAAAGACTCCTGCCAAGCAGCATTTATTAATATTTAGTTGATAAGAATTGCAAGTCAAACTGGCAGTGAAAGGGGTTACATATTTATAAGTGCGAGTCCTTCTTTTCGCATTCATGACACCTGCCTGGCAGCTGCCAATTCCTTTGTCCAAGGATGTGACAGTCTGTTGCCAATTGAAATTGTTTGGGAGCACAAATAAGAATGTCCAATGTCGAATACTCGTTGAATATGCAAACTTCCAACATGCGAGCATATGATTAAAGAGTCCTTACCAGAAGGCAGCCGTGTGAATACTTCTCGTATTCCCCAAAGTGTCCAACGACCGGTTGGTATTGAGTATCACGTACGAGACGAGGGCAAATGTTGCTGCCGTGTCGTACTCGTTCTAAACAAATTTGACAATAAAAAATAATAATGCTGAATGCTGGGCAAAGAGACGCTTTGCCACACTTATATGTATACACTTGCACAAATTCCCAAGTCTGCAATTTGGTGAAGCAACTTGTCTACTTTGCAAATGGAGTCGAGGCAAAACCAATTTCATCAATAAAAAATATTTGTCTACCTGGCAACACGTGTAGCAAAGACACAGTTTGCTATTTTTTGCTATTTTTCTATACCCTGTAAAAATGAAATGAGCATAGGGGATAAGTAGCATACATGTTTCAGAGGCTTCTTCCTTTGAAATGTAAACTTATTCAATACATATCAATTTTATTTGAGTATATATTTGATTAAATACTTGAAAAATAAATATATATATCAATATTCAAAATAAATCTGGAAACGCGAAAGCTGGCAACGTCAGCACAATTTATTCGGAAAGAATATGTCAGAGCTCAGAGCAAGCCACAGGGTATATCGTAGTCTGTCACTCGCGACTCACTCAAAACTCCAAATAATTCTTATATGCCCATGCATGAGTAGAAAAGAGTAAGGCAGAGCCTCGACCAAGTCACAGGGTATATCGTAGTCGTCCACTCGCCACTCGAGCATTTGTACTTCTTATTCATATGCTTGGCAAATGACAATTTCAGTTTTATCGAATCGAGCCAAATGGAAGCGAACCGTCTGCATAGCGGGAAACTCTTGCGCTGTGAACTCATGAAAATATTTGAACCAGCAGCATTTGGGAGGTTTGATAGATTTATGCATATGTCATAGAGAATTAGAGACTTGGCGCAACTCATTATGCGCAATTACAGCGGCAGCAGTAAAAATTGATTGTAATTTGGGTAGCCAAGCAAATCGAACGTTTAATTTATGCAATGATCGATAACATCCTGCGATTTAATCAACAAACGTTTGCCGAACGGCAAAAGCAAAGCCCAAAGAGTCGTTGACCGGGCGTAGGTGATCATAAAACGTTATATGATCAATCAATCATAAATGATCCCAAGTCACAAATTGACTCTGGAGAAATCAGCAACTTCCGTCCAAGTTCACAGTTTGCCTTTGCTTGCTGGATTCAGCGAACCTCACACAGACTTCGTAGAAGATCTAAAAGATCTAAATTATTGGATCGTAACTATGTTTTACGAACTATAAAACAAAAAGCCTCAAGTAATGCCTATGCTATGCGGGCTCTTTGAAAGAATTAAGCGCAATTAGCGAAGGTACTTAGAGTTGGGATTGAGGTTGGGGTTGCGCCTAGCCGGGGCAGGATCAGCGATCGGATGCGGAACCTCAACACGCAACATGCATGATTTAGGGTCCGGCTCATGTTTTTAAAGTCATTGTCAAAGATCGTGTTATGGGCGCAACATCTGCACCATTATACGGCCATATAGCGCGTTCTTAATGCGAATTTATTGCCGCCATCATTATGGCGACCAGACATGAAGATCATTCGAAGAGATGACTCAAGACTTTTCAACAACTTTGCACCCTTTTTTTTTCTTTTTGGTATCGAATTCTGCTGGCACACCGATCCGAGCGTAGCTGAAGATAAGACAATGGATCTTAATTAAATTTTATTGTGAAAATAAGTGTTAATAATCCCCAATTCTTGTGCAAGGTATGTGCGAGTGTAACAACAGCCATCCGATCCGTCTGAGTTTAATTCAAGCCGTTCTTTGTTCAGACAATTTCAAAGAACGCCTGCTCGAAGAAAGTGTACAATTATTATATTTTTTAATATTTTGAGTTTTTTTACAATAATTAATATTTGTAGGATATTGTAAAAAATATTACTTTTATCAGTATTTGAATTACTTTTGTTTCTATTTTAATAATTAAAGATATTTCTTTCTTCTTGAAAGCAACTTAGTTTTAAGAGAAATATTTCAAATATTTAAAGTGCACATTTTTTTTTTGTTTATATCAGAAAAATATTAAAATTGTCAACAATCCAAAATCTAAACAATTTATTGAATTTAGACCTAAATAATGTTGCATATTTTTAGTGAAGTGAATTCTGTGTGCAATTTTTACATTTCCATGGAAATCAGTTGAAGCTGTTGCCTTGCGAGAGAAGTCAATGGAACTACTATTTATTTATGATCGATTTGCAACATTATCCAAGCTCTTGACCGGCGCACAATCCTTGGTAGTTTTTATTGTTTTGCGGACATGGCGGAAGCGTCGCAGTTGTGACACATTCCCGGCACTTAATGACAATTGCATTTTTATTACACAAACAGTCGACGAAATGTTTGTTAATGGTCCACGCATAAAGGCATCATGACCTCCATGGCAATCAGCTGCAGCTTAAATTGATTTCACTCCCAACTATCCGTATCTGTGTATCTATGTATCTATGTATCTGGGTGTAAATGTTGTATCTGTAAATGTTGTTACAGTGCATGCGCCGCACCTGCTGACAATTTCAAGTGCATGCCAAAGAAAGAACAACACGCACAACTGGGGAGATTTGTAATGTGCCCTGCCCCTGATCCGGCCGAAGCCACCCTCCGCCTAACCACATCGAACCGCAATAGTAATTTACGGATGCGCAACATCAGGCAGCTTCCCAAACTAATCGCACGCCCAGCGGGCGCACACAGACGAAGTGTCAGCGACTCGCGGTGGTTCTTCTTGTTGTTGTTGTTGCCTTTGTTGCCCGTGTAGCTCAGTGGTTGTTGCTGCTCCGGATTGCCAATTGAACGTCTCAATTGTTGCAATACTGTTGCCAATACAATGCGGATGCAGAGTCCTGCTGCGTGATTGCACAAGAACAAAGTGGCACTGTGCTGTGGCTGTGCCCGCTTCCAGTTCCAAATGCCAAACAAACAAACGCCATGCATACACACCCCTACGCACCCGGAAATCCCACTGGACTAATTCAAGTGTAACCCCTTGTTATATCCCAGCATTCTGCACGCCTCCAGCAACCGGCAGCGAAAAGCACAATGCCCAAAAATTGAGCAGTTAAATATTTTGGTGTCATAAGTCGGCTTTACGCATCCTTTTCACCCCACGTCCTTGGCGTACGCCTTGGCACTGAATCAGATGAGGTCGAGTGGAAATTGATTTAAAGCCCGCAATGTTTATCCCTTATTACAGCAGGCCTATGATTATTTTCCATTATTTAAAAATAACTTTCGGACTGTACTATACTATATTATATTTTTTATTTTATTGTTTAATAATTTGTCAGCAGATATAAATAAATATTTATAGCTGCTGTCCTTTTTGGTGGAATTAGGTTTAAGTAAAGTAAAGAATCTGTTTCTGAACGTATCTCTGATTGATTCGAGCATATTCCTAAATATGCTAAATACATTTCAATATATTGAATCGTCAAAATTTGGTTGAACTGCAAATATATCTGTGCCTATTAAATTTACATAATTAATTTAATCATCTTAAATCACGCATCATTATAAGTTTTTAATTTTCAGGACTCTCAAGGATATTCGCCAGTTCCTATGCGTATCATTAGACTAAGTCGGGCGCTTAATAGTTCAGCTTTAATTAAAAAAAAACAAAACGAATTAATTTAGTATTCGTGATTTATTTGTCTCTTGATTTGCGTCTTGAGCCCGATGAGTTATTGCCGCAAATCACGTAGTAGGCAAAAGCTGAAGGCAGACAAAACTATGAATAAAAGACGAAAGTACACAGGAGGGAGGAGGACAAGGACGAGCACTGCTGCTGCCACTGCGAACCTGTTTATTAGTCCTCTAATGCACAATAATGCTTAGTGCCAAGGGTAGAAAATTACTCGGCTCCTCGGGGGAATACTTACCAGGCTGGCAGCCAAATGTGACCTTTGTGCCACAGTCGGAGTTACAGCCACAGCCTACGCTCTGATATTGAATTACGGGGCACGTCTCGACTTTCAGTGCACAATGGCCCCTGGACCAGGCCAGCTCCTGCCAGCCATTGAAGTTAATTTGTGCCTCGACACTGGAATTGCTGCTGACATTTTTACATAAAGCGTCGCGCATAAATCACATTTGCCCATTGCCGCCAAGCAATCTGAGTTTTCGGTTCTATTCGTAAGCCTCACACTCCGATTCGCAAGCGGCACCCACTTACATTTTGATTTAGTTCGGTTTCTGATTGAAAGTGTTGAAATATGAAACATCCAATGAGATTAAGAACCAAAGTCTTCTCATATTAGCACAAATGGCCACAATTTGCAGCCAACTGCAAACACAAGCCTCACAAGCCTCCAAAGCCGCATTGAATTACAAATAACATTTGCGGCATGCGCAGTTGGCTAATTGACAAGGCAGGCAACTAGGTTAAAATTGTTAAGAAACTATTAAAATATTTAATATGTTGAACTGGTTCTTTTGTCATTTTCGAAGCCTTAACCTGTTGAGAATTACAAGCGTCAAGCAACGAATAGAAAGGAAAGCGTTTAAACCGTTTGGTTTTCAATTTTGAAGTCAGCTGAAGAATTTTGGAATTATGTCGGGTACTTTGAGGGATTCTTACTATAAACTGAAAACGGCACAAGAGGGTGTACCGAATATTAGACACTCTTGCAGATATAAAACTGAAAATTGAATATATTGTTGGAAAAGCCAATCCCTCCTTGGTGGAAATAGGGGTCGAAGATTAACTGGATGATGTTTCGCGCTCAAATTAATTTCCAAGGATCTATGTGCAAAATCATTTGAGACGTGTTTTACACTTTTTGCAGAAAAATCACAAATTTGTTGGCCTAAGTTTTAAGTTTGCCTGTTTATACATACATACATATATGAATGTTTGCTTTGTATTTATGCAAACATGCATGCATGCGTACATGCATATGCAAATACATAAATGTCTGTATGCCTGCATACATGTCCGCATGCGTACATGCATACGCAAATACATACATACATGCGTAGTTTAGTTTAGAATAGAAGATTTCATTCGAGGAAGAGAAGATTCGGAGCAGAATACTCTTGATGTATGCGATGCAAAGGATCAGGTTAGCTGGTTCATGGCAGACATTGTTAGTTGGGCAAGGATCTAGAGATCTACTTTATTCAGAATCCAACAATTGCAAATTAATGACTGCGCACAAAATAAATGTAATTTATTTAATGTTAACTTAAGCAATGTCAAGTAGTTTTGCATTACCTGACTTATTATTTTTTTTATAGAATCTAGCTGCATATAAATGTTTCCCACATGACGCAGCACTGTTAACATAGTATATCCGCGTTTGAATGAGGAAATCTCGTTAATTTGGACGGGTCGAACAAGTGCCTTCCATTAACGGCGTTACGCCAGCCAGAAATCAAACAAAGTCATAAAAATTTGACACTCGAAAAGCTTCCCACAATCCGCACGCGTCAAGTGGAAGTCGCCGTTCTGGTTCAAACCCCGTCTAACCCGGCATATGCAATCGGATATTGGTGCAACCAGTTGCCACTCTGGTGGTGGCTGGTGCCGGAAAAAAAGGGCGCGACAAGTTGCCAGCGTGCTGCACGGGGTGGTCCGCTGATAACCGGATGATGATTGCGATGGAAATGGATTGCAACTGGCATGGGAATGACCAGAGCCAGGGGCTAATCAGAGTGCGTCGACGGGCACGTGGCGCAGCAAAAAGGCGAATGGAGTTGGCGAAGATTCACATGAAATGATTGCAAAGATTTTTATATATTTTTTTTTTCAAAGTATGTTTATGATTAGTTATTATATGAGAGCAAGTGCAGCGCCAGAGTCTGGCTAAATGCCGATGAGATTTCTGAGCATACGCACGGGGATTTGCCTGCTCGCATTGCCAGGATATGCGATGTCCTTTGCTGTCATCCCCCGCTTTGCCGCACAATTAAATATAAACTTGAATGTGTTTTTGCACTAAGTGAATTTGCTGTCATAATTTGGTAAAATTTAATTAAAACTATTAACGAAACGAACATTTGCGGCTGACAAACTTTAAATGCCAAACTCCTGCCGACAATTGCCAAAAACTTTTTACATAATTGCTTTAAATTAGTTGTTACTGTCCAAGCTGGATACGGTCCCCTTTCGGGTCCTGTGCCTGGCTAACCGCAAGCTAAACAAATGTTAAGTGCTCTGTGCCACGGCCCGAGCAGCCGAGCAGACGAGAAGTTGTCAACCGAAAACAAACCATTAAGTGGCTCCAAAACACTCTTCCGGTTTTCTAGAGCTCCTTAAATTAGCGTCTGGGCTGGAGGCTTACTCCCAAATCTCATGTCATATTGTCTCATGTTTATGGTCCACTCCAATTGTAAAGCCAACTGTGCAGCAGATTCTGGCCAAGCAACCCTTAAACACACTTGTATACCCTCACCCTGGACACAACTATTAACAACTGTGGAAAAGTCTTTCTACATTGAAGTCTGGGCTAAGTATCAATATACTAAGCACAAAGTTTTGAATTCGACTCCCTATAAAATTGAAGACTAATTTTATTTTGGCCCAACCAGCGAAATCTAGAGATCGAACCGCTTAGACGGCAAAGTCAAATAGCTCTTTAGTTAAAGCGTTTACGAGTTTTAATTTATTTTTATTTATATGATTTGGATATATTTTTACTAAATCCTTAGATTCCAGGCTATTTCTTGACTTACTAAAATAATCAGAGTCATTATCTGATGAGGAATCAAAGCACCTAAACGTGTTCTCTTTGCTTTCGTAATATCTAGACTGCAGTAAATATTTATTATCTGAGCCAATCGTTTTTTAATTGCGCATAATTTTAAAGAAAATACTTGTCAGGTACAATGAGACATGCTAAGGCCAACTCTTGCAACTTTCATTCGTGTCATGACAGCCGTTTAAAGGCGCTCAGGTGTATAACTAATCCAAGTTGAAATCAATGTTAAATAAATTATGCTCAACTATTTAGCAATAAATTAATCTTCATAAATCACAAATCAACAACGTCGACAACATCGCAGTCAGGCAGGCAGACTGCCTTGGAGCACCTTGGAGAGTGCCCCATAACACTGCACTACATTAAATTAGAAACGAGCCGTCCTCAAGATTCCGTATAATGACAAAAGCAATTAATTTTGTGCCAGCCACGACGAGCGCACGGTGTATGTGTGTGTGTGTGTGTGTGCGTAAAGGGGTAACACATACCCCTAACCCCCCTTCCATGTGCCCACCTGATTACGTTCACAAATCGCTAAGGGCACACCCATGCAGGGCGGCCATATCAATGCCATGGCCCATGACCCGCCCCATGCCCTCCATGCCCAAACCCCATATGCTGTTCACAATACACAATCAAAATTCCAGAGCACGGCTACGACCAGGTTGGCGCTTGTACTTGGTCTGTAAGCTCCAGGAAGCGTTCCCCGGGCTTTGCAATTAATTATGCGAATCTGACGAATCTTCCTAAGCGAACAACTCTTCGACTTACCTCACACACACACACACACACACACACACCAACACACACAACTGTTTGCTGTCAACTGCTCTGGCATCATGATTTACATGGAAGCAAAAATTTTGGGTTGAGCTGCGAGAGAGTTGAAATGTGCCTCAGCTTGGGGGGCTTGATGTGGTGCGGCTTTTGGTTCGCGGTGGCGGGTAAATGCAAATTTTAAGGCGTGAATAAGCTAAGGCAGACTCTAATTGTAGACAACCCCCGTAATTATCCGCAATGGAAATGCCATTAATGGCATTAAGGGATTCAGATCCAAGCGAACGCATTTTTAAATAGCCAGCCTACGGTTAAATAGATTCTTTTCAAAAGCCCATCGAAATGCTCAATAATATTTGTGGAGCACAAAAATCGGATACAATTTTCTCAATATATAGGGAAGGAATCTGAGAGATGGCAATTTAAAATCGTTTTAAATTACTTTGAATAACACAATACAATTATTCAATAAGAAAACACAATGTTTTCCAATAAAATCAGCAATATTGACTTGTGAATCGTAGACAAATAACGAAATAAACAAATTGCAAGGCTACAAATCGAATGACTCGACCGTGTAATACCCTACATATTCCATTATTAATTCTAGTACTGCAACAATCATTAGTAGAACATTAACTTGTTCTACACAAAAATCAGATCTGCTACTATAAGTTTATTAATATTACTTCCACAATTCCCAGAAACTCTACTACAAATATTAATACTACTACTTTACTGGCGAGCTTTAAGGCGAATAGAATGCGAGCACTCATAAGGTTTCAAACATAACTTGAGCTTTTGAGCAGAATACAATTAAAGCTTGATTAAGGCTCGACAAAAGCTCAGCAGGCTTACAGATTTCTTTCGCTAATATACTTAACTCTTGGAATTTCTATAATTTACCCAATAAACTTTTATTATTATTATTTATTATTATTAAGGCGGTTTTTCATAAATCCTTGACTAAACCAATATACCCGCTGTGCCCTCTGCTACAGGGTAAAACAACTTAAGATTTTGCAATATTCACTGCTGCAAATTGTGGTTAACCTTAGGGAACGTATTTCCTACGAGACAGCCTGATGTAATTGAAACAAGGTTGTCAACTCTTGTAAATAACTGCATTTGTTTGCAACATGTTTATGTGTGCGCATCTTGGGGCCGGATCCGAGCCAAAGCAGACATGCATCTAGGTAGAGTCCACGAACCAGTCGAGGGGCTGAGCATATGCAAATTGATTTTGCATACGACTTGTCTAAGTAGTCTTAGCAAATTGAAAGCAAAACATTAAGAATTATGTCCAAATGGATTGCATCTTGCCCGCAGACCAAGGGGCCAGCATTTGGGGCCATATGCCTGACACTTACAGAGTACATGGCAATTGAAATTAAAATGGAAAACTCGCAGTCGGAATTGTTATGGGAAATTGCTGCTCAATTTTACACACGTTCATTGTTGTTGTTGTTGTTGTTGTTGTCCGTACACAGATTTCCAATTGTAAGCACAAATATCCATCAATTGCACTTTATTGTGTGTAAAATATGAAATGCAGCCCCATCTTTCGTTCCCTTTCGAGACATAAATCGAAAGTCACTTCAAAGTGGGCTCCTCTGCGGCAACGTAGTCAAATTACGCACTAAATTTACGCACCTGCAAAACTTTTAATTGAAAAAACCAGAAACGCCTGCCAGACCCCACACAACATTCCATTCAATCAGCCCTGCCCCCAACACAAGTTTTTCACCCTACCATGCTCGGCATTTAATTTATTAAGCACAATTTTCTCAAATGATTTTGGCAAAGAAAAATGTTCATTCTAGTTGCGTCCAATCGGCCTGAACTGAGACTAACATGGAGTTTTAACATATGCTCAAATACCTCTGTTAAATTTAACATGGGGCAAGGCAAAGAAGTATTCGCTATATATATAAGTATATTCTATCTATTATAAAACCCAGATATTATTGGAAATTCTTTAATCTACAAAGTTTTTACTTCATATTTCTATTTTTTAAGGATTCCGAGCCCTATATTTATTAGGAAAATATAATAGATTTATCTCTTTTATATAAATAAACTAGTATCAATAAATATTTTGTAAGTGTTTATCAAATAGATTGCAGTTTCAAAAAACAATCTTATTACCGTTCCGCATCGCAATCATTTCCCATCGGGCTCATCTTTAAGCCCACAGACAATTATGAAATGCTTTTTTACCAGCATAAATGTAACCAGATATCAGAGAGAAGGTTAAGTTAAGTAAGTGTAATGTCCTTTCGATGGGAAATGTTGCTCGATTGTTTGTTCTGTCTGATGAGTGTTAAGCGGCGCGGCGCGGCGCGCCTTTTTTGCAGATTCGGGTCTCACCTTAACGCCTGCTAGGGGTCATTCCCAGGGCCAGGGAACAGATGGAGTGGTGCTGGTGTTGGTGGTGGCAACGTTTTTTTATTCATTTAATCAATTAAGTCATCAGCACAATATTTGTATTGTTTCAGTCGGTTCCCTTTATATGGTGGTGGTAGAGGTGGTGGTGGTTGGTGGGCATCATCTTCCGGCCCCCTTATTGACTTCCCAATGACAATCGACCGATTGTCACATTATCTTTCAAATTCCCAGCGCTGTTGTTCTCCTTCTTCTTCCTCTTCTTTCTTCCGTTTTTGGGTGCCTTTCGATTGAAGAACTTGTGTTAGGGCACGTGTCTTTGTAGGTCTCTGTTTTTTTTCTCTTGATAGAGCCTTCGGAAATGTCGCCTGTCTGAGCGCTTAATTAAGACGAAATGCCGCTGTTTTATTATTGGTACGGTAAATATTCCATAAATTGCCTAATGAAAACACTTAACGACACACGTCACACAAAAAACAATGCGGGAATTCGGCTTTTATTTGCTCAAACTATTCAATTCAAGGGGCGATTTTTATAATTCAAATAAGTGTCCCCCCTCCCCTACCCCACCCCTCACACATAATGTTACCTATCGAACTTTATGACTAAATACAATTTATGTTTGTTATTTGAGAAAACTTAGTGTTAATTATGTTAGGAATTTGAGAAAATAATCTGGGCAATATTTTCAAATCAACGAGAATAATTTCTTGAATTCGGCTCGATTTATCATAAATATTTACTAATATATTTATGAATATATATTTTATTCAAATTTTGGTGTAAATTTTGATATAAACCTCAAGACAAGTAAGAATAATACCATATTTTGAGAAAATTTGAACTGTTTAATTAGATATGCCGCTGATTAGGCGAAGGCATTAATCTGATTTGTGTTGTAGGAGCATTTCACTGCTGAATAAATAGAATAACGAGTGTGAGTTGGATAAGTAGGAAATACCAGTAAGAGCAACCACTTTATGGTCCGTCGCATTTCTGGCCACCATAATCAGGCAGCAGTCGCTCAGGGCAATGCGAACTGCCTCGTATATCATTCGAATGAAAGCAACATATGTCCACAAAGTGGTAGGTACAAGGGAGAAAGGGAGATGTGAGTGTGATATTTTGATCAGCCGAATGTGTAAAAGTCACTGGTGAGGTCTACGGAACAAATCGTGGGCTTGTTAAATCGAAAGCAATTACAAAACTGGCCGAGGCGAGGGTTAAATAGTTATTGGTCACGACATCGGGCATGTGGAATGTGGCTCACGTCTCTGCTAATATGCGAAATGAAAAGTCGAGTTTTAAATCATTTATCTTGTTTTTCCATTACTCTCTCGCCTTGATCTGTGTAGCAAAAAAATGACAAAGGCACGAGTAGAAATGATGCCGCCAAATGAAATTGGCAAGAGGCGCGCATGCTGTGAATGCCAAATGAGCCAAATGACAGGGACACCGCCAGCGACATGCGACATGCGTCAGGCGACATGCGTCAGGCGAGACGGGACACCTTATTCGCGCAACCCTTTGGCACGCCCTCTGTTGGAGGCGGCTTACCGCTTGGCCCATAAGTATTATACAAATTGACGCCGGTTTTGAGTGTACTTTTCGCATTTTTTAACTTAAATTGCGGCCATGATTAATTCACACACAATTGGGACGTCACGAATTGACCAGACCCAGACCCAGACCCAGACCCTTCTCCAGCTAACTCTTTCAAATAATTTTTTTTTCAACTACTTAACTTTCTCGAGACCCTCGTGACAAATTGTGCTTAGCACAGGCTGCAAATTAAAAAAGAAAGAAAAACGTTGTCAAATTAAAAATAGCTGAAATTAACTGAAATTGGATATTCTAACAATTGCACTTTCAATTTCCTAATTGCAATTTTTCTAAAAATATATGTATATATTTTCATCTAGGCACATCTGAGCTCCATCGTATATCATTTTGCAGTGCACGTGTCCCAGTCAAAAATTGCATTGATTGATGTTTGCGAATTTTTCAATTGCAAATCAATCACTTTTCGCGAATGCTCACGATGAAAATATCACTTTCAAGCAAAATGTATAAACTTAATAAACTTATCAATTTCATAAAAACTGCCTTTTGGCATGTGAAGGCAGAATGGGAAAATTATTAGATTACTTTAATCTAGGCTAGAGCAAACGTTATCATCTCTTTCCCAGATATATTGAAATATCTTTGAAAGCAGATCATTTTGTCTTATATGATCCTAATATTGCAGCGATCTTTCCTATAGCAGCCATATGACATGGCACCCATCTAAATCTGACAGCATGAAGGGGTCAAAACTTCCCACCCCCATAACTCGGTCAAATCTCATCCAATTTTCACGAGGCTTGGCTCTTTTTTCATGGTTTGTCATGTAGATAAATTTGGCATCTAAGTCTGGCAACATTATTTTTGGTCCAAATTCATGTAAAAATAGTACCCTCAAATATCCTATATAGACATAGGTCTAAACTTCCCACCCCCATAACTCGGTCAAATCTCATCCAATTTCCACGAGGCTTGGCTCTTTTTTCATGGTTTGTCATCTAGATAAATTTGGCATTTAAGTCTGGCAACATTATTTTTGGCCCAAATTCATGTACTGATTGTACCCTCAAATATTCTATATAGACATAGGTCTAAACTTCCCACCCCCATAACTCGGTCAAATCACATCCAATTTTCACGAGGCTTGGCTCTTTTTTTATGGTATGTCATCTAGATAAATTTGGCATCTAAGTCTGGCAACATTATTTTTGGTCCAAATTCATGTACTGATTGTACCCTCAAATATCCTATATAGACATAGGTCAAAACTTCCCACCCCCATAACTCGGTCAAATCTCATCCAATATTAATGAGGCTTGGCTCTTTTTTCATGGTTTGTCATCTAGATAAATTTGGCATCTAAGTCTGGCAACATTATTGTTGGTCCAAATTCATGTACTGATTGTACCCTCAAATATTCTATATAGACATAGGTCAAAACTCGGTCAAATCTCATCCAATTTCCACGAGGCTTGGCTCTTTTTTCATGGTTTGTCATCTAGATAAATTTGGCATTTTAGTCTGGCAACATTATTTTTGGACCAAATCCATGTATTGATTGTACCCTCAAATATCCTCTTTAGACATACTTAGCTTGGCTCTTTTTTCATGGTTTGTCATCTAGATAAATTTGGCATCTAAGTTTGGCAACATTATTTTTGGTCCAAATTCATGTAAAAATAGTACCCTCAAATATCCTATATAGACATAGGTCTAAACTTCCCACCCCCATAACTTGGTCAAATCTCATCCAATTTTCACGAGGCTTGGCTCTTTTTTCATGGTTTGTCATCTAGATAAATTTGGCATTTAAGTCTGGCAACATTATTTTTGGCCCAAATTCATGTACTGATTGTACCCTCAAATATTCTATATAGACATAGGTCTAAACTTCCCACCCCCATAACTCGGTCAAATCACATCCAATTTTCACGAGGCTTGGCTCTTTTTTTATGGTATGTCATCTAGATAAATTTGGCATCTAAGTCTGGCAACATTATTTTTGGTCCAAATTCATGTACTGATTGTACCCTCAAATATCCTATATAGACATAGGTCTAAACTTCCCACCCCCATAACTCGGTCAAATCTCATCCAATTTCCACGAGGCTTGGCTCTTTTTTCATGGTTTGTCATCTAGATAAATTTGGCATCTAAGTCTGGCAACATTATTTTTGGTCCAAATTCATGTGAAAATAGTACCATCAAATATCCTATATAGACATAGGTCTAAACTTCCCACCCCCATAACTCGGTCAAATCTCATTAAATTTTCACGAGGCTTGGCTCTTTTTTCATGGTTTGTCATCTAAATAAATTTGGCATCTAAGTCTGGCAACATTATTTTTGGTCCAAATTCATGTAAAAATAGTACCCTCTAATATCCTATATAGACATAGGTCTAAATATCCCACCCAAATAACTCGGTCAAATCTCATCCAATTTCCACGAGGCTTGGCTCTTTTTTCATGGTTTGTCATCTAGATAAATTTGGCATTTAAGTCTGGCAACATTATTTTTGGCCCAAATTCATGTACTGATTGTACCCTCAAATATCCTCTTTAGACATTGGTCTAAACTTCCCACCCCCATAACTCGGTCAAATCTCATCCAATATTAATGGGGCTTGGCTCTTTTTTCATGGTTTGTCATCTAGATAAATTTGGCATCTAAGTCTGGCAACATTATTTTTGGTCCAAATTCATGTGAAAATAGTACCATCAAATATCCTATATAGACATAGGTCTAAACTTCCCACCCCCATAACTCGGTCAAATCTCATCCAATTTCCACGAGGCTTGGCTCTTTTTTCATGGTTTGTCATCTAGATAAATTTGGCATTTAAGTCTGGCAACATTATTTATGGCCCAAATTCATGTACTGATTGTACCCTCAAATATCCTCTTTAGACATTGGTCTAAACTTCCCACCCCCATAACTCGGTCAAATCTCATCCAATATTAATGGGGCTTGGCTCTTTTTTCATGGTTTGTCATCTAGATAAATTTGGCATCTAAGTCTGGCAACATTATTTTTGGTCCAAATTCATGTACTGATTGTACCCTCAAATATTCTATATAGACATAGGTCAAAACTTCCCACCCCCATAACTCGGTCAAATCTCATCCAATTTCCACGAGGCTTGGCTCTTTTTTCATGGTTTGTCATCTAAATAAATTTGGCATCTAAGTCTGGCAACATTATTTTTTGTCCAAATTCATCTACTGATTGTACCTTCAAATATCCCATATAGACATAGGTCTAAACTTCCCACCCCCATAACTCGGTCAAATCTCATCCAATTTCCACGAGGCTTGGCTCTTTTTTCATGGTTTGTCATCTAGATAAATTTGGCATCTAAGTCTGGCAACATTATTTTTGGTCCAAATTCATGTAAAAATAGTACCCTCAAATATCCTATATAGACATAGGTCTAAACTTCCCACCCCCATAACTCGGTCAAATCTCATCCAATTTCCACGAGGCTTGGCTCTTTTTTCATGGCTTGTCATCTAGATAAATTTGGCATCTAAGTCTGGCAACATTATTTTTGGTCCAAATTCATGTAAAAATAGTACCCTCAAATATCCTATATAGACATAGGTCTAAACTTCCCACCCAAATAACTCGGTCAAATCTCATCCAATTTCCACGAGGCTTGGCTCTTTTTTCATGGTTTGTCATCTAGATAAATTTGGCATTTAAGTCTGGCAACATTATTTTTGGCCCAAATTCATGTACTGATTGTACCCTCAAATATCCTCTTTAGACATTGGTCTAAACTTCCCACCCCCATAACTCGGTCAAATCTCATCCAATATTAATGGGGCTTGGCTCTTTTTTCATGGTTTGTCATCTAGATAAATTTGGCATCTGAGTCTGGCAACATTATTTTTGGTCCAAATTCATGTACTGATTGTACCCTCAAATATCCTATATAGACATAGGTCTAAACTTCCCACCCCCATAACTCGGTCAAATCTCATCCAATTTCCACGAGGCTTGGCTCTTTTTTCATGGTTTGTCATCTAGATAAATTTGGCATTTAAGTCTGGCAACATTATTTTTGGCCCAAATTCATGTACTTATTGTACCCTCAAATATCCTATATAGACATAGGTCTAAAATTCCCACCCCCATAACTCGGTCAAATCTCATCCAATTTCCACGAGGCTTGGCTCTTTTTTCATGGTTTGTCATCTAAATAAATTTGGCATCTAAGTCTGGCAACATTATTTTTGGACCAAATTCATGTACTGATTGTACCCTCAAATATTCTATATAGACATAGGTCAAAACTTCCCACCCCCATAACTCGGTCAAATCTCATCCAATTTCCACGAGGCTTGGCTCTTTTTTCATGGTTTGTCATCTAGATAAATTTGGCATCTAAGTCTGGCAACATTATTTTTGGTCCAAATTCATGTAAAAATAGTACCCTCAAATATCCTATATAGACATAGGTCTAAACTTCCCACCCAAATAACTCGGTCAAATCTCATCCAATTTCCACGAGGCTTGGCTCTTTTTTCATGGTTTGTCATCTAGATAAATTTGGCATTTAAGTCTGGCAACATTATTTTTGGCCCAAATTCATGTACTGATTGTACCCTCAAATATCCTCTTTAGACATTGGTCTAAACTTCCCACCCCCATAACTCGGTCAAATCTCATCCAATATTAATGGGGCTTGGCTCTTTTTTCATGGTTTGTCATCTAGATAAATTTGGCATCTAAGTCTGGCAACATTATTTTTGGTCCAAATTCATGTACTGCTTGTACCCTCAAATATTCTATATAGACATAGGTCAAAACTTCCCACCCCCATAACTCGGTCAAATCTCCTCCAATTTCCACGAGGCTTGGCTCTTTTTTCATGGTTTGTCATCTAGATAAATTTGGCATCTAAGTCTGGCAGCATTATATTTGGTCCAAATTCATGTTCTGATTGTACCCTCAAATATTCTATATAGACATAGGTCAAAACTTCCCACCCCCATAACTCGGTCAAATCTCATTAAATTTTCACGAGGCTTGGCTCTTTTTTCATGGTTTGTCATCTAAATAAATTTGGCATCTAAGTCTGGCAACATTATTTTTGGTCCAAATTCATGTACTGATTGTACCCTCAAATATCCTATATAGACATAGGTCTAAACTTCCCACCCCCATAACTCGGTCAAATCTCATCCAATTTCCACGAGGCTTGGCTCTTTTTTCATGGTTTGTCATCTAGATAAATTTGGCATCTAAGTCTGGCAGCATTATATTTGGTCCAAATTCATGTACTGATTGTACCCTCAAATATTCTATATAGACATAGGTCAAAACTTCCCACCCCCATAACTCGGTCAAATCTCATCTAATTTTCACGAGGCTTGGCTCTTTTTTCATGGTTTGTCATCTAGATAAATTTGGCATCTAAGTCTGGCAACATTATTTTTGGTCCAAATTCATGTACTGCTTGTACCCTCAAATATTCTATATAGACATAGGTCAAAACTTCCCACCCCCATAACTCGGTCAAATCTCATCCAATTTTCACCAGGCTTGGCTCTTTTTTCATGGTTTGTCATCTAGATAAATTTGGCATTTAAGTCTGGCAACATTATTTTTGGCCCAAATTCATGTACTGATTGTACCCTCAAATATTCTATATAGACATAGGTCTAAACTTCCCACCCCCATAACTCGGTCAAATCACATCCAATTTTCACGAGGCTTGGCTCTTTTTTTATGGTATGTCATCTAGATAAATTTGGCATCTAAGTCTGGCAACATTATTTTTGGTCCAAATTCATCTACTGATTGTACCTTCAAATATCCCATATAGACATAGGTCTAAACTTCCCACCCCCATAACTCGGTCAAATCTCATCCAATTTCCACGAGGCTTGGCTCTTTTTTCATGGTTTGTCATCTAGATAAATTTGGCATCTAAGTCTGGCAACATTATTTTTGGTCCAAATTCATGTACTGCTTGTACCCTCAAATATTCTATATAGACATAGGTCAACACTTCCCACCCCCATAACTCGGTCAAATCTCATCCAATTTCCACGAGGCTTGGCTCTTTTTTCATGGTTTGTCATCTAGATAAATTTGGCATCTAAGTCTGGCAGCATTATATTTGGTCCAAATTCATGTACTGATTGTACCCTCAAATATTCTATATAGACATAGGTCAAAACTTCCCACCCCCATAACTCGGTCAAATCTCATCCAATTTTCACGAGGCTTGGCTCTTTTTTCATGGTTTGTCATCTAAATAAATTTGGCATCTAAGTCTGGCAACATTATTTTTGGTCCAAATTCATGTACTGCTTGTACCCTCAAATATTCTATATAGACATAGGTCAAAACTTCCCACCCCCATAACTCGGTCAAATCTCATCCAATTTCCACGAGGCTTGGCTCTTTTTTCATGGTTTGTCATCTAGATAAATTTGGCATCTTAGTCTGGCAGCATTATATTTGGTCCAAATTCATGTACTGATTGTACCCTCAAATATTCTATATAGACATAGGTCAAAACTTCCCACCCCCATAACTCGGTCAAATCTCATCCAATTTTCACGAGGCTTGGCTCTTTTTTCATGGTTTGTCATCTAAATAAATTTGGCATCTAAGTCTGGCAACATTATTTTTGGTCCAAATTCATGTGAAAATAGTACCCTCAAATATCCTATATAGACATAGGTCTAAACTTCCCACCCCCATAACTCGGTCAAATCTCATCCAATTTCCACGAGGCTTGGCTCTTTTTTCATGGTTTGTCATCTAGATAAATTTGGCATCTAAGTCTGGCAGCATTATATTTGGTCCAAATTCATGTACTGATTGTACCCTCAAATATTCTATATAGACATAGGTCAAAACTTCCCACCCCCATAACTCGGTCAAATCTCATCCAATTTTCACGAGGCTTGGCTCTTTTTTCATGGTTTGTCATCTAGATAAATTTGGCATTTAAGTCTGGCAACATTATTTTTGGCCCAAATTCATGTACTGATTGTACCCTCAAATATTCTATATAGACATAGGTCTAAACTTCCCACCCCCATAACTCGGTCAAATCACATCCAATTTTCACGAGGCTTGGCTCTTTTTTTATGGTATGTCATCTAGATAAATTTGGCATCTAAGTCTGGCAACATTATTTTTGGTCCAAATTCATGTACTGATTGTACCCTCAAATATCCTATATAGACATAGGTCAAAACTTCCCACCCCCATAACTCGGTCAAATCTCATCCAATATTAATGAGGCTTGGCTCTTTTTTCATGGTTTGTCATCTAGATAAATTTGGCATCTAAGTCTGGCAACATTATTGTTGGTCCAAATTCATGTACTGATTGTATCCTCAAATATTCTATATAGACATAGGTCAAAACCTCCCACCCCCATAACTCGGTCAAATCTCATCCAATTTCCACGAGGCTTTGCTCTTTTTTCATGGTTTGTCAGCTAGATTAATTTGGCATCTAAGTCTGGCAACATTATTTTAGGTCCAAATTCATGTAAAAATAGTACCCTCAAATATCCTATATAGACATAGGTCAAAACCTCCCACCCCCATAACTCGGTCAAATCTCATCCAATTTCCACGAGGCTTTGCTCTTTTTTCATGGTTTGTCATCTAGATAAATTTGGCATCTAAGTTTGGCAACATTATTTTTGGTCCAAATTCATGTAAAAATAGTACCCTCAAATATCCTATATAGACATAGGTCAAAACTTTCCACCCACATAACTCGGTCAAATGTCATCCAATTTCTACGAGGCTTGGCTCTTTTTTCATAGTTTGTCATCTAGATAAATTTGGCATCTAAGTCTGGCAACATTATTTTAGGTCCAAATTCATGTGAAAATAGTACCCTCAAATATCCTATATAGACATAGGTCTAAACTTCCCACCCCCATAACTCGGTCAAATCTCATCCAATTTTCACGAGGCTTGGCTCTTTTTTCATGGTTTGTCATCTAGATAAATTTGGCATCTAAGTCTGGCAACATTATTTTTGGTCCAAATTCATGTACTGATTGTACCCTCAAATATTCTATATAGACATAGGTCAAAACTTCCCACCCCCCTAAACCCGGTCAAATCTTATCCAATTTTCACGAGGCTTGGCTCTTTTTTCATGGTTTGTCATCTAGATAAATTTGGCATCTAAGTCTGGCAACATTATTGTTGGTCCAAATTCATGTACTGATTGTATCCTCAAATATTCTATATAGACATAGGTCAAAACCTCCCACCCCCATAACTCGGTCAAATCTCATCCAATTTCCACGAGGCTTTGCTCTTTTTTCATGGTTTGTCATCTAGATAAATTTGGCATCTAAGTTTGGCAACATTATTTTTGGTCCAAATTCATGTAAAAATAGTACCCTCAAATATCCTATATAGACATAGGTCTAAACTTCCCACCCCCATAACTCGGTCAAATCTCATCCAATTTCCACGAGGCTTGGCTCTTTTTTCATGGCTTGTCATCTAGATAAATTTGGCATCTAAGTCTGGCAACATTATTTTTGGTCCATGTTCATGTACCCTCAAATATCCTATATAGACATAGGTCATATAATATTCACACATATCAGCAAAAAAGGATGCCAAATGTGTGATAGGGTATTTAATCTTCGTTGTCCTTAGCAACTATTTATAGTGTATCCCATGAAAAAAATATGCGCTGAATATAGAATCCTTAGTTGCATTCAGAACCTTAGCTCTCAGTTTGCAATAGCTGTCGACTATGTTGAAGAGTCCTGCTGGAGACTAATTTGCAGCGATTAGAATATGAATCGCATTAAGTGGAAAAGTTAAGTTGGCTTTTGGCTCGCCCAGAAGAGACGAAAGGGAATACATTAAAATGATAAATGAGTGCGATTATCTGGGTATTACCTAGAAATTAATATTGTGGCCGTAATCAGCTCGGCGCCGCGCCCAGTTTAACAGGTTACCTGTGGGTCAACGATTTATTGGCCAAAAGCGAATTACAGGGCAGCGGGGCATGAAATACGCGGCCAAAATCAAACATAATCAAGCGAATTGGGTACAGTTCGCGTTACATTCGAGCTGCTACACACCCACCTGGCCCATTCAGCTTTTCAGTTTGTCTCCGTTCGGAAAGGTTGGTTAAAAATAATCCGAGCGTTACGTGTTTTTCTGCCAAGGACAACGACATACTGCAATATACACCAAGTACATACTGTTATGACCAGCGGGTCACGGGTAAACATCGTTTGTCAAGAGTTTTGACTTGGGCTCGAGTCGGGCTACCGTACCCCGTGGGCTGCGCTCTGAACTAACCGTGTACAAAATATTTGTTGACATTCCGCGGGAAATTACCATAATTAGTTGATTCGAAATAGACCAGAAACGGGGAAAATGAAACTGGTGTCCATTGCTGTTTGATCAGCGCCTTTCCCAAAGGGGGGTGCGTGTGCCTCCGTCCGGGTCACGGCAGCGATGTCAACATAATGCGGAACGGCACTGCCCACAGCTAAAAAGGATCATAATTAGAGCATATGTACGGATTGTGTGCAAATATTGACGCTCATTTCGGCCAACTACCATGCACACCACCCACCTATCCGGACATTCATCAGTTTTTGTGGGTGTGCTCGTAAACGCAAATTAATCAGTTCGGTATCAATCCCCCACACACACGCAAACATTTTCACACATATGTCTACAAGCAAATGTATATCACGTACATAAAACAATTTGTCCAGACTGACTGACTGACTGACTGACTGACTGAGTGACTGACTGACTGACTGAGTGATTGACTGACCAAACGGTAAGAGCTAGAAAACGTTGCATGATGCCACTGGATTTCGAGCAATTCCACTCGCACATGTGGAAAATGAACGGAAAACAGGCTTAAGAAACTTTTTAAAAACTTTAACTTTTTGACCCATGTAGTGGATAAAATGTTAATTTAGTGTAGCGCTGCGACTTAAGAAACCGAAATGTCATATAATGCCGTACTATGCGATTCTCATGAATTTAAGTACGCCTGGGTTTCACGCTTTGATCATGAGTGTTATTTAACAAGTGTGTGTGTGTGTGTGTGTGTGTAAATCGACTTACACGTTTTTGTGTGTTCTGTTTTAATGTATGCATGTATGCATGTGTATGCATGTATGTGTTTGCATGCATGTATATGTATGTATGCATGTATACGTGTGTGCATGTATGCATGTATGCATGTATGGTTGCATGTATGTATGTTTGCATGTGTATTTATGCATGTATGGATGCATGTATGTATGTTTGCATGTGTATTTATGCATGTGTATATATGCATGTATGTATGTAAGTAACATATGTATGCACTTGTTTGCATGTGTATGCATGTACATATATGCATGTGTATATTAACATTAATAATATAGGTTAAATATATAAGAATTATTCGAAATTCTTATTATGGAAATAATAAAGGCCCGTAATGAAGCAATTAAAAACGCATATAAAAAAGACTGCAAATCCGACTTTGTGTTGGGCTAGACAACTTAACCAATAAACCGCAAATTTATATCCAAATATGCTCGGCTCCTGGCAGCAATTATCAACCAAAACGCCCACCGAAAACTTTTGAAACGAGGGATTTGGACGGACAAATGACTTTAAATTAAGCCGATGTGCGTCTGTCGATTTAATTAAAATCAAAACAAAAATCTTTGCCCGTCTTGCTCTGTTCTGGGACTGTGTCGGGGATAATGATAAACGCATAAATAATGCAAAACAATAAATGAGCAAATATTCATAAAATATTAACGCAGGCGCCGACTCCTTGCTACTTGCGGCTGCATGGGGCAGGACAAAAGGCGCTGCACAAATACCCAAAATATTTTGCCAAAGCATTTAAAAGGACAATGAGGCACGCACCCGGATGACTGAAATGGAAGAAAAGCAAATCCCCGCAACAAATAATTGAGCCTCATAAAGAAATATCATTCATTGATTTTCTCTTGGCCCACCCAAGCCCCTGCCCCTGCTCCCACCCGACTGAGCTACGCTGTCTCTTTTGCACTGTCCTGGTCCTGCAGCAAGTGGATGAAGTTGGTGAAAAACCAGGACAAAATAAGGACAGCTGATGAAACTATCAGCACGACGAGGGGTTGATTGCGGTGGGCAGAGCATGATTTTCACATGAATTCGAAATCTATGCCTCGGCATGATTTGCACAAAACTTGAGCCGGCAAATTTGTCAAATGGACCCATAAGTGAGTGTGAGAGCTAGAGAGAGAGAGAGAGAACTGGCAGGCATTTGTGTTAGACAGAGACAGCGCTCTGTTTGAGGGAAACCTGAAACAGAGCAAATGATTAATTATTGAGGGATTTTGTTAATTTGATGACATTGATGCCCTGGCCAGATTATCATCGAGTGTCCTGTTCTTAATCGGCGACAACAGTGGGAATATAATCGATGCTACCTTTTTAATATAAATTATGCAGTAGGCATGTACCTGGAGATAACCGTTAGTCAATACAAAAAAAACAGCCTTAACTCACAAAGTATACATCGAAAAACAAACAAATACATTTTCAGAAGAAAGTAACATTTCAAAATATAATTTGTTTCAGCATGGGCCCAATTTGTAGATTTTTCAAATGCAACTGTTGATTACAAATTTCATGCATATTAGCTTACGACAGTACACGCAAAGAGTAACATAGCAACTAGCTTTGCGTACAGTTCCCATATTATTCCTACCAGCTATCGATAGGAGCTATCTATCGATATGCGCATGCAGCGATATTAATTAAACAACGCTAAGATTTGCAGCGACGCCAACTGCGACAAAAACAAGCAGCCAAAAAAAAAAAGAAAAGGAAAGACAAATGTAAAAATTAAACGACAAATTTATTGGCATTCTCATTTCAAAATGAGCGCCTACAATCGCAAAGTATTACAGAAACTGTGCTCCGGCAGCAAATCACTGGATGCGGACAGTGCAATGGACGAGTCGGGCTATGCGTCCTTTAAAGTGCTGCACAACTCAACCGTGGAGGCGCCATTTTTGTTTGAACGTGATAGTGAAACGGAGAACTGCCGCAATGCATCCAATACGACAACGGCGACGGTAACACAGGGACGCTTGCAAAAGTCAAGATACGATTCGATACAATTCCAAACGCCGAACAGCAGCAGCAGCAACTGCAATGAATCCAATTCGACAGCGCACAGAACGCTGTGGCACAAATCGCTGAGTCTGCCGGCGGCCAGCTGCGTGCAGCTGGAGGAGAGCGAGGACGAGCATGGTGGGCAGGCGGGCAAATCGCCGCTGCTGCTGTGCGCCACCAAGCGCCGCAAATCGCATTACCAGCCCATGGCGCATCACAGCAGCCCCAAGAAGTCCAAGAAGAAGCTGTTTCCACAGCCGGCGCTTGCGCCCATCTGCCGCACACGCTACTACGACGGCTTCGAGCATCTGGACATCGTTGGCATGCTGAGCAACACGCTGCCCGCGCTGGAGTGCATACTGGCCCATGTCAGCTCCCATACGCTGGACGTCATGACCAAGGTGTCGGAGCGCTGGGCCCAGGCGGTCTACAAGAGCCAGCGTGCAACGGAGCGACTGCAAAACCATCGCTTCAAAATGAACCTCACCAAGGAGAACACACACACAGTGAAGCGTGGACGCATGCTGTCCAAGACCCTGAACAAACACTTAGTGCCATTACAGCCATCCAATGCCATACACAAACCAAACAAACACGATAACTATAGGAACGTGCCCAAGGACGACAATTGCCTGCTGGTGGAGCAGTTGCAGCGCATCAAATGCCCGCGCTGCGGCAAGTGCAGCAAAGTCTTCTACAGCCGCACGGCCGAGCAGACGCCACTGATGAGTCGTCACGGACCGCCGAGAGCTGCCCTTTCGCAAACATTACCACACGTGTGCTCCTTCAGCGAGCCAAAGGCCGCCCTGGCGCGCTTCTATTCGCTGGACGAGGTGAAAAGCTCGCCGGACGAGAATGATGCCGCCGCCGTCGCCGGCTCCGCTGCCACACCGCATTCCATTGGCGAGTGCACCAGCGTTTTTTGCAAATTTCGCTTTTGTGTGCACTGCTGCTGCCCGCCGCATCCGGGCGCCAAGTGCCTGGTCACCGAGCTGGGCACGCCCTCCAAAGTGATGATGCCCAGCGAGAGATTGACGCCGCCCAAGCGCAACCAGAACTGCGATTACAAGCTCAGCCGCAAGAACTCGCTGAAGCGTTTAAACTTTTAGGCAAAAGCAAACACAATTTGAATCCTTAGCTTTAGTTATCAAATATTCAACTGTACCAAGGTTTTTTTACATGTTTAACTAGTATTATAATCGTCCACATCTCATTAGTTCCGCGCGTGCACATTTCGATGTCATCAAGTTTTATTTTTCTTTGCTGTAACGTATGCTCAACATTCTTGTACCTCTGTGAGATTAAATAGAAGTAAGATACTTTTTACATTACACGAACAACGAAAATAAACTAATTTGTAAACAAATAACTTAAATGTGTCCTAGCGGAAACCAGAAGAAATCCAACTGAATTAATTTATGTTAAATGTCATCGCAGCATAAAAGTTGTGACGTCATAAAGTGTCGTGAAACAGTTGAAACTATCGATTAACCTGCCGCACACTTCGATACTATTATCGATATAATCATTTTAGTACTTACCGCCGAAACACGTGTGGAATAGTTGCTGCCCATTTTACATTTGTCTAAAGTGTTTTTACACGCAAAGGAGCTGTACAAAAATGACAACGTCATTGGCTCAACAGCTACAAAACTTGGCTGCGCCGCAAACGTCGGTTACGTTAGCGGATGCACGCAGTCGTGCCTCAATATTATTCAATCCAAAGGAGGCAGCCACCAAAGACAGACGCGCCATTTACGAGATCGGGCTGAGCGGCCTGCTGGAGTTGACTGCCTTTAATCCAACGTTCAAGGAGTTCCAGTTGACGCTCTTCGATGAGGCCACACTCACGCTGGAGCGCGCCGTGGAGCAGTCGGATGTTAACAAGTTGCTCGATGCTTCAATTGCGAAATTTTTGCGTCTCTTGTCGCCTTATTTTCTGTTGCGCCCGGCGCACATGTGCTTTGAGTGGCTGTTGCGCCGCTTCCAGGTGCACGAGTACAACCGGCAGGAGGTGATGGCTCTGATAATGCCCTACCATGAGACAAACACATTTGTGCAGGTGCTACAGACAATGCGACTGCGCCAATCGGACGAGGATTGGTTCTGGCTGCGTCGACTGCAGCGACCCGGCGTGCCGCTCTCCAAGACGGCCATAGTAAATCGTGCAGCGAGCGTGCCTGCCTTCCTCAGCTTCATCTGCTGCAGCACACGCAAGGCGGTCAAGGAGCTGGGTCCGCGTGCTCATCAGCTTCAAGCGCAGCTGAATTTCTATGCCACCGTTGTGGTGGGCGCCCTGCAGACGGCCAAGCCGCTCGAGGACTGGCACATTGCCACCATACTGGAGTCGCTACTCAAGGGCCTTGTCTCAGACACCGTAGACTATGTGGCCGCCTCGTACGTGATTGTGGCCCAGCTCGTCTCGCGCACCAAGCTCAAGACAAAGGTCTGTGATGCTTTACTCGAGCGTGTGGCCAATTGCACCTTCGAGCGCCTGCACACGACGGCGCTGCTGCTGCTCATCTGGATACACGACAAGCAACAGGCGGCAAAGCCGCAATTCACGCCGAAAACCATGCTAAATCTGGTCTGCCAGAAATGGCTAATAACCGCATTGGCCTCGCTGGCCAAGGAGAACATTGCCATTCAAGCTATTTGCATGCCCCTAATGCGCGGCGCCGTGGCTGCCATACGCGAGGGAGATGCCGCCACAGCTTCACATCAGCAGTTCCTCGACAGTCTGTTGGCTGATGTGCCCTTCTCCAAGCCCACCGCTCAGCAGCTTATCAAGTAGAGTCGCTTAACTCGTTACCCTCTAAATCCCTCAATCTTATAATTTACTCTCTCTCTCTCTCTCAGTTGTTTTCTGGACACTTTTGTGGACGTGGAAGCTGAGCATGAATCCACGCCCATGGACACTAACTCAAATGAGGATGAAGAGGATACTATTATCATTGATTCAGATGACGAAATGATGCCAGCCAAGACCAATTTCCACACTTGGTACACAGAGTTTCTGGAGAAACTAGAACGTCGCTATCCGGAGGCCTTTGACTTGAGCGTGAAGGCGGCCCTAAGTGCCAAATCCAATACGAGCAATCGGCAGAAGGCCTTAAAACTGGCATTGGGTAGGTCGAGCTGTTACATTTAGTAACTATAACATAAGAAAACCAATTGAACTATTTAGAAAGCACTTTCAAGCAAACGTGATATTGTTTGTAACAGACAGACAGAAGGTAACAATAGCCTCACTTTCACAGGAAATGTTTTCAAAATCGTTCAATATACTTGTTAGATTAGGAAAAATTCTAATTTTGAAGATAAGTTTGGTCTTTCATATGATTTTATAGATGTATATAATCTTAATTATCCTCAACTGTCTGACTATCTAACCAAATCGTTCTGGATGTCTGTATAAACACTTTAATCCAACTTCTTGTTAGTCTGTAAAAATTCCTTGATCATGCTAAAGACTTCCTCTTGCATTCAATTTAAATTAAAATTATAAAAAGCTTTTACTTCCTAGAGCAACTCTTTTTTTTTTGTTATGCTAACATTTGTACTAAAGAAATCAGAATCTTAGCTTAAGTGAGAATGAAACTCTTCCATGCAGAACTCTAATTTCCGCTTTTCCGCAGGCTTTCGACTCAACACAAACGACGAGAAGGCAAAACGGGCATATGAGAAACTCTACCATTACAGCGCTGATTGGCGCTTGGCCGCAGTGCAGCAGCTGCTGCAGAACCTGAAAGTGGCCAAGCGGCGGGAGCGCAGCTATCGCCTGCTGCAGGAGTGCCTACCCGATCGGATCAAGGACGATAGCCCGGCTGTGGTCTCGGCGCTGCTCACGCTGCCCACCGTAGACTTTGTAGAGATGATGGGCGCCGCAATCTTTGCCCAGACGCTGTGCGAGCTGCTGCAGCGTGCTCAGCAGCAACGCGGGACGCAATGGGATGCGGTGGTGCCGCAAGTGGTGCAGCATCTGACCACAGCTGCAGTGAGCGACAATTACGATACAAATCTGCTGCTGCTGGCCTTGATGCCCTATCTGTTTCCCTGCGATGCCCTCAACGCCAGGGAGCATGCCGCCTTGCTAATCATATTGAGCAGCAATTTCGCCAGCAAGCTGCCATTTCTGGGGCAGCTGGAGGTGAGCACGGAACATGGCGAGTTCAATGTGTGGCAGCATCGCAAAAAGTTTCTCGATGTTATCGCCAATGTGACGCAGGCGGGCAAACAACAGCTGGCGCTGCTCGAGAGCGTGGAGCAGCATGGCGGCGTTGCCTACCTGCGCGGCGAGGCGTCCCAGCTGACGCACCTGCTGCTGTTGCTCACGGCCTATGCGAAACGTGAGCTGACCACCGCTGAAAGTTTGCACATGCTGCAGCGCGTGGGCGTCTACACGCAAGGATTTCAGTTTCGTCTGACCAAGGAGAACGCCAGCCACGCCAACGGCAATAAAAATCATGTGCCGCTACAGCTCTACGCGGACTTTCTACAAACCGTGGCCAAGAATACAAAGTTCAGCGAGCTCGCGACGCTGCCCTGGACAGAGTTAAGCGAGGAGCTGCGCCTGTGCCTGCTGCTGCTGGACACGCTGAGCAGTCGGGTTTATGCAGAGCAGTGTGCGCCCGCCGAACGCAAAGAATGGACGCGCGCGCTCAAGGATTGTCTGAATCATATGCTGCCCGAGGCGCACCAAAAACTGGATTTCCTATGCAACTTTTATGTATACGAGACGCTGCCCGAGCTGTATGGAAATGCCGAGGACTATGCGCTGTTGCGCGTGCGCGGCTTCCAGCTGCTGCAGGCGCTGCTGCGAACGCGCCCGGCTGTGGTCAGCTGCAGCCTGTTGCACGTGCTGCGCATCGCCAATGCCTGCAATTCGCCGCTGCAAACTTTGCGCCAACAGGCGCTGGCCACGCTTCAGCTGCTCGAGCTCACGCAGCTGGAGCCACATGTGGCCCATCTGGTCGAATGTCTGCTGCGACGCCAGAGCGAACTATGCATGGATCACGAACAATACGCGCTCATCCTGCACACTATATTGCAGAGCAGCAAATGCACTCCGCGCGAGAAGCTGCTGCTGGCCAAGCTGCGTCGCACGCTGCTGGAGCTGGTCTGCGATGTGACACAACCGGCCATATGCACCGCCTCGCTGCTGCGGGCACTGAAACACATGAACAACGAGACGCTGCTGACGGCGCTGCTGCCGCTGGGCGAGGCAGCGCTGCGGGCGGCATCCAGGCACGATGCCAGCAAGGACACATCGCAGCTGGCGCAGCTGAACTGGCCATATAGCGACATCTACTGCGCTGTCATCGAACGCTTCGAAGGCGCCGTCGGCTTGGGCGTTCTCAAGCACCAGCCCGCCGCCTGGCAGCTGCTGGAGGCGAGCTTCAAGCAGCACACGACTTATGTGCAGCTGGAGCAGAAGTTGCAGCCGCTGCCCTGCGTGCTGCTCAATTCGCTGACGCCGGAGACCTACGAGCAGCTGCAGAGCCAGCATAAGGTGAAGCTGCTGCAGCTTATTGTGGAGGCGGCCACTGCATCCGACAACGATAGCATCTTTCTGGCGGCCCATCGTCTGCTCAAGCGCTGCAGCATCGAGTGTCAGCCCCTGATTGGCATGCTGGCCAGCATGTGCAGCAAGAGCACGCGCATCATTCCGGCCAAGCAGCCGGAGCGACGCCGTGGCCAGCCAAATACCAAACTGGATTTGACCTGTGTGACCTGGAAGCAGGGCATGACGCTGCTCGAGCTGCTGGAACACAAGAAACAGCTGGTGGGCGCCGAGCAGCTGATACCCTCGCTCTTTGAGCTGCTGCAGCTGTGCCTGCAGCTGGAGGAGCACAGCGCTGCCGAATATCCCAAACAACTGATTCTCTCGAGCCTGCTGCACTGCTGCGACGTGTCGCAGGCGGCCGGCGTCCAACTGTCTAAGGTGCTGCCCGAGTCCTGTTTCCGCATCGAGCAGGTGGTCCAATGTCTGCGCAACACACAAAATCCGCAAACGCAACAGCATGCGCTGCTCTTCCTTACACGCTGCGCCGCCCTGTATCCGCAGCAGGTGCTGCACAAGATAGTCGAGATCTTTACGTTCGTGGGCTCTACGGTGGCGCGCCACGACGACGCCTTCAGTCTGCACATTATCAAGAACGTGGTGGAGACCATTGTGCCCACGCTCCTGCTGCAGTCTGGCGCACAGCGCGATCGCCTAGTCATTGCCGTGCTGAAGGTGTTTGCGGATATATGCACGGATGTGCCGGTGCATCGTCGCCTGCCGCTCTACGACACGCTCTTTCGTGTGCTCGATCCCCGCCAGCATCTGTGGCAATTTCTGTGCATCATTTTCGAGTCGCAAATGCTGCTGGAACAGACGCCCGCACAGTCGGGCAAGCCGACCAAATCCTTGGACAAGTCGCGCGTGGAGTTTGCCCGCGAGCTAACACTGATGTTCGAGCAGCCCGAGATCATACTGGACACGTGCATACAGCTGCTCGACTATCTGGCCAAGCTGCCCATCAACAAGGAGACGCAGAGCCAAGTCCCGGCAGCCGGCAACAACATCTCACCCGAACAGCAGCTGTTCGATGTGCGCACGCGCAGCTTCAAGCAGCTGCGACACTATAAATACCTCATCATGGACTATCTGTCCGGGCTGAGCAGCGCCGTAGAGTTCCAGGCCAAACTAGGCAGCCCCAGGACGCAGCAGCTGGAGCAGCTGCGGCCACTCTATCAAAACTTTATACTCAAGACACTTGCCTATGTGGGCGTGGTCAATAATGCACTGCAATTGGCGACGGGCTCGGCGTCGCCGTCGCTGGAGAAATATTGGCGCGTGCTGGCGAATCATGTGCACGATGTACTGGACAATGCGATTGGGCTGCTCTCGCCCGAGTATTTCCTCAATGTGATCACAGAGCTGCTGCAGCACGAGCTGATCTATGTGCGCATCAAGGTGCTCGAGCTGCTGGTCACCAAACTGACGCCACCCAGCGATTACTTTGCCCAGTCCCAGGCGGCGCACTTTGGTGTGCTCTTCGAGCCGCTGGGCGCCATCATTGACGGCGTGCTGGACACCACGGGCGGCAGCAATGCTCAGCAGGCGCAGCTGCAGCAGACGGCCCTGCACGCCATGCAGCTGCTGGCCCATCGCCATGGACGCGACTATGTCGAGGAGTGTCGCACACTGCTGGCCAAGCTGACGCGCATCACCAAGCGACGCGCCAATGTGCCCAAGGCTGTCGTCGGCAATGTGGTGCTCACCCTTGTCGAGATTTGCGGCAGCATCAAGGCGCACGCCCTGGCCCAGCTGCCCAAGTTTGCGCCACAGCTAACCGAATTGCTCAAGGAACAGGTGCAGCTGCTGCTAACCCAACGACAAGCGCCCGACTATGTCTGCTCCGCACTGGTTACAGGTGAGTCTTATTGTCTATATCAATCTTTAGCTTGGTAAAAATTGAGGATTGTTTGTGCGCAAACGGAAGCAAGCATTTCCCGTCCCACAAAGTATTCGGTTTTTGATCAGGTCGATCTAGCCAAGTCTGTATGTCCCTCTTTCTTCTTTTGTTTTTCCGGAGTACTGTCAAATCTAGAAATTGGACATTTTTCAAAAACGAGCATTAGTTTTGGATATCCTCCTAATCGCACAAAATTCATAAATATCCATTTTAAGACAAGGATTTTTAAGCAAGCCTCAAGGAATTCAAGAGCCATATACCTTAAATAATGTATGAAGGTTCTTGTGCAGTATACACAGATAAATAATTTTCCACTTTTTGGAATATCTCCCAACATACTCCCAAAAATTTTGGAAATGTTTAACTCTAAAAGACAGAGTCCAGCGCTTTGGAGAAAAGGAGGAAGAATCGAATCTACGCACTTTAATAATATCATTCATAAATAAAAGGAATCCATTATATCACTGCATCGCTAGAAAACCATGTAGGATTCGGATTTGTCACAGTTATTCTTGCACAATATTAACGTGGAATTCATCCTGCCTTCTACTTAAAGCCATGCACAAGCTATTCCTGACACTGCCGCTCTTCCTGGGACCCTATCTGGTGGATATTATCGGCGCGCTCATAAGACTCTCGGTACAGCTGGAGAGTGCACAGCTGGCGCTGGACAAGCGCACCCAGGCCCTCAAGCTGCGCATTGTGGACGTGTGGACGGCGGTGGCGCAGGGCGTGGAGGCTCGCATTTTGGTGCCCAGCTGTGCCAAGACCTACGAAAGCCTGTTGGAGGCGCAGGCCTACGACGAGCTGGGCATGCTTATGCGGCAGCTACTGCTGCCCTGCATTAAGCACAATGGAAATGCCGATCTACAGGCCGTGCAGGAACCGCTTTCTGAGCTCTTCCTTCAGGCGCTTGAATTCCGGCTGCAGGTGCGCGGACGTCAGCTGCAGCGGCAGCGCCTGGCGGATATTGAGGCATCCGTGATTGAGACTTTTGTGGCCTGGATACTTAAGCTGTCCGAGACGAGTTTCCGGCCCATGTTTGGCCGGGTTCATAAGTGGGCCATGGAGCGCAAGGATTTGGAACCGCAGCTCACCTACTTTCTGCTGACCAAACGCATTGCTGAGGCGCTCAAGTCGCTGTTCGTGCTCTTCGCGGGCGATTTTATCGAGGATGCTGCACGGCTACTGCAGGAACACAACACATTGCGTCAGGAGCTGGCCGAAGATGTGGACGTCGAGAACGTTGTGGAACTGCTGTCGGCCATACTCAGCACATTGCATCATGTGTTCCTGCACTGCAGCAGCGACTTTGTCAACGATCATCGATTCCGCACTCTGATGCCGCCGCTCGTGGATCAGCTGGAGAACAGCTTGGTGCTGGCCAGCGATCGCGAGCAGCTGCAGCAAACTCTGAGCGACTGCATTGCCCAGCTGGCTGCTGCCACCAACGATGTGCTATGGAAGCAGCTCAACAACCAGGTGCTGCTCAAGACGCGCACCAGCACGCCCGAGGTACGCATCCTGGCCTTCAACACCAGCGTGGCCATTGCCCGCAAGCTGGGCGAGAGCTTTGCCCCCCTGCTGCCGGAGACGGTGCCGTTCATAGCCGAACTGCTCGAGGATGAGCACGATCGTGTCGAGAAGAACACGCGCAGCGCTGTCCAAGAATTGGAAACTATTCTCGGCGAACCCGTGCAAAAATATTTATAAGCTCAGGTCAAACCTTCTTCCGCTCAAGATTCATTTAGCCGCTTACAATTTCCGAGCACATCATGCTAATGGACTAATTAATGGATTTGTGCTATGCAAGTTCTATAGAAAACTTCAGAAGATTTTTAAAATGGACTTATCCGAAGTACTGCAGAGTATTGAGATCTTCTAAACATTACGATTTCTATTTTTATTCAAAGACAATTAATAATATATACTATTTTTGCCAATTTATTTGATATATCAGCCTTAACGCATCTTTGTACTATTTCAAGCTGAAAAATGAGATTGACAGGTTGAATGAGCAAAGTCCAGTTTGCTTAAAGCCTCTTTAAGATATAGTATAAGCCGTTAATCAATTACTAAACACAATCGATTTTGAATATTTCACCCACACGAGCGGAAAATGAGTGGAAATCTAAAACTGAAACGCAAAGTTTATTATCTAGAGAATTGAATACCAAATGCAGTTTAGTAGAACACGAGTCTAGTATTTATAAATGATTTACTATCAGTCATTTTTTTTGTTTTTTGACAGTGTAAAGTTTTTACATTCACAATTATCTCTCTCACTTTAATGATCCCTGATGTCATTGTAAACGAGCTTAACAGCCAATACAGCTGACTGCGACGGCTACTGCAAAGCTCTAAAAAAATAAAAAATATATATATTCAACAATAGGCCATAAAATATATTTATAGTCAATTGCAGCAGATTGAAGCCTGAGATGGAAAAATGATTTATAGGAAAATTGTTATCGAAATTATTGTCTCTCATATATTTTACCTGCCTGAAATCGGATTGGCAATTGGCAGACAATGTCAAATTTATTAATGATATTTGGAATTTTAAAAGCGATAGCTCAATTATTTCGCAGTGCCTTAGCTAAAGGCGTTACCTATTTCTGGGGCTCGAAGTAAAATTCTGTAGTTTTATCCATGCAAATCGAGAATCGACGTACCAAATTTGGTGTCTTCAGCTCTTGTAATCTACAAGCCTGGATCAAGATTATTTATATTTATCGAAGGAGTGCAGCAAAACGTTATAAAACTTCAGACTGAAAAGCTGTTTTGAATCCGACCGATTCGAGTCCGGCATCGTTTCATGGAAATATTTAAACCGACTTTCACCAATGTACTTTAATGTGGATGGATGTGGAAATTGTGTGTGTAATTATTTTTTTTACTTTTGGCTTTTATTGTACAAAGTAAAAAGAATTAACAATTCGTTGGGCTTAAGAGTAATTGGCGCCTGCGTTGAATTTGTCTCCCAACTACTTGTTGTATGGAGTGTATGAAAAGTTTGGAAATTGTGAATTGCTTTGGGTATTATCCTGGGTCTGCTTGTCCTGCGGCAGCTCGGGATCTTCGCGCTCCTCCTCCTCGTCGATAATGCTGATGTCGCGTATGGAGGGTCGACGCCAGCCAGTGAGATTCTGCTGAGCCTGTTTCGTCTTTGTCAGCATCCTGGGCCCAGTCACGGATATCAGGATCGCGCCCAAGGGAGCTGTCAGCAATATGCTAAAAATGCAAATGGTTTGAACTGTTTTGGCCCAGCTGCGCTCCTCGTCTGTGGCATCAGCGCCCAAATGCCTGAGAGCCACAGGTCCCAGAGCAGCCTGAACTGTTGCCTTAGCCATCCAGGATAGGCCCACAAAGAACTTCTCGCGCATGTTCAAGCGATCGCCAATAGCAATAGCAGCTGTGACCAGGATGCGTATGATGACGCCTGTGAAAATGCAGAGGGCACCAATGTAAAGCAGGCTCGGATCCAGCTCGTGCAGCTTGATCGTGGCGCCCGTCACGCCGAACAGAATGGGCTCAAAGATCATCCAGAAGATCTCGAAACCAGTGCCCACCGGATTGTCATCGATGGTCCAGCCATCCTTGCACCAGAAGTAATTGGATATGAAAGACGAGAAGACGACAGCCAAGGGACCGGCGCCCTCAAAGCCCAGCTTATCGCTGCCATAGATGGCCACCAGGTTGCCGATGAACAGCAGCAGCGTGCGCAGCGGCACCACGTAGGCGTCGCCCTTCTCCGGAAAGATGCGGGCCAACAGGCCCCAGATGAGGCCGAAGCCCAGGCCGGCAATCAGACAGACCGGCACCTGGGCAATCAGATAGAGCTGGCCACGGTCCGAGAACATGATCGTGCTGATGATGCCGAAAATGGCCACCGAGATGGCATCGTCCACGCCAGACACGGCGACCACAAGCGTGGGTATGCCCTTGGCCACGCCGTAGCCCTTGGTGCGCAGCCGGAACAGGCAGGGCACGACGACGGCTGGTGCAATGGCTGCCATAATGGCGCCCATGAGACAGCCCCAGATCCACGGTAGGCCGAGCAGATAGTGGGACATAACCGCCAGAACACCGAACTCCACAAACCAGGGCACAATGCCCAGCTTGAGTATTGTTTTGTACACCTTCTTGAAGGCTTGCGGATCCATTTCGAGGCCAGCTCGAGTCAGAATTATGGTAAGCGCGAATTTGCGCAAATGGGCGGTCACCTTGGAGAAGTCACCGTCGAGATCCACCCAGCCGACGTTCTATGAACAACAAAAAAACACAGATAATGTGAAGCAGCCAAAACACGGACACTCACAGCGAAACTCACCTGAAACAATAGGCCCACCAGCAGCATGCCAATGAGGCGTGGCAGGGTGGCCAAGGACATGAGATAGCCGCCGAAATTTGCAGCCACTGTGAGCACAACCAGATCGAAAAGCTGCCCACCAGGCGCAGCCGAATGCCCAATGATCACAAACGAGACGATCCAAAGTAGCGCACCTGGTATAAATATATAAGTATATATATATGTATATGCTCAATGGGAACAATTTGAATGTGGAGCTTACCAATGCAGATGAGCGAGACCAGGCGGGAGAAAGTCCTGAAGGTGGGACACAGCGGATAGGGGAAAACCTTTTGCCAGAATGGCGGCTCCCATGACTCGGATGGCTCCTCCTTGCGGCACTTCAAGCAGAAATTGTATATCCATGACTGTGCCACGTAATTGCCATTGCTGTCCGGAGATCCCTGTCCTGCCTGCAGGCTATTGTATTTGGCATTAAGCACGTCTAGCGCGCTCTGTCTGTAGTTCTCTGCGGCATGAATAGACAGACATTATCAAGGGTATTCACTAGATATATAGACGCAACAAATTAAAATCTGGCGCTAATTGGATGATAAGTGTGGCATCTGCATGTCTAGAGACGGAATCGAAACGTCACTTTCCGGCGGCACGTTAATTGTTAATGCCAACCTTACGATATCGAATTCAATTGACATTCGTTCAAGATTTCATTTGCTTTTGCTAACTGACATTCTCAGTTCTGAGCTCTGGGTAGGTCTTTGTAATTATCATTGCTATCATTATTATTATTATCAATATTATTGTCTATAATTCTGCACATAAGCATTTTGCTCTTTGTATATTTAATTTATTTTGGAATGCCCGAAATTACGAATTCCAGCTGCGCAAATATAATATATGAATATATTTATATTCGAAATAATTAAATTTTGCGATCACATGTTCTTAAGTTGACTGGGAGGTCAAGTAGGCCCTTTTCTTTTTTTCACAAGAATTATCTATTATTAAGTCTGCATTTAAGTTCAATTGAATTTTTTCTTGACTTATTAATAATATTAATTGGTATCACGTGAAGTTCTCTGAGCTTTTCAGAAAATTTTGCCATGCATTTTTGGCAGATCATTTGTACTCTTCGATAATTATCGAATTTAATTATATTTATTCCCGCTTTTTGAGCATGTCTCGAAGATTATAAGAGTTACTATGTCCGATCTAATGAAAAGATGGGCAGTTAAGCTAAGCACAGGGTAGCTGCCAGTCGGTTACACTTAACTACTTGAACTTTTTGCCTATGAGATTTCGCATTTATATGTAAGGTTGGAGAAAACGAACTAATTAAGACATCAGTCAATATTGCTCTTGAGTACAAACACGCAACACTAATGTGACGAGATTATTTACTCAAATAAGTAGAATGAATCACATTTTTAAGCTTTAATGACATTCTGTGTCAATATTTAAAGCCCCCCGAATTATAAATATGTTTTAACACTTGCTGTAGATTGTCTAAACTAATTGACAGCTAATCGTTGCATACAAACACATGAGATCCATATTCAAATACAAATTCGCAAAAAAGCAATCAAGTGCTTAATTAAACAATTTGAATTATCTAACGAATATGAGTTTTCGCAAGTTAACAAAAATTGATTGCTGCAGCCCAATAATCATATTCATCCGATAATCTGTATAAAGCTACACTAAGAGAAGTTGAAAAGAGAATTTGTTAAATATTTTTTTTTAATTTAAATAATGGTGGAAACAAATCTTTAAGCTTTAAATTTGTATTGAAATTAGCTTAGTTCAATTTGAACAATTTATAGTTTGTTATTTAAAAAAATACCAAAAATTCTATTTAAGATTTTCTCTTTCAATTCTCGAATTGGGAATCAAGATTTAGGAACGTCATTTTTGTTTTTCAATTTCTTCTTTTCGAATCAAATTGTGGCCTTAACTTAATATCTATATATATGTGTATTTTTTTCTTAAATTTTTTAATTCGAATCAAACTCTGATCTTAACTTACCATAACTATTTGTCGAAACACGATCGCTGTCGTTGTCGTGGGCCAATGTATCCTTGAGGATGCTTCTCCTGCGACCGGGCGGTCCGATCTCGAGGGGTGCATGTGTTGAGCTCTGTGCCGAAATTGAATTTGTTTTTGTATTTCTTTTTTTTTTGGGTAGATTGTGAGCTTTGATTAGTTAACAGTGCGCGTAAATCCCTAGGCACTTGATCACGGCGATCACTTGAACAATTACGAGCATCATTAAAAATGCCGTCATCCAATATCTATTATATGGATGTGCACGCGTGTGTGTATATTATATGCGAGTGTTACGAGTATATGACTGGCATAAACGAAAAGTTACGATCGTAATCACCCGGAGCAGACGCGCAGCTCTAATCGATCCGTCACATCACTTGACCGTAACTCACCTGCGAGATTTTGCGTTCAAAGGCGGGATTATCGTAGCCGGAGTTGTTGGAGCCCAGCGCCGGTGGCTCGGAGACAATGCTGACACGCCGCTTCGGCTGGCTCTCGATGACGATGCTGCTCCTATGATTGGGCGATGGTGTCTGCGCCTCATTGCCGGGCACCGCCGGCACATTGATGGCCAGCGATGCGGGTCCGGCCGTGCTGTTTGTCGGCGTGGTGGCGACTGTGCCGGACTCATCGCCGCGATCCGCATGGGTCGTCATCGTCTTGTGACTCTGCAGGATTATGTGACGTTCGAGTACTCGATTAATGAAGCTTATGGCCTGCTTACGATATACATTACACACTTCGCGCTCGATTATCGTAATTTATCCGTTGCGCGGGCCTCACAACTAGCGCGTTCGGCGTTTAGCGTTCAAATAAATTCATCAGCGCGCGCTGTGCTCGACTCTGAGCTCAGCTTTTGGGTGGGGTGCGGGTTCGATGGGCACCAGCTGTACATGTGTGTGTGTGTGTGTGCGTGCGTGTGGCATGTGTGAAAAGTCTTAATGCTTAATGCAAACATTTATTATTTTATACAAAAATAATATATCAGCTAGCCATAAAAAACTTAACATTTTTTTTGGCAATAATTAGCTTTAATTAGTCGACGCCCCAAACCCAAAAAAAAACTGGGCATGGTCGCGGATTGGTTTATGTCAAGCTCGTCGAGCAGCTGTCGGTTTTAGGCTTTGATCGGTTTGTTTGTCATTTAATTGTGACGCATTTTGTCTAAACAAATTCACGTGAGCGCCCAGTAGACAATCGTCGTCTCATAATAACGAGGCTGAATTAATTATTTAATGAAATTTGTTACTCTATCGCATTTTTCCCCCTTTTTTTTCCTCGCTCTCTCTTATATGTGTGTAGCCTTTGAATTTTGTTTGTTTGTTTGTTAAATCTGGCTTTTTGTTATACCCCGCACAATGGGAATCGGTAACATAAAATCGATGCGATTAGGTTACGCAAAAGAGCGCTATTAACAAAGAATGAGAACTTCAATGGCATCAAATGAATATATTGAAAAAATGTCAACGTATTATTCAGGGCAGAATTTCATTAACAACTAGCTGTTCATTGGAGTAAGACGACATTTTGTGGCGATTTGCTTTTGATATATTAAAACAGTTTTTATTTCAATAAATTAAACAATCCTTATGCAGATTATATTAATTTGTTATATTTTTATATTGAGTATTACATACTTTCATAAATGCCAAATTTATCGGCTCTTTCATGCCTTGCCGATCTTCGGGTAATCAATCTTTCTGTGAGAAAGAAAAGTAATTCTTGTAAATATCAGCAAGGTAAAGAAAATATTTTACTTTACCTTGCCTTTTCTTCTGTTTTATATACAAATGTGTTCAGGCAAATATAAATCTCAATCAAATACAAATCGTATTTAATGATTCATCTAAAAAACAGCAAAGTCTTGGGTTGAAAACTTTGAATATAGGAACTCAGCTGTCCCTTTTACGCAAAAGATAAACCTAAGCATTGAGTTTATTTAATAACTAGTACGTTAACGACAAATTAGTGCTGCGGGAGATAAAGGTTAAAGGTTGAAAATAAAGATAAGGGCGCTCCAAACCTAACGCATGATATTTTCCACGGCATTGTTAAACTATGCACAAAATAATACAAAAAACTCAACAATTCAAATGCTTTCAAGCTTTCAGGAAAAACAACAGTTTATAGAGTATCTCTAAGTTGACCACTCCCGCCTTTTCGGGCTGTTTTTTGTGTCCAGAATTTGGCATCAAGTCATGCGGTTTGTTAGATTAAATCCAACAAAGCAACTCGCAACTCATGTGTGGACTGGTCGAGCATTTTTTTTGCGCGCTGTTATTTAAATCGTTAATTATACAATTTTATTATTTATCGCTCGCGCAATGCCAGACCAGATTAAAAGCTCATGTGCAATGCTCAAAAAAAAAGAAAGAAAATATAAACAAAAACTATTAACAATTTCAAATAATTACATGAATTTTAAATGATAATAACTGCAAGAAGTTCGTTTAGTGAAATTGGCTAAAAAAAAGAAAAAATGGTATGTAATATTTATAGCTGATAAATTCGCTTTGCGTATGGAAATTGTTAATTTGTTCGACATTTAAAACCTGTTTGTGAAATAAATAAAATGAATCGAACAAAATTTTTCCAAATTTAGGAATTTATCACAGCAATATGTAAAAAAAACTACGTGTAAACTGTCACGTCAAGCATATTCTTTTAAATCAAAAACAAATGAATCATCAAATCTCTCAATCAAAGAAAAATATTTTGTTTGTCTCTTGTTTTGATATTCAATTAAGCATATCAATATTTAACTTTTGTCGTTTGGACATTATTATTTTAACATAAATTGTGTAGCGCACAGAAGAAGACGTCATCCAGCTCCATAGAGGATTTGTCTTTGCTTGATTTGTATCAACTGTAGCGTCGATATATCCATGTTCCTCCTTCCAGATATCCAGATATCAGACCAAACTCGGCAGTAAATATTTTATTTAAAAGTAAATACTTATATATATTTGCAAAGCCTGATCAGCATCGAACTAATATCTCATGTATCTACCGAGCAATGAGTTCTTGTTTTCAAAACTTATCAGGTTTTTAAAAAGTCTCTTCATTATGCTCCTAATTTTTCTGCTTAACCGCAAGCCACCTGTCCAAAAGGGTATTTTAGCTTCGGCCTGCTGAAGAAGACGCTTCTATTTTTTTATATATCTAATTATTGTTTTTGTTAAACAACAAATTCATGGCGCTTGGCAACAAACCAGTTTTTATAAGATATAAACGTCTTCAAAAATATTGACAAAAGTAGATGTAAACTCAATTTAGGCCAAATAACTTATTAATATAAAGTTCTTGCTATATTGCTATGCTATTAATTCCATATTTCTTAAATGAAATTTGAAGTTTAAGAATAAATACATTTTAAAAACAGTTTATTGTTGCAGTTATCGAGGAGATTTTCTAAGCAACTCTAGAATTAATTTAGGGCATTTGATCCTACTCCAAAAAGTATGCTATGGAAAACGATCAATAAAGGCAGCCCGTCGACTTATAAAAGGGCTACAGCGAGCACACGAACCCCTAATAAAAAATCCAAATCGAATAATGAAAGTGCCTTTTTTTTAAACCCACTGCATAAAAAGGTTTCAGGTTCGAATCGCCCCAAAGGCCTGTCATATAAGATACTGCCATCTTTACTTTTGAAGAATTGAATCTTCTTGTTCTTTAGTTACTCTCACGTCAGCCCAGCTTCGATTAGTTCTTGAGACATTCAACCATATGGAGAAACACTTTATAATCAATTTAAACTTATTATTTATTTGGAATGCAACTCCACTATGCTAAATACTGTATAATAACAATCAACATTATATCTTAGTCCAACAAAAAACTGGAGCAGGACGCGAAATACGCATATAGGAATTTACTTATTTGCGGTATATGATAGATTTGTTAAATGTGCATTACTCTGCGTATTGTCGTCCGTTTGCTTGTCTCTGGGCAACTCGGGATCCTCGCGCTCCTCCTCCTCGTCGATGATGCTTATGTCGCGTATAGAGGGACGATGACTGCGACGCCAGCCGGTCAGATCCTGAGGCTGCTTCGTCTTGGTCAGCATTCTGGTGCCGGTTACGGATATCAGAATTGCGCCCAATGGAGCTGTCAGCACAATGCTGAAGACGCAAATGGTCTGCACAATTTCAGCCCATTTGCGCTCCTCGTCTGTGGCATCGCTGCCCAGATTCTTTAGGGCCACGGGCCCCAGAGCAGCCTGTACCGTTGCCTTGGCCATCCAGGAGAGCCCGACAAAGAACTTCTCCTTGGTGTTCAGGCGATCGCCAAAGGCAATGCCAGCTGTGACAAAGATGCGTATGATGACGCCCGTAAAGATGCAGGCCGCTCCAATGGATACTGTGTGCGAGTCCAGCTCGCTGATTTTGATTGTGGCGCCGGTCAGGCCAAAGAGAATCGGCTCAAAGATCATCCAGAAGATCTCGAACGCAGTCGATACCGGATTATCATCGACCTCCCAGCCGTCCTTGCACCAAAACAGATTCGATACGAAGGATGAGAAGACGACGGCCAAGGGCCCGGCGCCTTCGAAGCCCAGCTCCTCGCTGCCATAGATGGCCACCAGGTTGCCGGCGAAGAGCATCAGTGTGCGCAGCGGCACCACATAGGCGTCGCCCTTCTCCGGAAAGATGCGCGCCAACGAGCCCCAGATAACGCCAAAGGCCAGGCCGCCCAGTATGCAGACCGGCGCTTGGGCAATCTGATAGCCCAGTCCCTTGTCCGAGAACATAATTGTGCTGACAATGCCGAAGATGGCCACAGAGAGAGCATCGTCAACGCCAGCGACAGCAACCACAAGCGTGGGTATGCCCTTGACCACGCCATAGCCCTTGGTGCGCAGCCGGAACAGGCAGGGCACGACGACGGCTGGCGAGATGGCGGCAATGATGGCGCCCAGCATGCAGCCCCAGATCCAGGGCAAGTCGAGCAGAAAATGTGACATGACCGTCATGATGGCGGCCTCCACAAACCAGGGCACAATGCCCAGCTTGAGAATGGTCTTGTACACCTTCTTGAAAGCTTCCGGTTCCATTTCGAGGCCAGCTCGAGTCAGGATTATGGTTAAAGCGAACTTGCGCAGATGCGCCGTCACTTTCGAGAAGTCGCCGTCGAGATCCACCCAGCCAACGTTCTGAAAGCAGCATGAAAATCATAAGAAATTGATCTGCAGTTTGGCAGTGGAGACTCGCGACTCACCTGGAAGAGTATGCCCACCAGCAGCATACCAATCAGACGTGGCAGGGTGGTCAACGATATCAGATAGCCACCGAAATTGGCGGCCACGGTCAGCACCACCAGGCTAAACAGTTGACCGCCCGGCGCAGCTGTGTCCCCGATAATCACAAATGCCACAATCCAAAGTAGCAAACCTGCAAGACGAACACATATCAGTTGAGAGAGAGAGAGACAGACAGATATATTGCTCACTCACCAATCAAAATAAGAACAATGAGACGAGAGAATGTCCTGAAGGTGGGGCACAGCGGATAGGGAAAGATCTTTTGCCAGAAGGGCGGCTCCCATGATTCGCTCGGCTCCTCGCCGCGGCATTTCAAGCAAAAGGTGTAGATCCACGAGTCCTCCACATAATTCGCCCCGTTGCCGTCCTGCGAGTTCGGCACCGGCTGGTGATGCCCCTGGTACTTTCCATTCAGCACATCCAGCGCACTCTGCCTGTAGTTTTCTGCAATGGGTTGACAAGATATATGGTATATAAAATATGCCGAGTGCAGGAGAACTAGAAGTGTGTACTCTGATTACGAGTCTATAAACAAATTATATCATCATTTAGCATTCGATTCTAATTGTGTCTGCGACTGAACATACAATCATCAGAACAAGCGTGCAATTATTTGAGTAATTGACTGACTAAGGGATACCCTCGATTTTTGGTGTGTGATATAATTAAATAACTAAGTACTTAATGATCCCATAGGAAACTTTCTCTAGTCTGCTCTGCTTTTATTTTTATCTTTGGCTGACGCCTATAACTTAAAATTATAATTATAATTCCCAATAAGTTAAGGCTGCAAAAGCATCTTATCAGATATACATAACTATATTAATGATATTATAAGATATTTCTTATACTGTCTGACACATTTTTTTTGATTAATGTTTAAAGTTTTCGAGTTCAAGAATTCAATGCTCTATATGCCCCGTTTTGCGACTGGTACTAAGCTCGATTGTCTGTGTTTTCAAGTTTCGAATGGCAGCTGGAAATTGGAAATCACTTTCCGGACTGCTAATTGATAATGTTAACGGTGCGATGGCAAATTAGATTGACAATAGAAGCACAAGTGCTCAAATAGAAACCTATCGTAAACGTATTTGCTTTTGCCAACCGTCATGCGTTGGCCTTCGGTACCTTCTTTGAAATTGGCATATACCATATATATATACATGTTTATGGGAAAGCAGCGTCATATATGTTTTTTTGGAATGGTCCCAAGTCAACAAACCGAACCGATTGACGGCTGCTAAAATCACGCCTTAGACGGAAAATTCCTCATATTGCGCATACGCAATGTATGTCAATAGGTTCTTGATATACTCTTGCGGAGCGTATTTTTATCGTTTTATCAGAATATTCAACTTATAGACGACGTCTTTGGCCTGATAAATCTTACATATTCTTGATCAATATCAACTCTCTAGTTGATATCTATATTAATTATATGTTTAAAATGTATTATATTGCGCATACGCAATGTATATCAGTGCTATACTCCTGTCAGAATATATAACGTATAGAAGAAGACGTCTCTAGCTCAATTAGGCGTTTTAATTCTTGATCAGTATCAAGCTGACTTTTCTAATGCAAATTATTCGCTCTTTCTGTGGGAGACAAAGGCAAAAGGGGTCATAAAATATAATCTTCTATATAAAATGCTTATTTGATTTTCATGTCATATTTATCGAGTTAAATCTGCTCAATTCGACAAATATATAATGAGATCTATTAACTTTTTGTATAGACAAACTTGCAATTAAGTTGCACTATTTGTCAAACCATATCTAATCGGACTACTATATGATCTGTATAAACTTTGCATTGAAAGCCGATCTTAGCTTACCATAGCTGTGCGTTGATCCGAGATCGCTTTCATTATCATTATTATGCAGCGATGTTTCTTTCAGTATGCTCCTTCTGCGGGATGGTCCGATTTCGCTGTGCGAATGTGTCGAAGTCTAAATGAATTGGAAAACAAAAACAAAAAAAATAATGTTGAAAAGATTAGACATTTATTGCTTGTTCTGAAATCCCAGACGATTATCTGTGCGCCCATATCGCGCTTTGGCCAAGAAATTATCAATATTGGGGTTTTGTGCTACGACAGTCGATTCCCATGTTTATGGGCAGCACGTAAATAACACACAAATCCACAATTTACGAGCCCATTAGCCAGTGTTGGATCGCAATCGCAATCGGCGCCAACTGCACCATTAACGACAGCCGCAGTCGATGGCAAGCTGACAACTTGACAACTCACCTGCGATATTTTGCGTCTGGGATTCTGCTCGAACGCGGGATTGTCATAGCCGGCGGCGCTGGGTCCGGCGGCGATCGTCGGCGGATCGGATATGATGCTAACTCGACGCCTTGGCTGGCTCTCGATGGCGATTGTGGTCTTGTGGCTGCCATTGCCGTTGGGCATGGGCGAAGTGCGGATATCCGGTATGGGCAGGGTTGTCAGGCTGTTCTCATCGCTGCTGGCGCCGGGCTCCCCGTTGGCCGTCATCTTTGTCTGCGCTAAAAATATGCGCCCGTTTATCAATTTATATATAAAGATTTATAGATCCCGAAACTAAATTCAGTTTTTTTTTTTGTCTTATTTCGCCCAAGCGTTACGCGATTTTTACAACTATCTCGTTCAACGTTTAGCGCTGAAATAAATTCATTATCATGCGGCGTTGGCGTTTCAGATCGCCACATTGTGGGAGTTGGGCAGGGCCAGCCGTCTGTGTGTGTGTGTATGTGTGTGAATTCGAGACTGACTTGTGAAAGGGTTAAAGATTAAAGCAAATATTTAGCCTTAAATACATAACACCTATTACAATACAATAAGAAAATATTAATAACAATTAGCTCCAGTTACATAGTTCAATTAATCCAGCAACTAGTTTTAGTTGGTTATAATAGAATATATAGAATAGTTAAGTATCTATACAGGCATATGTATTGAAAGTTGACTGAAGGTCAAGGATTGGAAAAAACTACGATCTCATATATATCTTAGCCTTTTGGAATTTAGCTAAGTTTAAGCCGAGTTATTTTTGTATAACATAAGTCAGTGTTTCAGTCTTTTTGTATTGTTGCCTTTTGAGTACTTCTTTGAGTAGTACTCATTCTCACTCATCATCAAAAGTACGCGCTATTTGTGCTGAGATTTTTTTGGTGCTCTGGCAAGACTCTCGCTTAATCCAGATCTGCGCATTTATTTGACCAAATTCAAGACTAATTTTTGCTCCACTCTCTACTTTTTCTTTTAAATTTATTATATATTATGTTTATTTTTAGCTGTTACTATATAATGTATTTCATTGCTGCCCAACAAATCCATTAAAAAAAAATAACAATTTTGTGTCAACGTAAATTGGCAATTTATGGCCAAGCAACAGTAGAACTTGCCTATAAAGAACATGCATTGAACATTTAACGAATGCTTGGTAAAAGTCACAAAAGGTCGAATAAGTTAAATATATAATTCGTATTTCGTATTTTGTATTTAGATTTATTTTATATGCATATGCAACTATCAATAGTTTTGCAACTAAATCGCAGATTTGTCATCAAAATTTAATGATGCAATTGTTATGCCAAATGAGCGGCTGATTTATGCACTTTTTATGAGCCGCTAATATATACGTACACTTAGCTGAACTCGGTAAAAGATACTCGGTAAATTACTCGCCTTGCATGAAAACTAACTGAAAGGCCGCCCAACAATGAAAGGCAAAAGTTTAACATAAAATAAGTTTAAGCTAAATACTTTTACTTTTTACTTCAGTCCGAACGAAAGTATTAGCTTCGCTCTGCCGAAGATGAAATACCCTAGCATTTGGAAGAATTGCGATATCTCCAATCCTCATTTAGTTCGGAGCATAGTTGGCATTATAATTTAAGATATATAAATCAAAAGAAATTTCATACAAAACTCTCTTAGTGCAAGGTTTGTTATTATATTCGAATACAAAGATACACTGAGTATTATTAATTTTTTAGCCCAACCAACTGCTATTTAAAAGTTTTTTTTTTCTCATAAGGCCCAGAAATAGTAATATAAATACTCAAAGTTCGTTCCTTCACCTAGTTTATTTCCATTTTTTATGTGCGCTTTCAATTATATGTGCCTGCTAATTAATCACTTCAGGTTCGTAATAAGCATCTTGTTTATTTTATTCACGCTCTAATAAAGCTACTAAATATAAATATGTCCATATTATTCTGTACATACATATATCACAAGAGCAATCAATGTCTATTTGCAATCAAATCTGCATAATTGCCCAGGCACGTTCAATGTTTTCAATTTTCACCTGTAATTAACGCCATTTGGACGTTGATATGAGTAATTCGCAAAAATTGATACCGACAATATTTATGATCACAACTGATTGTGAGTTCCATTCGTTTGCTCTGGGACAACAGTCATGCCTTCCATTCGATGCCCCCGCAAAGGAATCGCATTTAGTCTACCCGAGCTTTTGGCTTGGGGCCTTACAAGAGCTCAGCTATGAAATACCCTTTACATAAATATAAATCAGTTTCAAGATCGTTTACTCAGAATATTTTACTTAATATTTAGCTACAAAGAGCTTAACAGAAGGAGAATCAGAAGAGTTCAAAAATCCTGAAAAGAATCAGTTATTAATTTTTTTCTATGTAGCTTTTAATAGCTTTACAAAGCTTTAATGTGCTTTGCAAATATTTTGATTTGGTGTTTAATTCAAACTTTTTTTGCCCGAAAGCTTTAATGTGTTTTAAAGCTTCATGGTACAACCTCAAATTTTGTTTAAGAAAGAAAAAAAGCTCCATTTAAAATATCAAATCAACTCTTCCAATAATTCCATTTACCTCAATAATAACTAAAATACATTAAAGCTAATAAGTAATTCAAGTAATTGCACTTTACAGAACTGAACTGAGGTAAATTAGTCAAATGAAGTGCCTAGTTTTTTCAGCCCGCCCTTAGCCAATAAGTATTCTAGTAGCTGTCCAAATGAAATACATCTTTAAAATTGTATGACACGCTCATTGAAGCTTACAAAAACTTTTAAGCTATGGAATCTGTATGTAAATAACAAAAGCGCTTTTCGATTAAAGCTAGCATGCCGCTTGTTTTATACAAAGTGGCTGTCTTGAACTATTTCAAGCGATTCGAACCACTGTCGACTTACGACTCGGTTCTAATTGACGATTGTCTCGCAAGTGCGTTGACAAACATTTCTACTGGGCCATCACGTGCTCCGGCTCTGGCGAATGGCGAACAAAGCTTTTTAATTAGCATGCCGTTGTCATTTATAGGCTTTTTTAGCATTTAGAATAATAAGTATTATTCGATATCAAATAATTCACAAAGGCGTCGATCACGTGTAAATGGCACAGGCCAACAAAAATGTATATATTTAAATTTCCTTTCTTTTTGCTTTTGGGTGGGGGAATGTGTCCGGCTTACATAATACCTTCGGCTAATTTAAGTGTGTTCGCTGGGTAAATTTGCCTGCGACTTAAATGAGAGCTCGTCTATAAATCGCGACACTTGGCTGCCAGTGCCTGACCTTGCCAGAGGTGGCATACCACGAGACAAAAAAAAAAAAAAAAAAAAAAAAAATGAAGAAAATAGCGCGTCGCATTGGCACCGAAACGCAAAATCGTTCTACGTGACATGTTTGCCAATAAACAGCACCGAGTGCCGACTACCCATTTTGCCCATTTGCCAACTCGGCTGCCCATTTGGCAATAAGCAAATTTTCAAGCTTAGTTAGCGACAGGTCAACTGACGGCCACACTTTAACGGACGCTGTTCAGAGTTCTCAGGCCATAAATATTGTTTGCCATACCCTATGCAAATTATTATACGGTTAAGGGTATAACACATACAGAGTCTTGCAGAGATGCTAGGCTCTACGAGAACTTGTGACAGCAAATGGTACAGTTTTTACAGCAAAGAAGATATATCATAAATATATATAAATTAGCCAAATATCCGAATTTAAATAAGAGGAGAATACAACGTCAGTTTGTAATATTTGATATATACAAATTATTTTTTTTTTTTTTATTACTTTGTCTTCCTCATCGTGCTCAAACTCCTTTAGCCCAGTTTATAAATATATTTTTTTAATGTTATTATAAAATGTATCTTTCATTTCTCATGCCCTTTCTACTGAAAATATTGTTGGCCGTAAATATTTTCATATAGAACTCGAGGGCTAAATTAGATCTGCACGCAAAATTGGCACCTATCAAATATGTTTAGATAAATCCAATGTTTGGCGCCCAAGTTATATAGTTTTTTTTATTGTCAATCAAAGACTTTTCTAAACAATTATTTAAGTAATTTAATGTGCAACTGTTTTAGCTTAAAGTTTGTTTCATAGTCAAGAAAATCTTTAGAGTTCTTGACTTGAATCGGTTTGGCTTGGATTAAATTAATAAATATCAGGTTGGGTAATAGATATATATATATATTTTTTAAAAAGAAGGTGCATCCAAACACTATTCTCTTACTCCTAATTGAACCGGCTGTTTCTTGAATCTTTTTACAATCACTTTTCCAAGTGAAAACAAATAAATGTGTATTAATAACCCCAGATACCTATGCCATACGTGTTAGGGTATAGTTCAGTCGAGCCATTTACCACATTCTCAACTTGTTTGTTTTGGTTTTCCCTCTGGAAGCCACGTTTTACAACTCGGGCGAATGAGTATTCATCGAGCAATCGGTTTGCATTCATTCAACATTCTGCAGTGGGTCAGTGTCTCTTTTTGCGCTGTTTATTTATTTATTTTATTTCGTTCTTGCCTGCTTTACAAAGCTTAAGCAATGCGCCTTTGTCTTAATCTAATCGCTTTTGAGTAGCAGACTGTTCGGTATATAGAAATTTGATTGTTAACAGAGATAATCGGCATAGATAATAATACTTCATGTCGAGACTAATATTATTTATATAGATATTCGCCATAGACACAAATACTTCAAATCATTAAAAAAAAACAGGAAATTCGTGTCAATTAATATTGATAAGACTTTCGCTTGCCACTTAAAGTCGGCCTATTACAAAACTTATTAACAGGCGTGTGTATTCAGTTCTTTTTGCTAGTTCCAGTTCCAGCTCAGAAAATCTGTAAACCCAAATCCGCCGTAAAATGAAGTGTGATTAACGTGAAGATACCCTGCCTGAAGAGATCCTCATAGTTTTTTATACCGTGAACCCATTAAAAATGGGTATAAAATGGGTATAAGCTATATATTTTATATATATTCTTGATCAGCACCAATAGCCGTGTCGATCTAGCCATGTCCGTCTGCACGTCTGTTTGTCTGTCTGTCTGTCCGTCTGTCCGTCCGTCCGTCTGCCCGTCTGTCCGTCTGTATGAACGCAAGGATCGATAATCGATAGCTTACTCCGTTTCCAAGCAATCGATAAAAATCGATATCGATATCCTGTTTTTTCGGCAATTTTGGTAAATAATAAGAGCTAGAGTCATCAAACTTGTCATATAGCTATTTGATGTTGGAAGAAGAACCTCTCGACTAGAACCTTTTGTTTGTTTTGATTTTGTTTCGGTTTTCTTTTTTTGTATCACAGATCAAAACCGAGTTTATTGACTTATCATCAGGGTAAATTGAGGCTGACGTCAAGAGAAATTCTTACGCATAAACCTCGCCTTAATTGATTTGGCATGCAGCCCAATAAAAGCACTTTAATTCCAAAAGAGTTTGAATGATATACAGCCGCACCATAATTTGTAGCCAATTGCACGAGTGGAACGACATTTTATAGGGCCTTTCATAATTTTATCAGATGCCATATATTGGCAATTGTTTATAGCTCAAATAAAAGACCTGCCATGATTGATGGCAGCACATCGGAAAATAGTTATTCTGGTTAAGTAGCCACTCGGTTGGCAGCTTATCGCACAGTCAATGGAACTCTCGCCAGATAAGAAATCGCGCCCTTTTGGGGCATATACAATTTATTCATAAGAAAATCCACGAGTTGAGAAAATCCAGTTACTGGGAATAGGTTTCTCTTATCGTTAGCGCCCGACTTCCAGTTAAAATATTTGGCTTTGTTTTTATGACGGCGTATTGTGATTGATTTGGAATACAGATGGAATAGTTGGCCGATCGGATCTCGTATGGCTGATTATTTCACTTACGGGTGTTTGATTAAAAGCAATCTCCACTCGAATATCAATCAGCCCTGAACGGTTTATGGCCAACCAATTGATCGACAGACCCGTCCCAGCCACTTATGTGTTTATGTGCGCTGTTTATGTGGGTCTACAGTCTGTCCGGATGTATTGTATTGATTGTGAGAAGTGTTTATCTCTGCTCAACAAACATGTCAAATTGCGTGACTATCATAATTAAGTGCTCCATATAACCCAATCGATGTTGTGAATCCATTTCACACCCAAACTTCGACTCTTAACCGGTTAACGTGGCTAATGGCTGTTGTACGTCTCGAGTATTACCTCTATTTTGATATTCCCGAAATAGATAAGATTTTTTTTAATTATGTATTATCAACAGCTCTTTTGTTCCCAATATTGTTATGCTTTGCATTGACACCATCACCAAACGCACCTTATCTGCGCATTGTGAAACGCTTGAGTTTGCAAATTTTCTTTCACTGTAGATAGAACATCATTTACATCCATAAAGATGAACTGTCTAGCAGGCATAACATCAATCACAAAACCGAACGTCACCAGAAAGAAAGATATCTTCGTAACGCCGAAGATTTAATACCCTTGTAGAAATTTATGCTTTGCAAATATGCGAGTATTGATCAAAATATCTTTGAAAACCCAATAAAAGCCGATATTTCCTATAGCAGTAATAAGATATAGTGGTCCGATGTTGATAACATTCTGGGAGCATAAGAAAACTTATAGCTGCCAAGTTTGAGTAACATAAGTTGATAAACAATATAATTTTCCATACATGAACCTACTTTTCTTACTGCAGCTATATTATATAGTAGTCCGATCCGGTCAATTTCGTCATATGTCTTGCCTGCATAAAAAAAGACGCACCTAAACTATGTTTCAAGCCTCGGAGGGACGCACTTGGCTATATAAACTTGTCTGTTGATGCTGATCTAAAATATATATACTTTATGGGTTCGGAGTTGTCTCCATTTATGCTTTATGTATTTCACAAGAGTATAATGTTATTTTATATTTTCTTATTCTAATATTTAATTTGTGGTTATTTGGTTAAGAAATTGTTTCTTCTATCGTAAATACAATTCCCAGGCAACACTTTGCTCACTGCCGGAAAAGAGATTTGTCCTATTTCCCGAAAGTATCGTACTTTATTCCACAGGAAGATACAAATGCGATAGGAAACAACAATACGCCCCATTTTGGGGCTTAGTTCACAAACGGGTATTTGGGCATTTATCTCTCTCCCCCTTCTCTCTCTCTGTCACTCTCTCTCTCTCTCTCTCTCCCATTACATTGTGATAAGTTCAATGCATCACATTTAAATATGAACAAAACATTGCAATTAATTATATTTCTAAGGAGAAGTAAATATCAGGCAACCAAACCGGTTTTAAATTAATTATATATAATTATGCACCACACACTTAATAAAAATGTTAAAAAAAGTCATTGCACTGATTTCCATTAGATTGCAACTACAAATTAAAACATTTAATGCCGGAGCCAGAATTAATTTTTTTTGTTGATATCACAGCTGAATTACAAATGTGCGAAATGTGAATTCAGTAGGTTTGTAATTGCACATGTTAACAAATATATGTGTATATATATATATAAATACACTTGTCATTTATTTCGAAATTTACGAATGCAATTTGCATTTTTTAATTGATCATTTTGCCAGAATCACGTACAGCAAAAAGTTGGGGAATTTTTATACGATATATTTAGATTATTATTTCAAATGACATTTTCGGTTTCACTTAATTGAACTGGAGGAACCTACATTTTTTGACTTAGTTGCTTTTTTAGCCGGAAATTGAAGGGTTTTTTTCTGAATGCGTCAAATTGTGACAATCCGAGTATTTTGTTTGAGACGCGATCCACGGACTGCCGGACTTCCGATCGTGGCTCCGCTTTTAATAAGACTAAATCGCTGCAAATTCTTGTCAGAGCTTTATAGGCACACACACACACACACACACACCCACAGAACCAAGTGCTTACAAGTATGTGCTCACTCGCACTTATTCATATGGCAAATACGAGTACCCGCAGTACAATGGAAAAGAATCGAATCGTTGCGATTAACTCGAATCACGGCGATCGTGTTATAACGAAGAAGAGCCGAAGTCTTAGCGTCGATTGTAATATCTTTCGGATTGTTACTGATAGGCGTGCGAACCACTTGGCTGCACATAAATCAAAGCGGGTCAGCATAAGATACTCGTAAATCATTTGATTTCTATATATTTTATTCGATTTACAAGCGCTGTAAATTCGCGGCTCTATTCATAAGAAAGTAGACCATATATATCTATAAGAAATAATACTTGCTCGAGAAAAAAAAAATTGCTTTATTTATTGCCAAAAAAACATTTACGAGTGCCTGCATTGAAGCGATTATTGTGCTCGGCAATTTCGAGTAGTCAAAGTTGAGTTAATATTTGCCCAGAACTTGACGAATTTATTTGTATACGCATGTGTGTGTGTGTGTGTGTATTGATGTGTGTACGTATGTGATACGCAAAAGTATGCAATAAAAATGATTGATGGCTTAGATTGTTTTCAACATTGTTGACTAAATTAGTGTTTGCCTTCAAACATTTCATCAACAAAATATACAATCGCGCCTCACATTTCGCTATTTTTCTTTTTATTATTTTCATTTTTTATTGCCATTTGCATTTGGCCCGCAATAAAATAATAAACCTGTCAGAGACTTGAAACAATTTCCACTTATTAATCAGAAATTATTTGTCGGCATTTTTTTTTTTGCGATTTTCATTAATCTGATTATCAAAGTTCGGCTATTTCCTATACTAATTGTGAGCAAAAAGTTAGAGTATTAATAAGTTTGAATTTCATTTTAATTGATCTATTTTAAATAATATACATAATTGTAATGATATTTAGTATTCCAATACTGCTGGGTATTAATTTACAATGGGCATATAACACGAAGGCCTCTTTGCTAATGCTGCTTGACTAGGAGATACCCTTTAATCACATTTAACATGCATGTGTATTACTTTCAGATTATGAGATAGCATGTAGTCTTTTTTTGTTAAAGCTGCTTGACTATGAGATACCCTATAGCCAAGTCAAATGGAACTAAGTATGGGGGAATTGCAAGAAGACCTCAGAACCTAGAATCTTATCTATAAATTAAGATTTTGATTGCTATCGCTATCCTGCCTATGTTCTGCATACCCAACTTACACGCATAGGATATAAAATATGCTATATACATTTGTAGTAATTGTGTAGATATAGATATATACATATAAACATTAACTGAACTAGATTATGAAGTACCATTTGAGATTTTATGGGCTGATTTAAAATGATTTGAGACTTTCGAGTCACCACGCCCAATCATTGCATAAACCTCTGATTAAATACTTGTTTACGATATTTGACATGAACTTTTTTCATAAATTTGATAAACAAATAAATATTGACTCGCCTGTCATTTTATGAGCGATGATATCCGAACTAAAATAATTTATTATTACCGAAAATTTAAATAACACATTGAAGACATTTTATTTGCTGACCTTATCAACAATTGACATATTGCGTAAAGTTTACAAAGACTTAGTTGCAGACTTATAAAAGATAAACAAAGTTTGACAGACTAAAATCAGTTTTAACCATATCTAATTCACATTTTCCATTCTTCAACAGTTTTCTTATCTAAAAAGCGTATTTCAAATCACGTTCAGTACGATAAAATTTATTAATCTTGACAACCAGCCGCCAACAGGTCTAGTGTTGAGCTACACAAATTGTTTATGTACTTAGATTTTGAAATATCATTTAATGATGCCTATTTGAGTTATTTGTGCAATGACGCTCAGAGAACCTATTCTTCCACTTCAATTTGGCTGAGCTAAGCAAATGAATTTGTATAATTATCTTTAGTTTGATATATGTGTGGAAAGATTCTTATCAAAGATAATTAGTCAAATTTACAAGTATATATACGCTAGACTCTACCAGTTTAAACAGCTGTGAAAATGGGCAAAAGTGGAACTTAGTTAGAAAATTATATCTTCAATGAAAATTTATATCTTCAAGTACATCAGAATTCAACCATATCCAAGAATCACAATAACAATTTTTAGGATTAATATATTGACAGTAATTAATGCATATATTATCGCCAATTAGATAAACTGTTAAACATGTCTCTGATATAATTAAGCCAACTATTTGATGATAAACACTTTAATGTGCACGCTTATTACGAATTATTGAAAATGCATTTATTTTCATCCTTAAAATTTCATTCGCATCTCTGTCGGCTTTCCGTGGTTATGTGAAATATTTGCATTGGCAGCCGCATCCGCATCCGCATATGCATATTCGATATTGGTGCTCAATATGCTTTAAAATTTACAAATATATTTAAATACAAATAAGTTGCCATTTAAATATCACTTAAAGTGTGCGAAAATTCCAGCAAAATTCGTGAGCACAACTCAAATTGGACTCTGTAAATAAAAGTGAAATTAAATAAAACTTCGCATTTATTTAATTGGCTTTTCTCTAATCATTTCCATCAAAAAATCAAAGCAAACCAAATTCACAAATATCGAAAACTGGACACAGAAATGTACCAAAGTAAATGTCTGGATATTTGCTGATGAACTGCGGTCGCTGCAGGGAGCAGCGGATTGACGAGAGCGGGAAGAGGGGGAAGGGGGGAGGGGAGTGGCTCAGTATTGGCCATAAATTAACTTTGACAAAATTACACACACATTGTGCACATTAAAACCCAAATCACGAAGCTCGTGAATGGCAAAGAAGCAATTTCAATTAAAGCTAATTACAACCAATATCGAATGCCAACAATGTCGGGCGTCAAATACGACGACGACCACGTCCAGGGTGGCGACGATGCCGCCAGTGTGGACAGCGACAGCGATTTGGCAGCGCAGCCGGCTGCGGCATCAGCGGTTCTCGATGGATGTCCGTCTGTGGCACAGTTACGGATGCGACTGGTTACACTGCGCCAAACACAGTTGGGGCGTTAGTAGGCGCTAGTGAAGTGCGCATCTCGTGTTTTCTATCGTGACACGACAATTCAGCGATAAGCTGAGAATATGAAGTATGAGAGTAGAAGAGCAGAAGAGTAGAAACATAAGAGTAAAATAGCTTAGCTCCATTGAAATATGGTCACACTGTTATTTGATCAAAGTATGGTCCTACTATAACACGGTTTAACTGATATATTTTCATACTATTCATTACAAATTGAAATATGTATGCATTGAAAATCGGCTAAGGTGCCGTGCCACTAAAATACGGATAAGCTGAGCTATTTTCATACTTTATAATGAATTGCATTGGTAAAGGGTCACACTGAAATACAGCTAAAGAGAAATACAGTCTTACCGTAAGCGTAGGCATTACATACTGCACATTGCAGCACGGTCACACTGAAAAAGAATGGCTATCCTAATGCACAGCTATTTTGAGATGTGTGCCAACTTTACCGTTATTAGCATAGACGACACGCACCCATCTCCAATCGTAGATGCACCCACAATGTGCTCAAGGAGCCAATCCCAAGTTTATTGCCCGAAAAGGGTAATAAGTAGCCAAAATCTTATCTCTTACAAATGTACTCGTTAAGTAGCGAAACTTTGTCCAACGCTTAATATAAGTACAAGAAAAACACGCTCACCCCGATCCGTGTCAGCAGATAGTGTGCAACGCCAGGTGAGACTCTTGCCAGTAAAAAAAAAAGAAAAAAATGTGCTCGCGGGCTCAAGTAAATGTCGTTGTCACCGGCTCTGCTAACGTTCGTGTCCACAACTGATTCTGTGGGCGGTTGTGGGAGGTTGTGGGCGGTTGTGGGAGGTTGGGTGTCGCTGGGTGACGCGTGCTGCAGCTGCCGTTGCCGTAGCCGTTGCCGTTGACGCTTGCCACGGAATAATTAAAGCAAATTTGCACTTCAGACAATATATACCATGGAAAAACAACGCAACGCCGGCGACCCACAACAAGAACAGCTCGCCCAGGTACTCGACAACAGCAGAAACACAACCACAGGCCGCATCCACATCCACATTCACATTCGCAGCGAAAGCCAGCAGAGCCAACAGCTAACGTCAACAAAGGGGAACAACGCCAGTCAGCCGGGAACTATGCGAAGAAAAAAAAAATATATATATATGTATATGTATATAATATGAAGCGCGGCCAACAATGCCAGTGAGTGGCATAGACACGCCCAGGGGCGGACTTAACATCCAAGGTGTTGTCAAGCACACATACAAATGAAAAGGAATTAAGAAAATAAACATAAATACAAGTGCGGGGTTAAATACCCTCGCTTGTTATTCCAATTACTGATTCAATTTTAAACTGAACTTAACATTATTTAATCCCGCCTTAAAAGACTGATTCAATTTTCAATTGAATTAATCTAATGATAAAATATCTAGACTAATATGATTAGTTAAAATACTAATTTGCACTATTCGTGGATTATAATAAAAACCTGAACTGTTAGATCGAGCATAATACATCTAGAATCATATTAGTTGAGTATTATATAACTAAAACTTCCGTTTTCCATTTTCATAATTATTATATTCTTATCTAACAAATAAATCAAGTTTTTCTTAGTCATTTAAAAATAACTAGTCAAATTCTTCTTCATAACTTTTTCCAATTGTTTAGCGATTTCTACATTTTTATAGGAATCATAGGAAATACTTGTGCTTCGTTGAATAAGTTACATTAAATAGTTTTTTGAAAATTGTAGACTTTATTCTTGGTCTGCATATATACTATAAATAACGAAAAAATTGATTACAAAATGTATGCAACTAACAAAAAACTAATATTTAAAACAATTTATTTTTATTTTTATTTCAATTGTATCGTGTTTAATGTTCTGGTAATGCCCCAAGGCATCAAATATTGGCGGCTGAGTCGTTCGTAATGCTCGCGGGCCTGGGAAACGAGAGAACATAAAACACGAAGTGAAATAGCGAGACGACAACAACAGCAGCGGAAGAGGGAGCGGCAGCGGGAGCACAATGTGGATGCTGAGCGCAACAAGGAGCGAAGTTTGTATGGAAATGCCAGCGCAGCAACTGCAGCAGCAATAACAACAACAACAACAGCAGCGAATACAAGGGAAATGAGAACAACAGTGAATGGCAACAATAAACTGAGCTTGCGCCGAAATTTGAAATGTGTTAAAGCGGCGCTGCTCTCGCTACGAAGCTGGGAGACAACAATGGCGAGATGGCAACATAAATTCACATACATACGAATACACACTCCCTCACACACACACACACACACACACACACACACACACACACACACACACAGGCGAACGCAAGCATCTAGTGACACAGTGAAAGCATCAGCACGAAGTCACAGTCGTTCGCTGGTCGCATTGAACGGTAAAAGGCGAACACCAGGAGCAGCACCAGAGACAGTTTGTGTGTGTGTGTGTGTGTAACGATGTTTCAGCAAAGTTTTCAACTTGAAATTGAACTGTGCGAATTGAAAGAAGAAGCAGCTGGCACTCACACAAGAGACAGACAAATTGGAGAGCGCAGTTAGCTGTCATTGTTGTTGTTGTTGTTGCGGATGCTGTTGTTGTGGGAGCAAAAATATTTTAACGCAATTAGAGTCCGAAGCATGGTCGTCGCATCAGATCCAGAGCGAACGCGCACGCAGACGGACACGGCGCACGGATAAAAGCAAATAAAAAGTGTTACACACAGTACGCAGCGCAAATTTCTTAAAGCTTTTAACTCCCAAAAACACATTTTTGCAAAAACGTAGCATAACGTGCGCCTGCGAGTGAGTTAGTGAGTGAGTGAAATCGTAGTAGCTGCAAAAAGGTAGTAAGCGGCTCAATTAACTGGAAAAAACAGCTGCAGCATCAGCATGAACAAAGTGTGAGCTGTGAAGAGAACGGAGAGAGAAAGAGAGAGATAGAAAAAGACGAGCACAAACAATTTGTTGAATACTGCTGCCTTCGCACAAGAAACCGAAAGAAAGCAAAAGTGAAGAAAATTACACACAAACACGAACAGACACACACACATTTATATGTTCTATGCGTGTATTTGTGTAACTACCTAATACAAATGCAAATACAAAATATTAATATACATACGCACGTAGCGAACCAAAAAAAAAGTGTTGCCAACTAGCGTTGAGTGGAAAAAAACCACAGGAAAGCAGCAAGCACAGCAACATTGGCGGCGCAAAAGTTAAAAAGGACAAAGACGATTAAGCAGCTTTGCTGCTGGCAGCGGCAGCGGGAGCTGAGGCAAGAGCACCAGCACGAAAGGTGAGCGCAAAATAAGTCATGCAAAAAAGCAACAACTCAAGCCAAGACGGGTGAGGCTGGTTTGGGTGTCGGGTGTCCGTGTCGGTGTCGGGGGCACAGGCAGTGTCAAGAAAAACGCCCCGAAACAGATTTCTTCTTTTTTTCTTCTTTTTTTCTTCTTGAAAAGTGACAGTCGTCGCCTCAGCAAACGACTAAAGAGGCGGCAGTGGCAGCGGTAGCGGCTGAGGCTGAAGCAGCGCAGTTTCTGGTTTCAGCGCGCGCCTTCGTATTCGTTTTCGTATTGTGGGTGTCGTGCGTGCTCGTGCACGCACGAAGACGGCCGCCTTTGGCTCTCCCACGCAAATGTTGTTCTTGTTTTGCTGCTGTTGTTGCTGTTGTTGTTGCAAACACACTTCAGACTGGCAAAACCAAAGCGAAAGAGCAACCTGCAAGCCTAAAACAACAACCGCAACAACAACAATTACGTTGATGTCAGCAGCAATGGCGGCGACGTCCACGGTGATAACTCATGTCCTACTGACATTTTTGGGTCAAAAACTAAAATATTATGTGTGCTTCCTCTGCTACCCTCCCCCCATTTCTTCATCTGCTCAAAGCTCCACACTGGCACTGTAATGTTTAGCTATAGCTGTGTTAGTATTTGTATTTGTATTTGTATTTGTGGCTTGGCAGTCAATATTTTATGCGTCTGCTCCGTCTGTTGCTCTCCCTCTCTCGCTCTTTGTTTCTGTCACATTCCGACAGATTAAAATTGCATCCGGTCGTGTTTTGGCTTCGCTTTTAACATACAAAATTACCACGCACAGCGAGGCAAGGTTCTAAAAGGGCGCTACAACACAACAACAACAACAACAACAGCAATGAAAGCGGCGAAAACAAACAAAATGGCGGGGAAGCTAAAAAAAAAAAAACAGAAATGAATTCAGAGCAAAAGTCTTAATTGAAATTTTTGCTTGAAATATGTACAGTGCGATTTTTACACAGAGCTGTGTTCGGTGCCACCTAAAAATGGAAAGCAAGGCCATGAAGTCGAAATGCCAGCGACACGTTACACATGTGTGTGTGTGTGTGTGTGTGCATGTGTGTGTGTGTGTGTGTGTGTGTGTGTGTGTGTGTGTTTTAGCGTATCTTTGCCAGCGGCAACTTTTGTTTGCCACTCATGCCAAAAGTCGTGAGGACTCTCCCTTCCCTCCCCCCTCCCTCCACCAACTCACACACAGGACACAATCTTGAATGACTTTTTTTGTTGTCTTTGTATTTGTAACAACATTTTTTAGCGTGGCATGCAAATTGCTGCCACTGCCACTGAGCTGTTGTTTGGCTGTTGAGGCATCTCTTTGTATCCTGTGTTACGGTACATGGGTAATCAACGCTAAGCCAAATAGCCAAAAGCTGAATATGCGATGAAGAGCAATTACAGCGCCTTTTCCAAATATGCCAAACAATTTTTCGAATTTTTTATCTGATTTTGCTCACGTACGACATCAAAAATTTATAGATCTGCTCGCTTAAAAATTAGTAACAGATAAAGGTAAACTTAATGATAATGATAATATTCAAGATATAAAGCGCCTTGCAGTCGTTTTTTCTTAGATATATATATTATATACTACATCCATAGATTATTTATTTAATATTCAGATATTAACACTTCTTGTGATTAGTGTATGTTGCGAATCTATGGTATATTACTCATACGTCCAGTTGACAACGCTCAAAGACTTGTCGTGCGACGTAAGCTGACTCAAGATTGATGTTAACTGGTCGCCCTTATCAATTGTCTTGTCAAGCAATTTGTTGCTGCTGCTTGAAAAATGAAAATACATTTCTATTGCATACTTTTTTGAGCTGCCTTTTGTATTAGCTTAAGTAGCAGAGTGCGCGACTCCAAAGGGACTACAGGAGGAAAAAAAACCTTAATTCATTATGAATTATCTTGTTGTGAAGCGTCGCTAAGCTAGGGAAAATGTTAAAGTTCTTTATGAAAACAAATTGAAACAGTGGAAAAAGATTACAGACAGATTCTATCAAAATGTTGGAGGCATTATCTGAACATTAGAGGCTGACATCTTCAATACCTTGAATATGTTCACTATTCATATTAAATAATTTTAATTTTGTTTTGTCGTAAGTCGACGCGCTCTCATAATGTATATATATTTTAGTAGAAAAGTGACGTCACATAATCAATGGCTTTTTATTAACAGAAGTCTGGCAGCAGGTCCCAAGCATATAAAAGATTATGTTAAGCATTAATGTTAAGATTTAGTCTGTGACGAGCGTTGAACAAGAAGAGAACTATTAGACTAAGGCCAGAAAACTACAGACATTCACACATTTGATTTAATAAGCACAGTTACAAAATCAACTTTGTCATCCTCTCACAATATATTGATATTGTCTTTCGATGCAAACTATTTATTTCTTATATTGCTGCACAATTTCATATACATTTTGGCTGCGCAAATTGTTAAATAAATTGAAACTGAAATATATTTGTAAAGCACTCGTGATTCATTCGTGCACAAATCAATTGGTACACATTTAAATTTTATGCCATATTTTAAGACTTTATATGGAAAATAGTTTATCAAACTCATTGATAAATGGAAGGGCTGAAGCACAATTGCAGCACTTGCAGTTGATTGGCCAATAAAAGTCCAAATAACCTTTTGATGTGGCTTTAACACAAATGTGAAATGAATCGTGGCGAGGCAAGGCGAGGCAAGGCGAGGCGTTTGCGTTTGCGTTTATTCAAAAGAGAAAAATTCGTGCCAGGCAAATGGGCACAAAAACGTATCAAAGGTGGGCCGCATAAAGCGACTGCCACGCCCACAAACAACAGTCGACGCCCACATGGCTTTATCACAGTCTGCGCTCCACAAAACGATTGAAGCCATTTGGCTTTTTTGTTCAAACGGATACATCTTAGTTAGTTGTCTGTGTAACTATCTCTGCGTGTGTTAGAGTGTGTGTGTGTGTGTGTGTTTATCTTGGCCAGCAGCCTACAGCCTAGTTTATCTATGTGCATGTTTGTTGTATGCTGCGCACTTATTCCATATTTAAGAGGCAATTTATATTCCCTTTTTGTTTTCGTGCACTATGCCGCAAATGCCATTCAACTTTCAGCTACAGTTTCCGTTCGCGACTGTTTCTGATTTCTGGCCGGTTACAAAAACAGCTGCACGCCCACACAGGACGTGTGCACAGTGAGTTCTGCTCCCAACATCCACAACAACAACAACAACCACAGCGAGTCCTGGCAATTGGCTAAGCTGTCCATCCTGTCAGTTTTAGCCTGTGCGTGTGTCGACGTGTAGCCAATTATCATTTTGCTTCTATTTTATTTTGTTTTTTTTTTTTTTTTTTTTGAAATGAATAAAAACGACTCTTGACTCCAGACACGCGCCCTCCTGCCGCGCAGCTAAGCAGGATGTATCTAAATGGCATTTCCATAGGCATGCTGTGGACTTTTGCACCTAGCGGCAATTGCAATGTGCCTGCCACGCGCTTCTACTTTTTCTGGTTTTTTTTTTTGTATTTTTTCATTTTTATTGTGTCATAAATTATTCAAACGTAAACATCATCAGCAGAGCAGGGGCCAGCAGGGTGTATGAGGGGCGCATCAGCGTCCTTTCTCATTATCAACAGCGCCACACGCTTAACACACACATGCAATCGCTTCTTTTCTGTATTTTATATGTACACATATATATATATACATCGTCCTTCTGGCTGTCCTGCACAGACGCTGATGACGCGGAAACAGGCGCAGGACGACGCCTGCCGGGGCTTCGCATAAATAAAGGCGCCATCACTTGATAAATAAGTAGTGCACGTAGGCATTCGGCATAATGAAGCGAGCAGCCACCCACAACCACCACCCCCCCCCCCCTCTCTCTCTCTCTCTCTGTCTTTAGCCTCGCTGCTATCCAGGCTGTGCCCAGTGTCCCCAATTTGTTGTTGGGCACAAGCGGCGTATACGTAATCACGCATTGATATGCCATTTAGCCTGGCCTGGCTGCCACGCACGAGCAGCTGGAGTGAGATCCTGCCGCTGGGCTACATTCGGGCTGATTTATGTAGTCGATTTTACAGTCTCAACTTTATTGTTTTTTATTGCACAATTATTTTTATTTTTGCGGCAAGGTAAACGTGGCCCAAAAATGGGCCTGCAAATTAAATGTATGCCAGTTGCAGCATTCAATTTGAAAATATATATTTACGAGCTGCTGCCGGTCGCAAAGTCGTTACAACTCTGATTACATGTTAATTAAACTTATTTTTAATGAATTGACCTTTGTGTGCATTTGGGGCCCTTTCCAATTACTGCAATTACAATGAAGTGCACTGTCAACATTCACAGGCACTCATTTGCACACTTGCACACATCGACAGCGACAGCGAGCACATTGAATGCATTATGCATTTTATGAATATGCAAATTGATATTTGAAAATGTTTTAATGCACGCTACGGACATTGTGGGCTCTTATAAATAAAATATAAGCGGAGAGTTAGTAATATGAGATTTGGGTGGCAAATGCTTTTGTGGTTATACAATACAAATTTCATGATTTTACTTTTTCCCTATGGTCGAACCCTGCTCAAAAGGTACAATATCAAATTTTCCATGAGGTAAAGTTATTCTTTCAGTTCATTGACGGCAGCTCAATTGTTCTGTCAGCAACTTTAACATGCATGTTGAATTTCAACAGCTACTTTAAGCCAAGCTCGTTTAGCTCATGCTCAATGGATTGTTAACGTTTGACAGGTGCATATGAGAACTGGGTTAATCGACTTGGATGCCTGCAAAGTTCCCCATCAATGCGTTACGTTTCCAACTAGTATGGTAAATCTCATATGGATTGCTGTCAAAACAAAGGAAACGTGCGCAAGCAAGAATGAGAGGTGGTGGGAGGGGCTGAATTGAATTGTGTTCAAGATGCTTTCCAACACTTACACAACAGGGTATTGTCTTTACCGTACACAATGGGAAATTGTGCTAGGGTACTTGTTGTTCTAGTGTTATCTCTCTATAGAAGATGAACGCCTGGCACACACGCACACAGATACATAAATACATATGAGAGCTTGTGTGTGTGCGTGTGTGAATACTTAATGGCAAGCATGTTTTGTCTGTGCGATTAATTCCATTGGCACCGATTGAAACTTTCCGCTTCAAGGCAGCAATAAATTTGCGACTGGATATATATTTACAATACTCGTGCATGTATCGCAAATGAGCACACATTGGGACTTGAGTGTGTGTGTGTGTGTGTGTGTGTGTGTGTGTGTGTATTATGTTTGCCATTAAGTGCATCCTTTAATTTACATATTCATTAAATTACAAACGATCTCACTGTTCCGCATAAAATTCAGTCGCAAAATGCGGAAAAACAAGACATGCTGCCGCCCGGGCTCTAAGGGCATGTTCATGTCTATGGCCCAGTCCATGTCCGCATCCGCATCCGTATTCGCATTTGCTTCCTGGCGCGCATCTGTTCGAACTGCCTGTTTGGGCGGATGATGAATACAAACTTGTGTTGCCAAAGCTGGCATTTGCATTAAGCCCATTTAATTATACTAAGTACATAGTAAATACGACAGTCGAGCCCGAGAACTGCTGCTTGGCCAAGTGCTGACTGAAGCAGGGGTAAAGGGGACTCGAACCAGTGTAGTGGTTCGACTCTGTCTACACTTCACAATATATGTTCAACTATAGTACTTACTCATATGTAAGTACATGCTATACTTGAGTATATTTGCCTGCGGATATCCGCACACACACACATACGCACACACACGAACACGCCATCATGTTTGCACGCGTGTTTACCCTGTCGCAGTCATAAATAATTTATGCCTGCGTGAATTGGTCAACTGCCCCCAAAACTTTGGGCTCCCCGAAAACAAACGAGCATCTGATGTCTTCATCTTCATTTACATGTTAAGCCCACCCAACCTCACCGCCCCTCCATAAATGTGTCCATGTATTATTATATGCACTGTGTAAATCAGCTGCTGGCACATGTTTCTCTAGCCCCACCTCGGCTCGGTGCTCATTTGCATCTAAACCAAGAGGCCAGCCATTAGGCGCAACAGTCCCTTGATTCTAATTAGAGCTCTGAGCGGTCCACACATGCAATTAATACACACACACACACACACGCGCGCTTAGAATATGCGTAAGGCTTCTAAATTTAATTTTACTTCAGAGATTTGGCAAGTCGTTGTCCGGAAATTTATGGAGATATTTTCACATGGCCAAGCGACACCTTAACGAACATTTATTTGTGCTGTTTATAAATTTAAGCTAAAAGCAACTCGCCTTCACTTAATTAAATACTAGTAACACCTTATGGATTTAAGCTTAAACACTGCTATTAAAATTAATTTAATAATTTTGTTGTTTTATATTAAGAGCTTAGTTGACATAAATACACGCATTGCATTATTTGCATGTCAGAGAAGCTTAAAATTTATACAATACATATTTCATTCCGAGTAGCTATTATCATTGTTTCATTTAAATCGAAATAGTTGCGCTTTTATATTATTAATATTTGCAGCTTAGTCAATTCAATCAGAAACGTTTTCATACAATAGTAAAATAGTTGATTGAAAACTAATGTGCATAGTTCAATGTACGTGTATAATTAATTTTGGTTTTCGCTAAATTCAAAGCATACGCTTTTTCATTTTATTGTTTAAAATCAATTTCCATTAGCTTTAGACTAAAAGCTATAAATAACAAATGATATCATTGTCCATGCATTGTGAATCTATATTAATACACAAATGCGACATTGGTATGGCTCCCGCTGCGCTGCACGCTGAAAAAAAACGTGTTTCTAAATGTCGCCCTTCTATGCAATTCTCATAAGCTTCACTGGTTTTCTGGCCTGCAGTTGAAGTGTTATTTAAGAAGATGTCTGCGTCAGCAATCTAATCTTATCTTTTCATCTGTGCATGCATATAGACATATAAATGTATCTTCTTAGATGCGTGTGCATGTATTTGTGTATCTATGTGTACGTAAGCATGTACGTAAGCATGTGCGTAAGCATTTACGTAAGCAACTGTCAAACGCAGTCAAAATTTGTTTCCCGCTGCGCTGCAGATTCTTATAATCATATTTTTAGATATTGACATGCTATGCGACTCTCACGTCTCGCCGCATTTCATGCTTGATTATATTAACAAGTTGTGGAAAATAAGAAACTTTGTCGCAGAGAATATTCGCACTCTTATTAACCGATCAGACTCTTCTCTCTTCTCTAACTCATCTTACAATTTTTCTCTCTCTTCTTTTATTCTTTTAGTGATGTGTTTATATAAAACTCTGTCGCCCTTCCACTAATAGATGACATTAAAATAAACGCGCGTGTGTATGTGAATCTTTGGGTAAGTTCCTATTCACATTAATTAATAAATGAGAATATATGCTTAAACAATTCAAAATAACATTTAATAGTTTCTTTTATTTTGTTGCATACTTTTCAGCATATTCTCTTGAATTTTCTTTTGTTTTGTTTTGATGAATTCTTAAAACAAAAGTGTTGTGAAATATTTAATTCTTTTCACTTTGTTGACATTTAAATATTTTATTTAAATTTTCAATGGAAATGCTGCATATTAAATAATTATAGTCAAAGTCAGACTCCAGGAACTGTGAGTCTGCCAAGGTTCGGGTTCAGCAAGCAGCCAACAAAGGGCGGCAATTTGAGATTCCTCGAAAAGAATTACGCTTTTCCATTTTCTTTTTTAATTATATTTCACATTTGACCTTTTTGCCAGTGTGTGCTAAAATGATTTCTCATGCCTGCCTGTGTGTGTATGTGTGTGTGCGTGCGCGGGTCTCTCTGTGGAGAGAATGACTCCTGGGCCATATCGTCTGCCACTTGTGTCCTGGCTGCTGTCAAAGCTATTTTGCCTGTGCAAGCCTCTCAGTACCAAATGGCAAAGGCGAAACTAGCGTCACCCGGGCCCAGTCAGCAGTCACCCGGTACCCGGCACCCGGCACCAGGCACCAAAGTTGAACTACAAAACATTTTCAAATGCCATTTAGTGCACCTAACAAACACACACACACACACGCACACAACCTCAAGCTCACACTTGAGCTGTGTGTGTGTGTTTTGGTTGGCAATGCCGGAACCATGGGCGGTGCAATTGCAGAACTTTCCCCTTTCATTATGCTGTGCACAAAAAAAAAAAAATTGAAGAAATAAACGAGGTTACATGCCTGCTTGAATCCACAACCGAATGAGACACCGCCTGGCAAGCGCTTGGATACTTTGCTCCCATTTTTCCAACCTTACAAAATATATATATAGATAGATATATGTACTTTTAGTATTAAGTTTTTTGTCAGGAATCGCCAACTTGGCGTATTACATTCGGAAACGCCATTTTTTTTTTGCTCTCTTCTGACCAATTTTTGTCAATATCGCATTTTATATCAACTTGGTAAAGGAAAACACAAACACACGAACTTCTCATATCCTGTTGGGTTTGGGGGTTTTTTTTTTTGGGTGTGGCGCTTGGGCAGGATATTTTAAGGTCGTTTGGTTCGTAATTAGAAAAATGAAATGATATAATATGAGAAAGTTACGCCGCAGTTGACAATTGAATTTATGGTCCAATGTCGAGGTTTCTCTTCATTTTTTTGTGCATTTCGAAAGAGTGAGAGAGGGGGGGGCATGGAATTATTTTCCTGTATGAGCTGCATCCTGTGCGTGCCCCGATTTTCTGCAAAAACGGAAATCGAAAACAAGTTGGCCGAACATATTGAAGCTGGAGCATGTCTTTTTATCGCAGCCGCAGCACAAGCTGGGAAATTGGTTTTTAACCGGCTTTTTGTGGAATTGCTCATGCAATTTGTCAGTTCCCCCAAGGACATCTTATGCAAAAGTACTTTCAATCGAATGAATTATGCTTATTTTAATTTTCATTATTCCATGGCACGCCTATCGAGGTGCTCGGCAAATATCTGGAGTTTCGGAATAATATACAAATTTTAATTAATTAAAAAACAATAATAGAATACTTTGAAAATATGAGAACAGAGTGAAAAGTTTTAAGTAAAGCCAAAAATATGGATTACTGTAGATAAAAATAAAAAAATGTGAGAAAATGCTCGGGACATACAGAAAATAAATATATATTTCATTAGAAATTACCATAGAAGAAATGTTCATTGACAAAATTAAATCTAAAATCGAGCACAAAAAAAAGCAAGAATTAAAATATTGCACAGAGCATTAAGAAGATGCTTTCACCTTTTTTTAACGCTTTGCCAACCGTTTGAATGTAAAATGCCAATCAAGCACACAAAATGTAGCCAAAATGAAGCTGTGTCAAAGAGAAGATAATGAAGTTAAACAAATTCAAGGGAAACCCAAACAACGTTGAGTTTTTAATTAGAAACTTAAGAGAACGGGTCGAGTTAACTCTGCGACATAAGTTGCGTTAATTATTTTAATGACAAAGGTTTGCTGAAATTCATTGCTAAGAAAGGGCATGAAAAAGAGCAAGAAAAGAAAGCAGAAAATAAAAAAAACAGCAAGCAAAGTTTTCTTCGGAAAGGCGAAAATTAAATTATATATATATATATATATATATATCTTATTGCCAATCAAATGATGTCTGGACACTTGCCCAAATATTTCTGGTTCTGATAATTAATTGCTTACAGGCAATTATCTATCTTTATCTGATTATTATATAACCTCATATTATTCCAAGAATGCTGATCAGCTAAATATTGTACAGATAAATGTGCTGTACATGCTTCGCTTTAACTTGCATATTTTCCTGATAATCAAATTCGATTACATTCTTAATTAAGAGCTGAAAATATTGTTAATGAAAAGTTCTATCAAATTTCAATTTAATTTCCGTCAAAAACTTGCCAGCTCTGCATTAAGCAATGTTTTGCACCTGAACAGTTTTTCATGCTAAATAAGTAGCGTAGTCGCTATGCTCGACTGGGGGATACCCTCTACCTTCAGATACCAACACCAAATGCAACTCGCATTGGGGGGATAAGAAAGATACTCGATGTGAATAGACTTTTCTGAAAGAACAAATGTCAAAACTGGCAATTAAAACGAAACTTGCTTAAAAAGCAAGATTTATCGATATCGATTTTTATCGGTTGCTTGGAAACGGGCAAGCTAACGCCTATCGGAAACAAAAAATCTCTATAGTTCTGAGGTCGACGTATATATATACTTTATGTGGAGTTGCTTCCTTCTCCCTGTTACATACATTTGCACAAAACCAATATACCCTTTCTACGTATTTTCAACAGGTTCTGGGAATAAGAATGAATGAAAATTCCTTGAACGAAATGCAATTAATAACTGCAGATAGTTCTGACAACTTTTAAGCACAGAGCTTCAAAAAATAATGTCTCTTTGCAAAGGGAATAACAAATTCATATTTATTTCCATTGTTGTTAATAATATTTAACTGTTTGATAACTGTGCGAAACAGGCACTTGGGATTTATCGTCTTCCTGAATGCCTTTAAAATGCTTTTGGAAAGCAAAACTAAATAGCATTTATGTCACAGTTAAGTCTAGTTAACAAGTTTTCTCCAAAAAAAAAAAAAAAAAAAAGTAAAATTCTTATTTGCTTGAGTTTTATGTTTACGATTCGCCTTGCAATGTGCTTGAATCTGGCACATATGTACTTAGGACTTTTTGCAAAGTTTCAAGCGTACTTTCCTCTCTGCTGCATTTCTCTCTCAGACTTTTCCAAGAAGTTGTCGTTGGAGCAGTGCAAAGCTTGCACTTTCGGAGCTCCTTTCAGTCATAACTTTGCCCATTGATTGCGCGCAACAAAGCGAATCTTAAATATTTTCTTGCTATTTCTTTCCCTTTAACCTTTTCAACTAAGCACTCTTGATATTAATATTTTATAAGATGTCAATCCGAGACTCTTCGCCTCAGATTTTATTGCTACTAAGCATTTATCATTGAGCGAGCTCTTGAATAACTGCAATAGTTTCATCAAATTAAGTGCTTAAAAGAATTCTTCTCCCTTTTCAATTAATTCTGTCCTAATAATCCTATTAATTTATGAACATGATAATTAATACTTGAAACTGAGAATTGAATTGCAACATTCATTTTGGGAAACACATAATCTACTTTTTTCAAATATCATTGTATTTATCAGAGTCACGCAATAATTATATCAATCAACTATTAGTAATTAATATAATTAAGATTAGAATAACAAGCAAGTATCTGCGGCAAACCGACCATTTAATACCCTCGACATAGCCTTTCTATGGTAGCTATACAATTTAAAATAAATTTAAATTATTAAGTTCTAAACGAGCTGATAAAAAGTTTTTCCAAAAAGTTATTCAGCTGGCACAAAGTTTGAACTTTCGCGAAGATAAGTTTCTCACATATCAAAGTACAGGGTATGTTCGCGTCGGTTATGTGCGCGTCGACTCGCTTACAAAGTGGCCAATAACTGGCGATTGATGTGTCGTCTCGGGGAATTTGATGCGCTTCAGTTTTAATGCCTTTCGACAGAGACACGCGGCATGCAGCATGAGGCACGCGTCTCTGGAACTCGCTGCAAGCTTCTAAAAAAAAAATGCTGACAATCGGGACACATTTTCGGTATGACAACTGTGAATGCAATTCTGAAATGCAACAATTTTTAATGCGCTTGCAACTTCGAGTCTTAATGCAGAACGTTGTGTGTGTGTGTGTGTGTGTGTGTGTGCGGGTGTGTGGCAATTTTCCTTGGCATTTTTTCTTTTTGTGTCGCTGCTTCTTCCACGTCTGCAACTGCAACATTTCCTGTTTGCACTGCCATGATTTGCAGTCATTGCCCCACTCAGCTCCCATCCTGCCACCAACCCCAACCCCCTCACCACCTCGCCCCTGCCCCTGCCCCTGCCCCTATCCGTGCCCCTGTCCCTGTCACTGGCCCTGTCAGCGGCACTCGCATGTGAATGGACGTGTGAGTTGCCTGGAGAAATGTCTACGTCTGCTACAACTTTTTCTTCATCTTGTTCTGCAACTGCTGGCTCGCAATTCTCTACCTCATCTGGCTGGCTGCCTTTCATGCAAAAATATGCAATTTTATCGGTCTTTACAGATTTGCCATAAAAAAAAGAAAGCAGCAAAAAGAAAAAGAAAAATTACAGAGCTGAGTTTGAAAATGCCGTGGCTTAGGGCCTGGAGAAGCTCGTGGCATGAAAGACGTTTGCCAAGCAAAAATGTAAATATTTATCATGCCGGAAACATGCGTTGCCTCAGCTACGTCTACTTCAATTTGTACTTGCTACAAGCCAACTTCATTCCTCTCTCCCTACCCCTCCCCCCACCCACTTGAAATGTGTGTGCTATGCTTAAGTCCATGCGTGCTGCTGCTGGAGCAGAGCGTTGCAGCCAAATGCCATTTTAAGCTTTTAGTTAATTTAAAAGTTGAAATTTATTTGAAATCCCAACATTTTGTTACTGCCTGTGACGAAGAACTGGTCGCTTCCGAGCCAAAGCCAACGCGTTCTCATGACTCACACCAAAACGGAATTACGAGTAAGTGAACTAAAGCCAGAATGGGCAGAGTAAAAAAAGAAATCAAGAGTGTTCGACTGGCAGATACCCTGCATGAGATAAATAAACTTTATGGAATAAGGTTTTGATATTAATTAAGGGAAAACTATGACATAAGCAAAGCTTTACATACCTAGCAAATCTTTAATAAACTCTTACATATATTAAAATAATTAAGTTTACATATAAATGAGAAGAGATCTCAGCCAGAGATGGGCCAGACACACACAGGCATATTTAATTTAATTTATCAACATCTCTGATTACGCTTTTTACACAATTTCTATGACTACAGGGTATACAAATATTTTTTTGTTAAAAACGTGCCGACATTTTGGTTGTCAACACACACAGACACACCCGCAGAGACATTGAAATGAAAGAAATGAAGCTGGTCATGGGAATACTTAGTAGATGGTAGATGGATGCTGTTGTGGGTTCGGCTCCTCATAGTTAAACTTTAGTTTTATAGCTGCAATTTAGAGAAATTGTGCGATTGTCGTTCCGGCTGCGGCTCCGACTCCGTCCGGCTGCGGCTCCGACTCCGGCTCTGTGTCTGTGTCTGTGTCAGCAAACCGTCGGCAATCGTTACAGATTTCAGTCAATTGTTTTGGCTCAGATATATGCGATTTAAACGAGTCTGTTCAGACCGAAAGATAAATTACACAACTCGTCATGTGTGTCGGGGCACAGAGACCTAGTACGAGCGAGCATTGTTAATGAGCCCCGAGCAGCTGAGCAGCTTAGTCGACATGTTTTCTTTTAGTGCCTCGTTTTTGGTATTTTCTGTTTTGTGTTTTGCCAAGGACTAAGCTCTTCATGTTTCACAGATTTACATGTTCAACCACAACAAAGAAATTTCACATCAACATTTGCAAGTACTTCATGCTTATTGCATTAACCTGTGGGTAACCTCTTGTGTGCTGTCGGCAATTTAATGAGCTGCCCATGTCGCTGTTCGGGGACTTAAACTTTTAATTAACGCATAGTAATTAGTTCAAGTCTGCAGAACATTTAACAAGTTGCGAGCAATAAGTGCAATAATGCTTCAGTAAGTATTATAGTTTTAATTTAAATATAATAATTAGTTTGCAACGCATTTATTTCGAATATGAGCTAAAGTTTCAGGCGGAAAACGTAGGATCTGACATCATTTGGTTTATCACTAAAACTCTATATAAAATGCTTCTCTGTCTTAAATATAGTTAATTCCCTTAAGAATACTTTTCTTAAGCTAGTCTTATAGTTTATTTTGCCAATTCTTGACATGTCCTCGAATTATTGCAACCGACTACCAATTGAACAGGAACTGGAAACATTTATAAGACTGTTTCTAGTTGCCTGCTTCCAGCTGCGTATATAAAAACATTTTAATACTTTAAAAAGAGTTCCCTTTATGGTAAAAATGAATATTAATATTTTGCTGTTCGTTAGCCCATATGAAAAGGAATAGAGCAGGGCATAGAAATATATCATAAGCAACCAATTAATGCACCAAATATACATACATATATGACCAGATATTCATGAAATTCCAAAAAGCAAGTCTGTTTCCCGGCTTTCGAGTTCACCAAGTTCGCCAGGATCAATATTGTAGCCTCCGTGCTTTACGCAAGGATTCGCTGCGGTGCACACAAAATCAAAAGAAATACGTAAATATATTTTTACATATGGGCGTTTGAGGTACGCCCAATTGAGGCTCTTATCAAGGCGAATCAAAGAAAAAATTCAAATCATTTTCTTTATGTGGCTTCAATATTAGATAGAGCAATATTTATTTATATATATGTAAAGATATATGCAAGAATTTTAAATAAAACAAGTCGGTGCCAATAATAAGACATGTGACATCTTCTTTAGTTCTATTTATTAAAAATTCTTTAATAAATTTCTTTGAATTTTGTTGCATAGAATTTTAAACCTTAGCCTTTGTAAAAGCAACAATATTTAAATTAGTCGAGTCATTGGCTATCTTTTCTTTTTATTGTACTTTTATTATGTTTGATATGCAAAAATGTTATTGTAAGAGTACTTTATGAAATTGAAAGCAAACAAAAGCTGGCAAATATTGAAGTATGCACGAGAAGTGCAATTCATTTGAATTTTGTTAAAAATAATTTTCATATGTAAATATTTGAGTTTACTTGCTTTGATGAAAAACTTTGTCAATATTTTCCTGGAAATGTCTAAGCACACGCTTATCAATTTGTCGCTTGAATGTTGCCACCTGTTTTTTGTGTATTTGTAAAGTAAAATGTTGCATAATTAGTTGAATTTTGGAATTTGCAATATGAATTATTAACTGGAGTATTTGCATGCAGATCTCTGGGCAAAACTATGTAAAATTGTCTTAAAGTTGAGCTGAGTTTGATTTAATTTCATTTGAAGTCAGTCCGAAACTTGTTCGAAAATATTATGCTGTGTATTTTCACAAAGTTAAGTAACATGTTGTTGGGCAAAATCTGTAAAAAAAAAAAGCTTGAAATCTGTAAAATAATTGAAGAAATAAAAAGCTAAAAATTAAACGATTTTTCTGATCGTTAAGATAATAAACTTGAGGGAAAACTCTGGTGCTTGGCAAAAGCCAAACGTGAAAGTGTTTTTATTTTTCAAGACTGTTATCTTTGGTCCATTGAATGCAGTTCATTTGCAGCTGTATAATGCAGTTGAGTGTAGCATATTGGTTGTGTTATGTGGCATGCGCCACGTGTGTGCAACGCTTGATAAACCGTTTTGGGGCAAGCTGCAAACTGCAAGCTGGCAGCTGGCAGCAGGCAGCCTGCGCATTTCAAATGGCGCATAAAAGCCAGGTCAGACGGGCTGGGCAGGGTGGCCAGTTAGTACCTGGCCGCAGGTGGGGGCCGGCCCGTGCTGGGCTGTGCTGTGAATTGAGTTCAGTTCGCATTCATGGCACACGGCCCGACGCTGTGGCCAAGGCTATTTAAGGATGCCACGCTCTGATGCGTTGCACAGTTAAGATTCGAACTGGCCAGCGAAAAGGTGCGACTCGGGCACAGGCCATAAAAAACCAAAAAAAAAAAAAAACACAAGCACACGGAGCCAAAGCCACGACGGATACTTAAGATTTACGTTTATTTTCTGTTCAACTACTTGCAGAACCGAACGAAGGAGGCGCCGGAGCAACAGGATTCGATTCGAGGCGAGGCGAAATTGTCGCAGTGCGGCGACAGCCGAGCGCGTTTAGTGTATAATATTTGAAATCAAAGCGAAAGGGTATCGGCATGTCGGCGCTGCTTCATCTCAATCACAAGCTCAATATGCGCACCACCGCTGTCAAAATGAAGTTGCCGCCAGCCAGACGGAGCGACGGCAGTTCCAGACCGGAAACAGCAGCGAGCGCAGCCAATTGATGACAATTTCAAGAAGAGGCAAACAAACTAAGCTAATCCAATCGCATTTTCTACGTATTTACTGTTACGTTTTCATCGCTTCCTTGATGAGCTACATTAGAGCTATTTGTGCAGCAGCTGCGGAAATGGAAATCTGCAGCAGCCGCAGCAGCAGCAGCAGCCGAGACATTTGCATTATAAGACTGATAAAATTAAAGAGATTTCTACAGATTTTGGCAATGCCAACACACACGCAGCAGCAGCGGGAACAGGAGCAGCAGCAGCAATCAGCGCAGAGGAAACGCCATTTATGGCACACGCAGCCCGCATCCTGTTGGCAGCATCAGAGCAGCAGGAACAGCAACAGCATCCACAGCAGTTGGCTTTTGTTGCTGCTGCTGTTATCCTCGCTGTGGCCGGATTGCGAGTGCCTGCACGGCGCCAAGCTGAGCCCCAGCACGGTGAAGACCAAGTATGGCCTGCTGCGCGGCATTGTGGTGCGCTCCACGCCGCTGGTGGAGGCATTTCTTGGCATACCGTATGCATCGCCGCCAGTGGGCAGTCTCAGGTGAGTGCTTAGCCAAAGATAATGCGGGCTAACCACCCGCTGCGTGTGTGTGCGTGTATCTGTGTGATCCCTGGCTGCAATTGCTGTCTGTGTGAAACTCTTTTATACCCTGTACACAGTGAAAATGGCTGTAAGGCTTATAAAATATATATATATGTTCTTATTCTTGATCAATTTGACGTGCTGAATCCATGTCCAACCTTTCTGTATATTAAACAAGGAAAAAGTTTTCAATTTTTTCAATATATACTCGCATTTCCAAAATATCGATAAATATCGATTTCAGAACAAGTTTTTTTAACTTTTCTCGAAGCCTATAAGTGCTACAGACAACCAATTAGTATGTGTGCTCTCGTTTAATGTACACAGATCCTTAAGATTTTCCCAGCTGGAAAATGCAGATTTTTCCAGCCGAAAATGAATACGAGAATAAACAGAGAATTTCTTGGCTAAGGGGTATCTTCTAGTTGGGCACTGCCGACTTGCTTGTTTTCTATTTTTTCGGTCTTTCTCTACGTTTCGCCCAACGCAGCGTGACTTTATCAGGCTCCTGCGCCAGGCAAAAGCAATTTTAATAATTATTTTGATAATATATGTATGCATGTATATACGTGAGCACGGGCACAAAGTACGTCCGGAACTTTGCACATTCGTGTAATGCGGCACCAGCAGCCTTAGCCAGCTTCCGGGTCTCCACATTGTTTGCCAGATTAAAGTGCCAAGGTCTTGGCCCGGCCAATAGCCAAAAGGGCTACTAATGAAGCTAACTCTATCTCGCGTTTATTTTACAATTAGCAGTTGGCAGCCTTTTAATATTTATTTTGCAAGACAATGCGGCGAAGCGTCGTCTAATCAGCTTAGAGCCGGTAAACGAGCTCATTTATATCAATATTTGCAGATGCTGGAGCTTAGAAACTAACTAAGCCAACTAAATAGCACAGTTATGCCACAAATGTTAAGCTGCTAACATTCTGCCATTAACAGTTTTCGCTAAGCCAACTAAATAGCACTGTTATGTCAAATTTGCCTAGCTCTTTTTAACATTCTGCTACTAACAGCGCCTTGTTAAACAACAACAAACACATAAAAAATTCGTTTAATTATCATTTTATAACATTACTATTTATATCTGTATATGTTGAGCCTAGAAACTAACTAAGCCAACTAAATAGCACAGCTGTACCACAAATGTTAAGCTGCTAACATTCTGCTATGGACAGTGCCCTGTTAAGCAACAGCAACAAAATTGAAACATGTTTTATTATCATTACTCAAAGTAAGTTTTCCCTCTGCAAACTTATAAAACGAGCTGAAATTGTTTTTTGCTGATTTAAAGTTATGTTCACCAAAACTTTTAACATACATAATATGACTCGAAACCGAAGGCAGGCATCGGCAAAAACTCAAAGTTTTTGCATGAAAACTTTGCTTTAGTTTCCACAAAAATAACACAAATATTCGGTGTACATGTTTAAATTCAAATTAATCTAATTTACTAGCATATAGGACAAGTTTCTAGTTATATTTTGGGATAATCTGATAACCGATTACAATAAAATTGATAACATGCTTTCTATAATCTATAATATTTCTAATTTCCTTTGACTGAAACAAATTTATTCTTCTTGTTGTATTGAAAGAACTTGAGAGTAACTGAAAATAAAAATGATAAAAATGATAGCTTCTCACTTAATATAAGCACGAATATGTGTAGACCTAAAATTAGATTTCTCGCTGAAGATTTATTGCGAAAAGAAAGAAAAAACACTAGAATGTATTCTATATGTTGCCGGGCCAATTATTTCCTGATTCTGTTAAAACGAGTTTGGTTTGTTTTTTATAATCTTTATTGATTAGTAACTTTGGCGACAGACACTGATTTGTTTAGACGCAATGATTAATTAGCTTTCGCCTGCAACCCGGCAAATTGACAATTTGTCAAATATCACGTTTATTTGGGCCCCCCCGCTCCCATCCCTCCAGCCAATTGTCATTGGAGCATGAATAATTTTCACACAGACAACCAGGCCAGATGTGCGTGTGGCTGGAGCCAAATCAGACCGAAATTCAGTGGCATTTGATTAAGTCCTGTTGCTCAGCTCATTTGTGGCATCTGTTGATGCTGCATAACAATGAGGCAACATTCATAAGCGGACTTCATTGACTTTTGGACTTTGTGCAGGAAGTAATTAAAGAACAATTTGCCAGAGATTGTCAGCGAGAGGCGGAGCGGGGCAACATTGTGCAGCATCTACCGCACACACTTGTTGTGCTTGTCGGACACACATAAGCATCAGTATAACTATTGCCTAGATACAGGACACAGAGGACAGAGGAGACACTCTGCCATGTGCATAAGTGACAAAGTGTTGCAAAACTTTTGCAATATGCCGCAAACTTTGCTTTTGATTTGTGCCGAAGCGCAGCTACTTGCAACACGCTGAAATGTTTCTGCTGTGGCAAAATTTTGTTCAGATCTTTCATCGAACTTTGTGCAAATCGACGCCTGACTGGCCAGAGAGAAAGAGAGCGAGAGCGAGAGAGAGATAGAGAGAGAAGGAGAGAGAGCGAGCTGGAAAACTATTGAAGAACTAAGTTAGGGAACTGAAAGAAAGTCATGATTACAATTACCAGAACAAACACCGTGCAACATCGTTAATGCCAATATTTGTGCGAAAATTGGTTTCAGCGAATATATATATATATATATTTATATATATATACATTTTTAGGCACTCGAAAATGTCGTTAAAATTCCAAATTCGTAAATCGTATTACACAAACTTTATCCATCAACTTATAATTTTAACACTAGCTGCACAAATTTTGGTGAATAACAAACAACTAAAACAAATTAAAAAGTAATTAAATATGATTTTTCTGTATACCCCGTAGTACGGCAATTACGAATGTTGGGTAGTTTAAGACAAAGCGAATTAAATATTTTATATTTTGAATGAAACTCTTGACTTTGATGGCTCATAAATGCAATTCATAAATATCTTTAGCCGCAGCTAAGCCTCTTAGTTTAAAAAGCAATTATTATTAATTATTTTAAGTAAACATAAAGCCAAACATGAAAGAACGAAATATTTACAGGGTATTTGTAGAACATTCATCTATTTATTTATTTATCGTTAGAAGTTGCCCTTTTCTACAGACACGGGTGCAGGGTATTTGTGGAACTTTCGTTCATTTATTGCTTTCTATTTACTGCAGGCATGCCCTCTTGTTCGAATGGGTACAGGGTATTATTTATCGCTTGTTAAGACGTTGTTATGGCAAAAAGCGAAGCCAACAAAATGCTTTGTTTAATTTGAAAGCATTTGAGCTTTCATTCATGCAGCACGCCGTACTGGGAAACCCGGAACCGCAAAATGTGCCAACTGATTACGAAATGGCGAAAATTGGCAAAAAGGGAATTGTAGCTGGGAAAATAATAAAAAATTATGCGCTTTATTGTCTCATCAGGCAACAAAATGCTAACATTTTCCATTGTATTCCTTTTGCTTATTTTTTTTTGCCTCTTCTGAGATGCTGTCGGTTGAGTTGAGGTCGGCTTAGGGAATGGGGAGGGAGAAGGGAAACGGGGCCAGGAGCAGAGCCGCCAAATCGTAAACAATAAAAACGTTTCGCGTGAATTGTTGTGTCATAAAATCAACATTGAATCCTTCGCCGTGGCCAGCAACTCGTCTGCTTGATCGATGGCATTCAACGCAAAACAATAAATTGCACAATTAATCAAAAACAGTTGCCAATTTTGATTGATGGGGCTTAGTACTTAGTTTGGCTGCGCTTCACGTTACCCAATGAAACCTTTACGTTATCACACACACACACACACAGCGGAAGTAAATGGCGGATAGTTTGTTGCCATTAGCATTACCATGCGCCGCATATAGCATACATATATTTATGCTCCGTACATATTGGGGCCCATTACATTGACTTGCAGATTTATGCCACCCATAACGCCATCGACGTGGAAAACGGCCCGCAACGCGGATCGATTCTCGCCCGTTTGTCCACAGAATGTGCCCATACCGC